>NC_069696.1:15218750-15552500 GCF_023699985.2 Odocoileus virginianus | reverse complement strand
TGGTTCTGGGTAGGGTTGTCTGGGTCTCAGTTCAGCCTCTGTGACACACCAGTTGTGTCTTTGCACAAGTATTTCATTCTTTGTGGTTTTGACTCCTCACAGACCAGCTGGGGGAATTCAGCTAGATGAGAGATGTTCCCTATGTGCCTGGCCCACATGGAAGCTGGGAGTCCTGCTGGGTGTTATTTAGACCTGAAGTCGCTGTTGGGGGGTGGTCGGGGGAGGCTGTGTCTGACCCCACTCCTTGGGGAAGGGGGGTCGCCGGCCTGAGCAAAGGAAGGACTGGGGACCACTGACTGGAGCCCAGTGAGGGGAGGGCGGGGGTGGGGAAGAGAGTTGCCTCAGGAAAAGCAGGCGGGGGGACCCCTGTGTCTGCCTCAGGGCCTCACTGGCCAGCTCCTCCAACGGCCTTCACCGTCACGTTCTTCAGTCGCACGGTCTGGGTTCAAGTCAAGTTCAGTTCAGTTCAGTTGCTCAGTCATGTCCGACTATTTGCAACCCTGTGAATCCCAGCACGCCAGGCCTCCCCATCCATCATCAACTCCCGGAGTATACCCAAACCCATGTCCATTGAGTCGGTGATGCCATCCAACCGTCTCAACCTCTGTCGTTCGCTTCTCCTCATGCCCTCAATCTTTCCCAGCATCAGGGTCTTTTCAAATGAGTCAGCTCTTGGCATGAGGTGGCCAAAATATTGGAGTTTCAGCTTCAGCATCAGTCCTTCCAGTGAACACACAGGGCTGATCTCCTTTAGGATGGACTGGTTGGATCTCCTTGCAGTCCAAGGGACTCTCAAGAGTCTTCTCCAACACCACAGTTCAAAAGCATCAATTCTTCAACACTCAGCTTTCTTTAGTCCAACTCTCACATCCATACATGACCACTGGAAAAACCATATCCTTGACTAGACGGACCTTTGTTGACAAAGTAATGTCTCTGCTTTTTAATATGCTGTCTAGGTTGGTCGTAACTTTCCTTCCAAGGAGTAATTGTCTTTTAACTTCATGGCTGCAATCACCATCTGCAGTGATTTTGGAGCCCAGAAAACTAAAGTCAGCCACTGTTTCCCTATTTGCCATGAAGTGATGGGACTGGAAGCCATGATCTTAGTTTTCTGAATGTTGAGCTTTAAGCCAACTTTTTCACCCTCCTCTTTCACTTTCATCAAGAGCCTTTTTAGTTCTTCTTTACTTTCTGTCATAAGGGTGGTGTCATCTGCATATCTGAGGTTATTGATATTTCTCCCAGCAATCTTGGTTCCAGCTTGTGCTTCTTCCAGCCCAGTGTTTCTCATGATGTACTCTGCATATAAGTTAAATAAGCAGGGTGACAATATACAGCTTTGACATACTCCTTTTCCTATTTGGAACCAGTCTGTTGTTCCATGTCCAGTTTTAACTGTTGCTTCCTGACCTGCATACAGATTTCTCAGGAGGCAGGCCAAGTGGTCTAGTATTCCCATCTCTTTCAGACCTTTCCACAGTTTATTGTGATCCACATGGTCAAAGGCTTTGGCATAGTCAATAAAGCAGAAATAGATGTTTTTGAAGTCAAGGGTCCTGCAATTTGTCTGCCTCTGAAGAGGTGACCACATCTTTCAGGCTTTGGTTTTCTCACCTTCACCAGTTGCACATGCGGAGTTCCTACTCCAAGGTCCCTTTGGAGATGTAAGGAGGTAATTCACCTGTAAGGATTCGTCCCACCCCAAGTGTGTTGGGCTCTGACCTGAGTGATGAGACAGCCGTGGACCGATGTGGTGAAGCTCAGACTCTGCTGGCCAGAGGCACAGCTGTGCCAGCTCCGGGGGCGGCAAAGCCACTGGGAGGAGTTCGTAGGTAAGAAGCTGGAGGCTGAAGGCAAGCTGGATGCAGTCGTCTGTGCAGCTGCCCTTGAATGGAATGAGGGGTTGAGCCGCAGACCATGCGTCCACCAGGCAGAAAGGAGGGTGAACAAAACGGACGTGCTGCCCCCAGCCAGTGTGTGGACGACTGACCACCATCAGCCGCTCTGTTGTGGGCTGAAAAACGAAATAAAACAGGAAAAGACTCGGACTTCCCTGGGGGTTCAGGGCTTAGGATTTCACCTTTCAATCGAGGGCGCGTCGGTTCAACCCCCGGGGAGTTCAGATCCTGCATGCTTCAGGTTTTTTTGGCCAAAACTCCAAAACACAAAACAGAAGCAATATTGTAACAAATTCATTAAAGATTTAAAAAATGGTCCACATCAAAAAAAAAATCTTAAATATTCGAAAAGATAGGAAAAGATGAGTGCCAGCTAGCAGTTTTTGGCTGCCTGATGTGAAGAGCTGACACATTGGAAAAGACGCTGATGCTGGGAAAGATTGAGGGCAGGAGGAGAAGGGGACGACAGAGGATGAGATGGTTGGATGGCATCACTGACTCGATGGCCATGAGCTTGAGCAAGCTCTGGGAGTTGGTGATGGACGGGGAAGCCTGGCATGCTGCCAGGGTCACAAAGAGTCAGGCACAATCTAGTGACCTAGCAACAAGAAGCCAGCGGCTAACACACCCCTGTTACTGAATCCTCCCCTGAAATTCACGGCTTTGATATTCACTAGTGATGTGATTCTCACATGCAGACTCGCAGCTTTCTTCGCCTGAAAACACTCCACCTCTCTCTCCTGAACACAGATGCTGCGGTGGGCTGTCCACTCCAGCTGGACAGCTCTTTTCTTTCAGCTCTTGGAAGGCACCACCCTGCTGCCTTCTGACCTCCAGGCAGGGCTCCTGCGGGGTTGTCTGGGGGCCCTCCCTTTGCACGGGGTCTGTCCTTTCTCCGTGGAGCTTTTCAGGTTGTGTTGACTTGGTGATTTGTGTTTCTACAACATTGTGCTAGGTGTGGACTCCCCTGAGTTCATCCTATTTGGAGTTGATTGTGCTTCTTGGATGTGATAGTGACTCCCCTTGTCCCCTTCATTATTGTCTGCATGTGTTTCCTTTCACTGTTATCTATTCAAACAGGTGCTATCATTCTTCTTCTCTTCTTTTTTTCCTCTGTGACTCTTTTTTTCTCTTTTTTTTTTCGCTGTGCTGGGTCTCCCTTTCAGCTCGAGGGAGATTCTAGAGCACACGGGCTCAGCTTTTCTCGGGCTGCAGTTTGGAGGCTTAGTTACCCCATGGCATATGGGATCTTAGTTCCCTGACCAGGGGCGGAACTTGAGTCCCCTACATTGGAAGGCGGATTCTTTACCGCTGGACCACCAGGGAAGCCCCTCCTCTGTGACTCTTGAAGACACGTCAGAGCTTCTTAATCTGTTCTAGTTTCTCCCCTGTGTTTTCAGTCTCTGCCTCTTTGAGAAACTTTTGAGTGACACCTCTTTCCCCTCAGTGGTGTTGAGTTGGCAGTGAGTTTTATATTTGGATAATTATGTTCTGAAGTACTAGAAGTTCTATTCCATTCTTTTACAAAAGGCCTTTTCACTTTTCCCCCAACGTGCTTTCAATTCCCTCTTTTCCTCTAAACTTGTCAAAGATGCTGATTTCAGTTCCGAATTGGAGACCGCCAACATCCTCGGGCTTTGCTGGCCCAATTCTGCATCTCCCTGCTTCCCTCGACTCACACTTTGGGTGGGTTTTCCTTTATGAGGTCGGGGATTTTTAATTATAATCTCACGCTCTCCTGGATAACATGTGAAGCGTAACCCTCTAGGTAAGCGTCATGCTAATTGCTTGGTGGTTCTGCCGATCCAGTCCTCTTTAAATATTTGGCTGTTTTCCCATCCTCTATTATTGTTATTATTATGTTTTGTTGTGTGGGGGGACAAGATAAAAAGTGAATTCCAAATGCAAACCAACTGAAGTGTGTGTTGGGTTAAGGTGAGGGCGCCCTGGCAGTGAGAGGTGAGGGGAGTTTTTTAAAAAAATTTACACCCAAAGGGCTGTGAGCATTTGGTCTAGGCTTTTAGCTCTTCTGAACCAGGAGGCTGTCTCCTTTTCCCTGAACTTAGCCATATGAACACGGCCATTTATAACTCGTGTGTGTGTGTGTGTGCACGCGATGTGTGTGATGCTTGTGTACCCAGATGTGAATGAGCCTGCCCAGCGGCGGTGGTGCGGTTTCTTAGGTCAGCACTTCCAAGACTAAGACTTTATCTTGTCCCGTTTTTGCTGGCTCCCCTGAGATGAGGTTCCCAGAGAGAAATAGCTGGTCACTCACTGCCCCGTCCCGCCGGGGGCTCGTGGCTCACCCTTCCTCACAATGGATCCTCAGCGGGAAGGGGCAGGTGCCTCCTCCTTCCTGGGCACCAGTGTTCCAGGGGCTTCTGAATGGAGACGCTCATTTCAAATCCGGAGGCACTGACCCGAGGGTGAAAACACTCACTGCAATCCTGCCGTGTGACCAGGGTCCTTTATTCTTGGTGCTATTTTTAGACATAATATGCAGCCACACTCCACTTGTTTGCTAAATGAACTCATTTTTAATCAAAAATTGCTATCGTTAATTATCAGCTGTGCAATCAATATTCATTTTAATTCAGCAGATGCAACTCCCTCTAGTGTACTCCCGCCTGACTCACAGACACCTCCCCCTCCAAGGAAACTCACTTCCATCAGGATTCTATGCATCATTAAGAGGTAGTTTGTCTTATTACAGCCTGTTATTAATGTTCAGAATCCATTTAATTTCACTTTTAACTGACTGTAGCCATGACATAATTGATTTCACCAGGGAGAGGGTGGTGAGGGGAGAAGGGGCTGCGAAGAGCAGGTGGCCTGTGGTCCTCAGACCAGGATGGCTGAGGCTGATGGTCCAGGTGAGAGGAGGCGGGGTTGGCCCTTCACCTCCCACCCCTCCTGCTAGACCTGGTCCAGGTCACGGGTCTCCTCCATCAGCTCATGGAGTCTGGGATTGGCCGGGATCACAGGAAGAGAAAGAACCCAAGCCGGAGCTCGGAAGATGGGAGAAAGATGGAGATGTTCCTGTGACCCTCCGTCGGCCCTCCTGGCGGGAGTTCTCACTCAAGAGCATCACAAGCTGGGATGGCATCGTGGCCCTCACCCTCTGGGGAAGCTTTGCGAAGAGCATTGTCCTGACTTCCTGCGTTCCTAGGGTGAGCCAGATGGCGCAAAACCCAAGGAGGGGAGGTCACACCCCAGTTCCCTAGTGGCTGGGACAGAGGGCTTGAAAACTTACAGGAGACTGTGGTTCAGGAACCCGCGTACACGTCATTTTGAAATGCAGAGTATCTCCTGTATAGTGTGTTCCCAGGCTAGGCCTTATAAAGACAGTTGGCTCACAATGCAATTGTAATGTTATTTTCTGCATTTAATAGTATAAACGATATTTCTGGAAACCTCATAAAGACAGTAAATGAGAAAAACTTTCTTGCAAGATATTTAAGTCTTAAGCATTAGCAGGCTGGGAATGGCATTCCAGAATGCTTCAGCAAGGCTGAAAGGCACATGCAAAAAAATTCGGTGCTGAAACAGTTACATATTTATAACTTCTGTAGACCAAAATACAGTTAACTGACCAGTAAAAAGGAAAATACCTGAGATTTATATGACAAAAAATAAATATACTCTACATAGAAAGTGATTCTGCCTATCAATATAAAGTGATGAAAATATTTGAAAATGGCCCAAGAAAACCATATGTCAATTTAGAAAGGGATGCACACCTAAGTTCTAAATTTCTGAACACCATGCCTCTCACTGCTTGGAGAAGAAATGGCAAACCACTCCAGTATTCCTGCCTAGGAAATCCCATGGACAAAGAGTTTGGCAGGCTACACAGTCTATGTGGTTGCAAAGAGTTGGATACGACTGACACAGCTGGGCACACACACACAGCAAGTTACCTCTCGTTGCGAGTCTGCTAAGGGCTTTGAACAAGACTAGACGTTGAATTTTATCAGGTAGTTTTTGCCTTGTCTGTTGATTGCGTGACTTACCCTTTGTTGTCAACAGGGTGATGTCAGTTAATTAATTCTTTTCATGTACTACTCCTATTCACTAGAATTAAATGCCCTTGATTCTGATATAAACTGCAGTTTACAAATTGCAGAATTCAATTTACTAATATTTTGTTTAGGATTTTAACTCACACCCTCACGAGACAGTGCTCTGCGGCATTTCCGCTTTGTAGATTAACTGTCAGGGTTGGGGTCAAAGCCACGCTTGCCTCCTGGCTCTCCGGGAGGCCCCACCTCTTTTCTCGTTTCGGGAAGAGCTTGTGCAGTGCTCATATCTCAATGATTAGAGGAATTTGTTAGTAAAGTTGTCTGGGCCTCAAGTTTTTCTTTATCATGATTGAATTTATTTGCTGACTTTAGAGCTTATCTTCTGTTTCTTCCTGTGCCAGCTTTGGTGAGCTGTGCCTTTTTTGGGGGTACATTTCATCCAAGTTATCAAAGTGACTGGCATCAACTTGCCTGTAACTTCCTTTTGTAACTGAAAGAGTGGTCAGGCTGCTTGAGGCCAGGTGGGTGGAAAGGAAAGTTTGCTTCATTTTGCATGTCATCAACTGCAGGGCAGGGAGGGCAGACATCTGTCCAAAGGCTGACCACCCCTCCCAACCCTGGACAAGCAGGGGGAAGAACTTTTATGGACGGGGTGGGTGGAGGGGGCTACCTGCAGAAACAGCACAGTCAGCCCTGACAGTCTTCTTGAAGTTGGTCGTCTGTGCTCTGGTCAGTGTCGTTTTTACTAAGTACCGTCAGTCTTCAGTCCCAGGCTAGGCTTGTCTCCGTTTCTTTGAGGCCAGCTTATGTCGTGGCTACAGCCTGGCCATCATGTAGTCACGTCTCCTCCTGGTGGGGTTTCGTATCTACAGGACAGCTCAAGGACGTGGCTCAGAACATTGTCTGCGGCCCTCGCGGAGGAGCTGAAGGCCCTTGGCTTTGTTTAATGACTAAACTGCTGTTACTTGGTCTCCTTTCACAGTTTTCCTTGGTTTCTGTATGCTCTCACTGCTCTGATTAAACTTGTTTGGCTGAAGTCGTTCCGCAGACAATAGGCAGGTGAGGACGTGGGGGTGTGTCAAGGACCACAGGGTCCCGCTCTGTGTCGCCTTTATTTCCTTGGGATCTCCAGAGATGTCCGTTTTTCTGCACTGCTTTGAGTCTTTTACCTTTACATTTTTGTCAAGCTTGTTAGGGGTTAATCCTTATGATAAGGCTTCTAAAAGTACTGATGTTTGCTGTCTGATGCTCCTGCTGTCTGATGTTTTCTGTTGCATGACTCCAATTCTTTTCCTTCTGACTGTCTTCTTTCTGTGATCTTTGAGTCTGATTTGCTGCATGTTTTCTCATTTTTGGAGATATAGAGCTAGATTACTGACGTTTAGCTTCTAATCTTTGATAATATAAGGACTTGAGGATATAAATTTCCTTCTAATTACTAGTTTAGCTGCAAATAAGTTGCATTTGCTAAAAACAAGACAACAGCAGGACCAAAATAAATTGGCTTATTGTACCAAGCCACATGTTAGAAAACAGAATTAGCTGAGTTACAATCTCAATTCTGCCAGAAATGGAATCGTGAACCAGTCAAGCAGGAACCTCCTTACCAGCACTGGGGAGGCTGCCCGCTAAAGGAGAGCGACCTGGCCACAGCCAACCTGCTTGGCTGCTCGGACCTCCTTCTCGGCCTGCTCCCTTCTGCCTGGAATCAGTCTTCCACTTTGAATAGCTCTTCACAACACCTTTCTGTCTGCCGGATGGAATGCTGCCTGATTCGGGAATGGTTGAATGAGGCCAATAAGATGTTTTGGGGGTTTTTTGCTGTGATTATTTCTATTTTTTAATATTTTCACCAAACCTTTTGTTTTGTATTGGGGTTTAACCGACTGACAATGCTGTGGCAGTTTCAGGCGACCAGCGAAGGGACTCAGCCACACCTAGACATCCAATAAAGGTTTTAAAATTTACTCAACTGAACTTTATTTGAACACATCTTATAATCATCCATTTAAAATACTTTCTAATCACTTTATAACTTCTTCCCTGTGTTACGGATGATTTAGTCATGTAGTATGCTGTACTTTCAAACATTTAAACATTTTCCAGGTATCTTTAACTTACCAACTTCTAGCTTAGTTCTGCCAGTGTCAGAGAATAAACTTGAAACGATTGAACTGTCTTAAATTTACTGAGAGTTCTCTACAGTCAAACATGTGGGCAGTTTTAGTAAGCATTCAATATGCTTTTGAAAAAGCGCGGTCTGCTTCGGCACAGCGCCCCATTCGTGTCTGTAGAGACTGTTTGCATTTTCGGGTTTTCTTTATCGGCGGACTTCCGTGGTGGCTCAGGCGGTGAGGCGTCTGCCTACAATGCAGGAGATGCAGGTTTGATCCCTGGTCGGGAAGATCTCCTAGAGGGGGAAATGGCAACCCACTCCAGTATTCCTGCCTGGAAAGTCACATGGACGGAGGAGCCTGGCGGGCTGCAGCCCGTGGGGTCACAAAGAGTCGGACACGGCTGAGCGACCTCATTTTCTTTCACGCATTAGCTGCTGCCACCGCTGCTAAGTCGCTTCAGTCCGGCTCTGTGCGACCCCATAGACGGCAGCCAACCAGGCTCCTCCGTCCATGGGATTTTCCAGGCAAGAGTACTGGAGTGGGTCACTTATCAGCGTTGGCTCTTTTTCTGTAACAGAAAATGAATATTTTAAACTGCGGACTGTCTCTGTTGCACTACTCAACTCCTGCCACAGTGCAAAAGCAGCATACAAAATGTGGATGTATACACAGATGGATGCTGCTGTGTGTCAATAAAGCTTTATCAACAGCAGTGTGTGAAGCATGGAATTTGGCCCATGGCCTTTGTCCACCAGGACGGGGGCAGGGGTGGAGGCGGCGGCTGACACAGGGCGGCCGGAGGGTGGGGGCCCCGTGGGAAGGCAGGCTCACTGTGCATCTCCCTTTAAGGAAAGCTCAGGGTGATGTTGGGGAAGGGATTTACGTCTGGAGAAGTAGACAAAGCCCCCAAGTTTATCTTACTGATACCAACTGAGCCCGATTTCATTACCAGACGTGGATGGAATGCAAACAAAACTCAAAACAGCAAAGTAAAGTGAAGCCCAGTCTCACTTGTGAGGATGTTGCAAAAATTCTAAATAGACCATCAGCAGATGGATTCAAATGTAAAGCAGAAAAACCAGCTATAATAGCAACGAAAGGGCTAGAACATCTATTAACATGATCCATATAAACCCCATAAACCAAAGGAATAAACTTAACATGAATGGATTCTGAAAATTGCATTTTATGCATTAGCAACTTTTCCTAAAGAAGACTTTAAACCAAACAGAAGAAGGAAACAGCTTCATACATTTAGTTAAATTGTGAAACATTAAAAGCTAGAGTCAGGGACCCGTGAGACCTTCTACACCCTAAAGGGTTTAGCAAAGTCAGTGGCAGGAAAAATGAATGGAAACCTACATACAAAGATACAATCTTCCCTCCTTTTGTTCATGTGATGTTTCTGCACCTGCCACACTCAGCTCCAGGGTAAAACTGAACTCTCACAAAGAAGAAACTATGATGACGATGACGTGGCTGGATCTGGCAGAGACACATAGCACTCAATAACTTTCTCTCTTGTAGCAACCAGTACCCAGACGTCAAAGGAGAAAAATACTCTATTTCATTCATCTGTTGATGGCACATATATAGAATGGAGAACCACTGAGACACAAAAAAGAATGAAATAGTGCCATTTGCACTTGAGAGTCCCTTGGACTGCAAGGAGATCAAACCAGTCCATCCTAAAGGAAATCAACTCTGAATATTCGCTGGAAGGACTGATGCCGAAGCTGAAGCTCCGATACTTTGGTCACCTGATGCGAAGAGCTGACTCATTGGAAAAGACCCTGATGCTGGGAAAGATTGAGGGCGGGAGGAGAAGGGGACGACAGAGGATGAGATGGTGGGATGGCATCACTGATTCAGTGGCATGAGTTTGAGCAGGCTCTGGGAGACAGTGAAGGGCAGCAAAGCCTAGTGTGCTGCAGTCCACGGGGTCGCAAAGAGTGAGACAGGACATGGCGACCGAACAACAACAACGACAAGTGAAGTGAGTCAGACAGAGAACAGAAATCCTTCCACGTGGCATCTAAAGTAGGACAGAGACAAAGTAACCTACGAGACGGAAACAGGCTCTCAGATGCAGAGAACAGACGTGAGCTTGCCCAGGGACAGGGGAGCCGGGAGGGAAGGAGTGGGAGCCTGAGGTCCGCAGGTGCAGTCTGACACAGGGTGGGTAAACAGCAGGTCCTCCCGTGGAGCAGAGGGAACTCTGGTCACACCCCGTGATAAACCACCAAGAGGGGTGTGCATATGTGTGTGTCACTGAATCCCTTTCTTGTGCAGCAGAAATTAACACAACATTTTGAATCAGCTATACTTCAGTTAAAAAATACTCACTTCACACACACACTGACACTGCTCACAAGGAGGACATGTATAAGAAAAGTTTAATACATCACTTAACAACAAAAAGAATACCTAGGACATGAATAAACCCTCTGCTCTGAGGAGTAAGAATGTACCGTATTACAAAAGTGTTCCTTCTCTTAAATGAATATGTAAATTTGCTATCATTTCCATGAGATTTCTGCTTTGCTTTGCATTAACCCTGCTGCAAATTACAGAAATCTCCAACTGACAGTGACTTTAGCAAGAGAAAAGGTTTAATAAGTGGTGTTTACCTTTTCAAATGTGTACAAATGCTATTAGGATAAAAGTGAAAATTGAATTAGGAAGGTGATGGCTCAGCTGAGGGTCTGTTGCTGTGGGTCGTCCAGGGAGGGAGGAGGCAGTGCAAGGGGGTTGGGTGGGTGCTGAGCCCAGGGGTTTACCGTCTGGAGACGGAGGGCGAGGCTGGTCCCTCCCGCCCAGGAAGAAGGATGCATGGTCCCCCTCACTGTCTGCTGGCATTTCTTGTATCACAGAAGGGACTTTTATTGCCGTAACCCCCAAATTTTAAGAAATCGGAGCAGCAGGGAGGGGTGACAGGAGCCCCTCCTGGAAACACAGGATGTCGGAGCATCGTGGGGAGTTTGGGTGGGGACGCCCAGGTCCTCGTGCGCATGGACCTGAGCCTGGTGTGCTGAGCGGGCAGTCCCCGGGGGCAGCGCTGGCGGAGGGGAGCTCTCCAAGAAAGCCCTCCTGGGGACGTAGGCACACTTGTCCGGGATCTGAGGGGCGGCGGGGCGGCTTTGAAGCCCTTGGGGAGAGCACCAGCGAGCACTGTCAGTCAGCACACACCCGGTGCTCCAGTGGACGCGGAGGCCGGTGCTCCAGCCACAACTGACCCGCGTGAAGAATACAGTCTCCTCTTTCAGTCCTTGCATCTCTGGGGATTGTTTTGCTTTGTTTTGTTTTGATCTGGAGTAAGAAGGATTACACCTAATTAGGCATTGTCACTGCCAGGGATTTAATTGCAATCTCTGAATATTTTGCCTTTTCTGAGCCGTGTGGGGAGTCTGTAATTACTGTCTACTGACACAGCTGCTTTTGCCAACAATGCATCAGTCCGCCCCCACCCTGCAACCTGCCTCCTGGCCCATGGCCTCCTCCAGCCAGATCAATGCCTGGGAGTGGCCCCTAGCCTTCCCGTGGAGGTCAAATCCCTTAATTCACCGAATAATTAGATTTCCATGAAAATCAAAGAGAGCCATCCATGACAAGTCACGGAGACTTTGACATTTACGACCCCACACACCTTGGCCACTTTTTATAGATGTCTCTTTATATTTTAATGAAAGGAAGCCACTTAGCTATAAACTGATTACTAAGAACATAATCTGGTCGTTTCTTTGCAACAAATCAATCCACACAATGCTAATTACGGATGGTCTTTTAGACTTGGATTAATCTAATAGTAATTAAAGTGAAGTGCAAATCCAGCCTCGATCTTAATTGTAGCCAAAAGGCACAAACGCCTTTTTGTTGACCGATAGCAGGCTGCTGTTTCACTTGATGGGGAAGGAAAGCCCATCAACAGCCCAGGGCCTTCTTGGATCTGATGACACTTTTCGGGGAGATCTTTGGAGGTTTTCGGGGAACGTGTCACCCGATGATGCTTTAGAAAGATGGGATCTTTTTTCTGATTCATTTATAATTTAATTTGCATTTTTATGATGCTTATAAAATAAGCTTTTTTTTTTCTAAAGCAGAGCTGTAAATTCCCAGGCCAAATTCTCATGTCGAATGTCTCATGTTTCTCCTTGGCAGAGAACGGCCGACGGGTGGGTGAGGTCAAGGTGACGTGCTGAACTTGAATCAATGGAGCTGGCTTAGGGGCTGAGGCAGGGCGGCCTCACCTGGATTCTCCCACAAGACCAGGAACCCCACGTTTGTCCAGAGCCAGCGCCTGGTTTTCTTTACAAAGTCTTAATGCTATTTTGATTTGTAACTTTAAAATTAAAGCATGTTAAGGGCTTTTTTATTTTACTAGATGAGGAAACTCAGCGTCCGAAGCAGGACTTTTTGAGGGAGGTTAACAGGAGCGGAGGGAGCACCAAGGTCCAGCGGCCCCGGCGGGGACCCGAGGGACAGAGAGGGAGGCGCTGGCATCCCGACGACCGTGTCAGTCAAGTCGTCACCAACCGGCCCCTTGAAAGTGGGGCTTGTTTGCCGAGAACCCTGCAGACGGGTGGCTTCTGTCCCAGGAAGGAGACACAGGCCCCTGGACTACATGCGCTGGCCTCCTGCCGGCGGTCCTGGCCTGGCCCTGGGTCTGGGCCTCAGGGGACATCAGCTAACAGGGGAGGTGGTGCTGGGCTTGCAGGGGGTCCCTGCGGGCTGGCTCTTACAGCGCCGGGGTCCGCCTGTCTGCAGTGGTCTTTATCCGTGGGACCGGTGGAGCCTCGGGCTGGACTCGAGTCTGCAGAGCAGAGGGCGGCCCCTCAAGCCGCAGAGAGGGATGGGCCCCCTCCTGCATCCTCATCAGTTCCCTCCCAGGACGGATGGCACCCAAGGGCACCTGCTGGAGGGCGTGCTGGGGGCCAGGGCGCTGGTGATGACTCGGACTTTCAGGCTGGATGTCAGTGGATCAGAATGTCCGTGAGGAGGCGTGGGTCTGAGGACCAGGGTGGTCCTTGAATTTGAGCTGTTCCCTGGACAGGCTGGGGAAGGGGGGAGACACGGTGGGCTTTGTCTCCCGGCTTCCTCGAGGACCAGCCAGGCTCGGGGCCCAGGACTGGGCTCTGTTGGTCTCCTGGGATCCGGGTCTGGGTCCTCGCTCCCCCTGAGGATGAAAACATCACAAGCGCATCCCGGGACCGTCCGAGCCCGGGACGGCACATCTGTTCTCAAGGCTGCAGGGCATGGCCTCAAGCCCAGGCTCACACGCCACGTGCTGGGGGGCGGGTCCTGAGGAAGAGGGCCAGCTCAGCCCTCCCTGGGCACCAGGTCGGCACAGAGCTGCCCTGCCCGCTGTTGAGCGCGGCATCCCTGAGAGCAGAGCGGCCCTTGGTGTCGTCCGGGCTCCCAGGGTGGGCGCCAGACCCCACGCTCGCCGGGGGCCCTCTGGGCGGCCCACTCCATGCACAGAGGGTCCCCGTCTGCATCTGGGTCCTGGGCTGGAGGGTGACCCTGGATGTACTCTTCAAGTGGGGTTCCAGGGTTGCCTTTTTCCTCCTAGAATGTGGCAAGGACCCTATTTCTGAGGCAGGCCTAGAGACGCACGGGTCCACGGCTTGGGCCTCTTTGTAAGCCTGTGAAATAGTGACCTGGGGGTTCCTGGCTGCCGGGGGGCAGGAGAGGAGGAAAAGCAGGCCCCAATTCCTCGACTGAAACGGGAGGGAGAAGTCCTGGGTCGGGCATCCCCGGGGCCGCTCTGGACTCTGCCCTCCCTGCCACTCCACACTGCCTGCCTGGTGCGTTCCCCCTGGGGAGCTGACCCCCACCCCTCCTTGCGGACCCTTTCCTGGGGCAGCGTGACTGTGGGCGTGGACTGGGGGCCATCTGTGCGGCCTCCTTGCCCTTCGGGATGAGTTTGGTCAGGGCTGCGGGACTGGTAGCTTTCTATCAGAGCGAAACCTCCTGAAGTTGGAGCTTGAGATCCCTGGAAACCCACTGAGCAGTGGGAAGTGCAATGAGCCAGAGAATTAGCATTTCCAAGGGATGCGAGCCCTTGGCCTGAGTGACCGAGGCAGGAGGCCTCACCTTGTGGCTGCCGTGTCCACCCACTCGTGGAAGCAGGCTCAGGGCAGGACGGGCAGCTTTCATCACACTGGGCGGGTGCTCAGCCAACTCCTTGAATCAGGGTTTTACGAAACCTGTCTGAGGGGTGGGTACCGCCGGCTGTGGGAGACCAGAGTCTGAGGGTCACTGTGACCGCACCGCCGCACCCCACACCCCAGGGTCACTGCACCGCCGCACCCCACACCCCCAGGGCCACTGCAGTGCCGCACCCCACACCCCAGGGTCACTGCAGCGCCGCACCCCACACCCCAGGGCCACTGCAGCGCCGCACCCCACACCCCAGGGCCGCTGCAGTGCCGCACCCCACACCCCAGGGTCACTGCACTGCCGCACCCCACACCCCAGGGTCACTGCAGTGCCGCACCCCACACCCCAGGGTCACTGCAGCACCGCACCCCACACCCCAGGGTCACTGCACCGCCGCACCCCACACCCCAGGGTCACTGCAGTGCCGCACCCCACACCCCAGGGTCACTGCACCGCCGCACCCCACACCCCAGGGTCACTGCACCGCCGCACCCCACACCCCAGGGTCACTGCACCGCCGCACCCCACACCCCAGGGTCCCTGCAGTGCCGCACCCCACACCCCAGGGCACTGCCCGCACCCCACACCCCAGACCGGCCCCCCCCCCCGGGTCACTGCACCGCCGCACCCCACACCCCAGGGTCACTGCAGCGCCGCACCCCACACCCCAGGGTCACTGCAGCGCCGCACCCCACACCCCAGGGTCACTGCAGCCGCCGCACCCCACACCCCAGGGTCACTGCAGCACCGCACCCCACACCCCAGGGTCACTGCAGCACCGCACCCCACACCCCAGGGCCGCTGCAGTGCTGCACCCCCAGCGCCAGGGCCAGTCGGGGTTGGGGGCTCGCACGGCCCCTGCGCTGACAGCTCTGGGCATCCACGGCCAAACTGCAATGCAGGCCCAGCGAGCTGGATGGTTCCGGCTGAGGGCGCTCCCCTTGCTGCGGATGTTCCCTGGGGGTCTGTGGTACAGAGGCCGGAGCGGTGTGGACGCCTGGCCGCCCGCCACCCGCTCTTCCCGTCGGGCCTCGACTCCACCTAGTCCCGGCCTCCCAGGTTGTTGATTCCTTTCTCTTTGTCCCTGAATTAGCCAACTGCTTTGAAGAAAGCTGATTAAAAACAGAAGCCACCTCCTGTCGTGAGACTCAGGCCATGGAACAGGCCGAGCTGTGAGCTGGGCGCTTGTTATTTGGTGTGCAAACTCTGGCGAGCGCGCCGAGCTGTCATCCGTAATAAACAAGACGAAGGTTTATGCCTAACAGCTGCTCCAGAGAACCTCCATCTAGCGGAGGGAAGGGGCCATCTTTCATGTCATACAATTATCTTCTTTTTTTCAACTTTGATAAACACCCTCGTATAGAGTCTGTTCGGTGGGGGCTCTCCTCCTGGTAAGTGGGGGGTTGCCCCCCGTGTGGCTCTGAGTCCTGGCCCCCACCCCTGCCTGCTGTCCTCACTTCCTCCGGAGGCTCATCAGCTCTTTCCACACCCACAGGGCCCAGGCCTGGACTGGGTGGTCCCCTAGATGCAGTTCCTCCTGCTGTCCTGGGCTCTGGACCAGGCTGGACCCCGAAACCGTGCGGGGTGAGAAGGGGAGCCCGTGTCCCCTGTCTCCACCCTCCACCTCCCCGGCCGCTCCCTCACTCTCTGCTTCCTGCAGTCACTCAACCTTTCCACCGAGGCAGCCGGCAGTGAGCGCCCGGCTCCGTCTGCCTGGTGGGCCGCCGTCCTTGCCCGTGGGCAGTTTTCCGGTGTGATTCGTGGGCTGATCCCCTCTCTTGAAGAGTAAACACACCGGGAGCTTCAGCAAAGCCCACTGAAAAATAACCGAGTGAGGATGAGCACTAAGCAAAACGGCAGAGAGAACGCTCAACATCTGGGCTCCAGGGGAGGTCGGGGGGGCAGAAGGGCCAGTGAACTCTGCATCGACATGGATGACCTCGCCGAGGAACAGAGGGGAACGGGGGTTGAGGGAAAGTGAGCAGAATCACCCCGGGAGACTGAGAAGAACGGAAATGTCTGAAAATGAAAGCAAGGTGGAAACGTGTGCGACGGTAGGGTAGGGAGTCAGAGAAGGCGGGCTTCGGAGGAAGGAGGAGACCGGCGCTTTAAGGAACAGATCCCCTCTAAGGAGGCGAGAAGGGGCGGCAGTCAGACCGGTGAGCTTCAGCACAGACCCTTATGTGGAAACCGACTGTCTTAAGGGGTCTGTTCTCCAGGGTTGTTCGGGTTATGGGTGGGACAAAGAATTCTGGAGGTCAGCCAGAGGCTGGACCGGCTGGGAGCTGGGCGTCATCAGCATTAACGTCCATTTTCTTTCTGCGGGTGAGAGTGTTCTCTGTTTTGCATAGAACGGTGGGGAGGACCTGGAGAGGAGTTTTAACTCCAGGCTATTCTGAGCCGTGTAACTTTCCCTCACAAAGGAGATAAACTGGATTAAAGGCAGTCTGGCGGCTTTAACTGCTCACGCTGGAAAATGAGAAACGTTTTCTGTAATCTAGGTTCTCACCACAAGCAGGTCTGAAAAGAACTGAAAGCTAACCAGAGCAGAAAGAAATAATCAAATAAGAGCTGTGAGTTGGTGACAAAGAAAGCAACCAATAGAAAAACAGAGAAAGAGTCTGTGATAGTGTTGCTTAAAATGATAAATGTCTAATAAGGGAAAACGTGATTCCAGAAGAATTTCCAGATCTGAGAGGCTCTAGACCTGTCTCAGAAACAAAGGAGAAACCTTCCCCAAGTAAACACTGGGTTTGCAAAATTTTACTGGTGAATTGTAAAAAAACAAATCAATTAATCAAATTTACCATAACTAAGAAAGAAAAATGGTATGCTCTCTCATTAGATACAGAAAGATCATCTGACAAAATCCAGCATCCATTACAGATTGTTAAGAAAACCTCTTTGTGGGTGTGGAGAAAAGGGAGCTCGCCAACATCGCTAGTGGGAAAGTCACTTGGTGCAGCCCCTGTGGAGAACAGAGTGGGCATCCCCAGAAAACTGAAAACAGAGCTGCCGTGTGACCCTGCAATCCCACTCCTGGGCGTGTCCAGAAAAGACAGAAGCTCTAATTTGAAAAGATGCCAGCATCCCCAGTGTTCACAGAAGCCCTGTTCACAATAGCTAAGACATGGAAGCAACCTAAATGTCTATCGACAAGACAGATAAAGAAGATGTGGTGCAAATACACAGTGAGATATTACTCAGCCATAAGAAGAATGAAATAATGTCATTTGAAGTAACATAGGTGGACCTAGACTTGATCATATGAAGTGAAGTATGTTAAAGAAAGACAAAGACCACATAATATCACTTACATGTGACGTCTAAAACATGATGGAAAGGGGCTGAGCTCCCTGCATCGCCCTTCGGATCCCCACTGGTGATGGACATGCTTCCTTGCTCCTCTCTCAGCTTGTCCCAGCCTCTCCTCCCCCGCTGGGTCCACAGTTCTGTTCCCTCCGTCTGTGTCTCCATTGCTGCCTGCAAATAGGTTCATAAGCACTACCTTTCTCGATTCCACATACACATGCCTTAATACACAACATTCGTCTTTCTCTCTCTGAGTTACCTTGCCCTGTGCAATAGGCTCTAGGTTCATGCATCTCATTAGGACTGACTCATATGCATTCTTTTTATATAGCTGAGTAATATTCCATAGTATGTATGTAGTACAACCCATTCATCTGTTGATGGACATCTAGGTTGCTTCCTAGCTATTGTAAATAGTGCTGCTTAAAAAATGATATAAATGAATTTATTTACAAAACAGAAAGAGACTCACAGACATAGGAAATGAATTTATGGTTACCAAAGGGGAAAGGGAGTGGGGAGGGGTACATCAGGAGTTTGGGATTAGAAGCTGTAAACTACCCTGTGTAAAATAGACAAATGAAAAATACCCAGGGCTCAGGAAGAGAGGAGAGCAGGAGACCAGAGACTGTGATTTCACGCCCTCTCCCCAGAGGGGACTGAAGCAAAGCTTGAACTGCATCTATTGTTCCCAAGAAGACGAGAGAAAAGGCACTCGTTCTGCTTCTGTGGGCGAGCCGCTCGTCCGCGGGATAAAGTGGGTCTTGGGGGCTTTCTGTTAGTTCAGAAGCTGGCAAGTCCTACCTCCAGAGTCTCAAAAGGAGTTTTTCAATGTTTCTGGTTATTTTGTCTTTTTCTCGAGACCATTAGGAAAATAGTCCCACTGTACAAAGTAGAAAACACAAGAGGATGAAGCACTTCTAATATGTGTTTTATATCATCAGGGTGTTATTAATCAAAAAGCCAGCTTCTGCATTTTTTTCTTGTGCTTAGGCTACACAAAGATTAAAAATATCCTTTTCCTAATGTCAGCAAGTTGGGAGAAGATATATTTAAACACAATGTGTAGGAATGTCAACTGGAGCACACTTGCTTTTTTTTTTTTTGTGGAGAAAAAAAGCAAGGGGGTGAGAGAAATTGGGAGATTGGGATTGATACAGGGAAGACCCTCTGGAGGAGGAAAGCGCACCCACGCCAGTGTTCTTGCCTGGAGAACCCCAGGGACGGAGCAGCCTGCAGGCTACAGTCCAGGAGGTCACAGAGATTCGGACACAACTGAAGGACAAACACCTTCACTTTCATAAAACGGAACACACTTCAAAGATCCATTTAAAAATAAATGAATTAAAGGCTAAAGACAGTGCTCTTTTAGGATAATTCGCGTTTAGCATTGGCTCGTTCATTTCAGCGGGTCTGGCAGCAGCAGTCGTGTCATCGCTCAGTCGTGTCCGACCCTCTGTGGCCCCATGGACTGAATCGGCCAGGCTCCTCTGTCCATGGGCTTCCCCAGGCAAGGGCACTGGGAGCGTTGCCACGCCCTCCTCCAGGGATCTTCCTGAGCCAGGGGGAGAACCCAGGTCTCCCTCGCTGTGGGCAGATTCTTTACCATCTGAACCGCCAGGGAAGCACCAACGGATCTAGAACCCCCAGCCCAAGCACTCAGGGTCTTTAACATCATTTGATCCTGGGGATGCATTCGGGACTGTGGGTGACCCCAGACTGTTTCTGCCGTAGCCAGCAGTTGTGACGAAAGCCTGTGAGCCTGCCTGGGTCACGACCCATCAACATCCAAGCCCAATGGCGACTGAAAACCGGGGTGCCCGCTGGGGTCCCTGTAACACAGTGCATCCCGAGGGAGACCCCAGAGCAGGCTGCGTGTCGTCCTGAGCACCGACCCTGCTGGGGCGTCCCAGGGGTTGCTTGTTCCTTCTCTGCTCCCGGCTCGTCTCTGAACCGCATGCCCCAGCAGGGCACGTCCCAGCCCTGGGTCCAGCTGGGCTCGGGGCAGAGGGTCCTGACCTTCGCTCGGAGAGGAGGGGGGTCCAGCCGGGCAGGTCAGCGGGCCCACCACGGGGACAGGCCCGTGTCTGGTGCTTCCCCAGAGAAACGAGGGGCCTGATCTCCTGGCCGCCGTGACCGGGTGGGCATGGGCCCGAGCCGCGGGGTGTGGTCCCGGGAGGCGACCTGCTCCCTGGAGCCCAAGGCGGCCGTTTCCCCTTCGCCGCCTTCCCGGGTGGAGGTGAAGCTCTGCAGTTTGAGAACAGCCGTGTGCCCTGCCCTGAGAGTGTGCCCGCTGCAGAGGTGCCCCGTGCTCCTCCCGGAGCGAGCGGTGGGCAGAGCGTGGGCCGCCTCCGCCCCTCGAGCCGCTCGGCCGCGCCCCTCGAGCGGCCGGGCCCTCGGGGAGAACCGTCTGGATTGTGGCGGGAGCTCGCGGCTTTCGTGTGCTCTCGGCCGCCCTCCAGAGGCCGCCTCCTGCCGCCGGCGGCCCGGCTGGGTCTCCCGCGGTTCCCGGCGGCCCCGACCCCTCCGTCCTGGCTCCTGCTCCCGGGGGGCGGGAGGGGGCTTCACACTGGGGGTCGCGTCTCCATCCCGGTGTCTGCTCCTGGAGATCCACGTTCGCGGGGAAGCAGCTCTGCCGGCCTCAGACGGAGGGCGAAGGTCTGTGCCGGGCAGTGAGCACGGTCCATCTCCTGGGCCCAGGTCTGTTCCGGGCAGAGAGGGACTGCCCCAGGGGACCCGGGCAGGCACCCTGCTAATCCCACCAGGACTGCTGGGTCCTTGAGCCCCCTCTCACTCGCTGAGGATGGCGAAGCGGAGTTGAGAGCCTCTGGACACCGCCTGGCGACCAAGAAGGAAGCCAGGCTGAATGAAGACGCCCAGGGGAAGGCACGGTGAAGAAGCGTCTCTTTGGGAACATCAATAATCTTCTGGATCACACCAAACCTGAGGCTTGCATGAACTCTGGAATTTTAATTTATATGAATTAAGAGACATCTTCTAGATTTGATACCTATAAAAGAACATGTAACATAAGCATAAGTTATAAAACGTTTTGATAAAAATCTGAAAAACCCCCTGTGAAACTATCATCCAACAAAAGGACAAGAATGTTCTTTAAATATTTGTTTTTGATTCAGTTACATGTCTTTTTATTATTGATATTCTGTATATCCTCCACGCTGTCTTTTGTTAGCTGTGTGTTACTAATGATTCTCAATTTATGACATTTTCCCCCAGTTTTTATGTTGTCTTTTGATGAGCAGATGTTCATATTTTAATGTGATTAAATTAATCAATGTCTAGTTTTATGGTTAGCATTTTATATTTGTTTGCTAATTTCCTTTAAACAATTGTTCTCTACCCTGGAGGTGGTTTTATGTCATCAGATTCTCAAAATTATAAGATTTTGCCTTTCAGTTAATTTGTATGGAATTTTGCATATGATGTCAGATATGGAATCAGTTGCACCTCACTTTTAAGAATTGTGTTTAGGTAGGTAACCTTTGTGGGTTAAGAAAGTTTGTCTATTGATATTTTACACTGAGTTTTTTAAAAATCATCCAAGTGTTGGATTTTATGAAATGCTTTTTGCATATTTTAAGATAATTATAAGGTTATTCTCCTTTAATAAGTTAACCTGGTGAGCTATGATATTACATTTTTCTTATGTAAACCCACTCTTTCATGCCTTGAATGAAACAAACATAATAATTATTTTTTATAGATTACTAGATAATTCTACTAACATTTTGCATAAGATTTTAACATCCATATTCTGTTTTGTTATCAAGATTTTATTCAGCTCCTTGAAGGATTTGGATAATATTTATTCCTTTTCTAGTCTTTACAAGAATCTTTATAAATATGGATGTTCTATCCTTGGAAGGTTGAAAAAATATATCTTTAAAATCATTTGGATCTAGTATTTTTAAGTCTAATGACATTTGTTTAATGTTTGTGGGATTATCAGAATTTCTGTTTCTTTCTGAAGTTTTTTTTTTTTTTTGGAAAATTGTGTATTTTATTTAAGTTTTCAAGTGCTTGATAGATTTATTCAAAGTTTTCTCTCTAACACAGGGAACTGTACTTGGTATTTTGTATTAACCTAAAAGGGAAGAGAATCTGAAAAAGGATTTATATTTGCATGTATGTGCACATATATGTGTATGTATATATGTATATGCGTGCTCAGCGACTTCAGTCATGTCTGACTCTTTGTAACCCAGTGGACTATAGCTGCTAGGCTCCTCTGTCCATGGGATTCTCCAGGCAAGGATACTGGAGTGGGTTGCCGTGCCCTCCTCCAGGGGATCTTCCCGACCCAGGGACTGAACCCACGTCTCCTGCATCCCCTGCATTGCAGGCAGATTCTTTACCGCTGAGCTACCAGGGAAGCCCGTATATAAACATACACACACACACTGCTGAGCAGAGTTCCCTGTGCTAAAGAGCAGGTGTTTGCTCATTGTCCGTTCTAAAAGGAGCAGTGCGTGCAAGTCCGTCCCAAACTCCTTAACCACCCTTCCTGCCAACGTGTCCCCTTGGGAACCATACGTTTTTTCCTATGTCTGTGAGTCTGTTTCTGTTTTGTAAATAACCTATATGTGAAAATAATCTGAAAAAGAATGCATATCTATGTGTCTGAATCACTTTCCTATATACCTGAAACTAAAACTACACTGCAAATCAAGTATACTCTGATTAAAAAAAGTAAAATTAGTACATCATCAAACGCAGAAATGTATTATTTTTACCCCTTCACCCTCTGCTACAGCTCTGGCTAGCCCCTGCCCAGCCCTTCCTTTTTAATAATGCTGAGGATTTATTACCTCCTTTCCTCCTGTTCATCTGTCTCAGTAGAGACTTGGTTTATTTGATTAGTTTTTTCACAGGACCAATGATGCTCTTTATTTCTCAATGCTGTTCTTTCTCTGAAGCCTTTAGATAATTAGTTCACTTATATTTAGTGTTTCTTGTGGCCTCTACCTTTTTATTTTCTATATTGCAGCATTCTACATCCTCAGTTCAGTTCAGTCGCTCAGTCGTGTCCGACTCTTTGCAATCCCATGGACTGCAGCACATCAGGCCTCACTGTCCATCACCAACTCCCAGAGTTTACTCAAACCCATGTCCATTGAGTAGGTTATGCCATCCAACCATCTCATCCTCTGTCGTCTCCTTCTTCTCCTGCCCTCAATCTTTCCCACCATCAGGATCTTTTCCAATGAGTCAGCTCTTCGTGTGAGGTGGCCAAAGGATTGGAGTTTCAGCTTCAGCATCAGTCCTTCCAATGAACACCCAGGACTGATTTCCCTCAGGATGGACTGGTTGGATCTCCTTGCAGTCCAAGGGACTCTCAAGAATCTTCTCCAACACCACAGTTCAAAAGCATCAATTCTTCAGTGCTCAGCTTTCTTTATAGTCCAACTCTCATATCCATACATGACTAGTGGAAAAACTGTAGCCTTGACTAGACGAACCTTTGTTGGCAAAATAATGTCTCTGCTTTTTAATATGCTGTTTCTACATCCTAGGTTTTTAAAATATTTATTTTTATTTATTTGTTTATTTAGCTGTACCATCTTAGCTGTGGCGTGTGTGACCCAGTTCCCTGACCAGGGATTGAACCCAGGCCCCCTGCACTGGGAGCCTGGAGTCTTAACCACTGGACCACCAGTCGAAGCCCCTCACATCCTAGGTTTAAATAATGTAACTTTTCTCAAAGTTCCTCTTTTCCCGACTCTCACCTGCCTTGCTATGCGGTATCTTCACCATCCTTCACTTTAAAGTACCTTCTAATTATCATTTAGGAATGTGTCCATCAGTTGCCAAACTTGTGAGTGTAAAGTATTCGTGTTTCTTGCTGACACCCGATGTGATTGTCTGTCACGCGTGTTCTGTGACCGTGGCTGGTATTTGCCTTCTGCCCGGTGTTTGTACCTTCATGCGAGGGATGCTCTGACTCACAGGGCTTACCCCCACCTCCAGAACGTCCATCTTTTCTGCTATTCACGTGATGCACTTAGGTAATTTCTTCAGATCTATCTGAAGCGTGTAGATTTTTCTCTCTTCAGCTGCTTGCCCATGCACTGAATTTTATGTCAACAATTACAATTTCCATTTCGAGGGGGTCATTTTTCCCCATTTCTGCCAATTCATCACTACCTCTTGCTTCTTGTTCATTTTTTCATAATTTCAGTTTAACGTTTGTAACATTTAACAAGTGCTTGGTTTATGTTCTGCAGTTGATGTTTTCGCATGTTATGTTCAGGTGGAGACAAAGCTATTGTGTGTTGCGTTCCTGCCGACTTATTCGTGGAGGTGTTTCCCTCGTGTGTGTGGTGATTTTTTGAAGTAAGCTCCTTTTGGGGAGATTTTAATCCCCGATTGTTAGAGAATCATGGAGGTTACATGGAGAGTGACTTTCTCCAAAGAGGTCTGTGTCGCATCCACTTCTGGAGACGTGGCTGACCCGAGATGCCTCCTGGCCGCGGGGCTGCCCTCGGTGGCCTCCCCATGGGGTCACTGCCCTGCTGTCCAGCCCAGCTTTCTAAGTCCCCCTTCCTTGGGAATTCCGATTTACCTGAGCCCTAAAAAGGAAAAAAATATTCTCCCTGGCTGGCGTAAGTTAGAATTTCCTTGTGTAAAGCTATCTTGCTTGTGTTGATGGGGCTTCTTGCTCCAGGAGGATGTGTGGACACGGCTATGCGGACACCTGCATTGTCCTGCTTCGGGTCACCAGGCTCTGAGCTCACCCCTGTGGCCGGTCTGCAGCAGCATCATCAGTGCCTTCATCCCCAAACCCTGCACTTGACGGTCAGTCAGACCGTCACGTGACACTCGGCTGAGTCCATGAGTGAGGCAATGATGAACTTCGGACGCTGAGAACGTGCTCAGCACGGCGGTGTGGGGCCTTAGTTCATGGCAATAAGCGACAGCGACCTGTAATGTCTCCTGTCAGCAAAGACGACCTCTTGTGATTTTGGCCAGTTCTGCATCTGTTTTACATCATAAACTGGTATTATGTCTTTATGCATCAAATTGTAATGGCTCCACCATTGTCTAAATTAACTAAATTCTAAATCAGGAGAATTAAGCTTTCATTTGATTAACATGTCCTTCTGAGGATATCGATCCTGAAACTAATTCTTGCTGACTGTTCTTTTGGAAAAGTTATTATAATGCAATGATCAGGCTTTTTATTAAAAACAGGATGATGTAACATGTTAATGAGCTTATCCCCTCTTTGATTTAATCCCCTGGAGAAGGAAATGGCAACCTACTCCAGCGTTCTTGCCTGGAAAAACCCACGGACAGAGGAGCCTGGTGGGCTACAGTCCATGGGGCCACAGAGAGTTGGACACGACTGAGCGACTAAATGACAATGATTTAATAGCGTGGGTCAGTATTATTTCCCGTGGCCCAGTTCTCATCCTCAGCTGTGTGTGCAGTGGTTTGAGGGTGTGAATTGTGCTCCTTCAAGAACAGTTTGAATTCCTAAGTCTTTCCTAATATTTTGAACAAGACTTTATTCAGAAATAAGGTCTTTACAAGTGCAGCCGTGTTTAGATGAGACCATGCGGATGTGGGTGGGCCTAAGTCTCATGGCTGGGGCGCTAAGAAGGAGCGATCTGATGCTGACGCAGGGACACACAGGCTGCAGGCCGCGAGGAGGCGGCAGAGAGCAGGGTGCGCGTCTGTGAGCCGAGGAGCGCCCAGGGCCTCCGGGACCCCCAGGAGCGAAGCGGAGGGCAAAGAAGGAGCCCCGGAGGCTGCCGAGGAGGCACGGCCCTGTCGACACTGCGACCTCGGGCTTCCGGCCCCCGGATGTGAGGGCCGCGCACGCGGGGTGCCTTGTTACCGCATCCCCGGGAAGTTCAGGGGGCGGGACCCGCTGCGCAGACCTCCCTGCCGGCGAGGCTGTCATTGGGGACGGTCAGAGCAATTCCAGCCCTGACCCCAGACGACACTGTGACTGTTCATGCTTCTGTGGCTTTGATTGTTCAGGGACGAACCATGTCTCTGGGGAGAAGCCGGCTTCGTGGGGCGGAGGAGGCTGGGCCCAGCGTCGCCGCGTCCAAATCGGCCTCGTGGCCCCGGCCGCTGCCTCCCTGCACCCCGCTCTCTGAGCCAGAGCAGGTTGCAGGCAGTGGGGCTGCGTCCCCAGCTTGTCTGTGAGCCTCAGGTTAGACAGTGATGCCGACAGGGTGCAGCTTTAAGCCCGTGGGGGCCTCAGGCGACAGTGAGCAAACATCTGAACTTTGCCTTTAGGATCATAAACCCAGGACAGACGCTATGATCATGGCAACAATGATAACCACACCCACCTTTGGGGGGGCGTCGATATGAGGTTTGGGGAGAATTCGTCTGAACCAGGAGGGCGGTGCACCCCCAGAGTGGGCGGCGGCTCTGATCCCGGGGCCCTGATCTCAGGGGGACATGATCACGGCCCGTCGAGAGGGTCAGGGTGCTGAAAGCCGAGTCTTGTGTGGCGTGCAGGACCCTGGGTGGGGGCAGGGGGACTCTGGTCTCTGAGGCCTGGGGTAGGTCCTGGGAGGGGGCCGGCCTCATCCTTGTGCGGTGAAGCCCTTTGGGGGCAGTTCTCTATCTTGCCCACAGCCAACCCCAACAAAGGTGGCCTGGAGCAGCTCTGGATAAAGGCTTTCAGAGAAAGCTCTGGAGTGAGGTCCTTCAGAAGTTACGGGCCAGCAGATTCCTGAGCCGTGGGAGGAAGAACAGCTGACAGCTGGGGAGCCCCTGTCCCGGGCAGGGGCCTGGTGGGGGGCCGCTCGCTCCAGGGAGCTTCCACGAGGTGCCTTCGTTACAGAGTTAGAGACGGAGCGTGGGATTTCTCCACGTGGCTGGAGCCTGGCTGATTCTGAGCTCCTAGGATGAAGTTAACGATGCAGTCTTAAAAATCAGCGTGCTCTTTCTTTCTCCTCCAACCCTCCTCTGCCTACACGAGCACGCACACACACATTTCCATGCGCACGCGGAAGGCAGTAGCCAATGGGGTCTCCGGGGACGTGTCGCATTCTAAACCCCCCTGGACGGACTGCGACTTGGTGCTGATGTGTGTTTGCAGGTCCCTCTGGGTGAGTAGGAATGTTGGGGGTGGGAAGAGGTGGCCCTTCGGCCGGTGTTTAGGACGAGCTGCCCTCCTGATGCTGAGGGGGTAGCCTCCCCGTGGGACCGGGGTGGTTTGCCTGCGAAGTGATGAGTCTGAAGCTAGCCCTTGCCTGGAGTCCTCCGTGCTCCTGGGGCAACATTAGAGTTTGTACAGAAGCCGTGCTGCTCGGACAGGCAGAAGCGTGTGTCCCCAGATACTGTCCCGTCATTAGTTACAGCAACTGTGCCTGGACGTTACTGCCACGCCTCGCAGCTTCGCTGACCTTCCCATGCAAGTCATCAGCTTTCTTTCAACCCGAATCCTGCTCCCATGGGCGCAAAGGCTCCATATTCAAGGCTTCGTGGGCCTTGCCGTGGCCCCCTCTGCTGACCCAGCGCACGGCTCCCTGACGAGACGGCACGTAGCATCTTGTGCTGGCACGGTGATGGGTGGTCCTTGCAGACCCCGAGGCCTGTTTAGCATCCCAGGCTCCACCTGCCCAGGGGAACCACTCGCCCAGGACGCGCAGCGCGGCCGGGGCCCAGGGCCGTTTCCAGCGGAGCCGGCTCCTGGTGAGCAGGAGCCAGCACAGGCCGCGCTTGGCTGTGAGCGGAGGTGGCTGCCGGTGGCCTGGCGTGGCCCCCGTCCCGCACCAGCCTCGCACATCCTCAGGGCCTCGGCCGCCACCTGCCGCCAGCCCCCCGAGGGCCAGGGCTCAGCACCTCGGCGCTCACAGCCACGTGGGAACACAGGTACGCAGCTGTCACTCTGGGTGCCATCACGGCCACGCTGCAGTTTCACGGACCATTAACGGTTCGCTAATATTGTTTTAGTTTGCAAATTAGTGCAGCTCCGTGGGTACGGGGTGGGTCCGCGGCTGCCATCCATCAGCCAGGAGCTCCTCAAGCATGAGATCAAAGCGATTTCCAGGCTTTGAGGCTCCACAGCAGTTACTGTGAGCCAGACGGGAGGGGGGCTGCACTCCCGACTCGCGAGTGAAACGCACAGCACTGCAGGTGGCGGCCCTCGAGTCCCTCAGTCCCCAGAAACACGGCGGTCGGAGCAGAGCCCCACGTTGGTGCTGCTCCCAGAGGGCGGGGGACATGGAGCCCCGGGGACCCCCAGACCCCTCCGCCCAGCTCCCGGCTCCAGCTTCCAGCTGAGGCGCTGGGTTTGCTGAGGAGCCAGACAGCTCTCCCTGGGGACCACGTTGTCCCCATTCTTCCCAGCCTGAAACACCAGCTTGTCTTGCTGTTACATGTTTAGACGAGATGCTCATGAAAGCCTCAACAATTCTGTGATGTTTTAGTTTGGAAGGCGGTTCAGAGACGTGTTGGGAGCAGGTGCAGGCCTGAACGTGGATTGGATGCATCTGAGCAGATCCCTGTTATTGTTATTATCATCAAACCTCCCGTAATGACTGTAATATCTGCCCACCAGGAGGATTGGTAGAGGCCGGGCAGCTGATCCTGGCGCCGGGTCAGGGCGCTGCAGCGCCTCCCAGCTCTTCATCACACAGCTGGCAAATATTAGCTCACTTGGGCCTCTTGGTCACCCAGTGAAACTAGTTTTCCAGCTACAGATGAACTGCGTTCCCCACAATTCATGTGTTGAAGTCCTACCCCCAGGACTGTGGAGTGTGTATCTGTGTCCTGATCTCCTCTCCCTACAGGAACACCAGGCCCGCTGGACCAGGGCCCCAGCCCGGGGACCTCACTTAATCTAACGGCCTCGGTAAGGACCCTGGGTCATCTCTCCCTACAGGACACCAGGCCCGCTGGACCAGGGCCCCAGCCCGGGGACCTCACTTAATCTAACGGCCTCTGTAAGGACCCTGGGTCATCTCTCTCTACAGGACACCAGGCCCGCTGGACCAGGGCCCCAGCCCGGGGACCTCACTTAATCTAACAGCCTCGGTAAGGACCCTGGGTCATCTCTCCCTACAGGACACCAGGCCCGCTGGACCAGGGCCCCAGCCCGGGGACCTCACTTAATCTAACAGCCTCTGTAAGGACCCTGGGTCACACTCTCTACAGGACACCAGGCCCGCTGGACCAGGGCCCCAGCCCGGGGACCTCACTTAATCTAACAGCCTCGGTAAGGACCCTGGGTCATCTCTCCCTACAGGACACCAGGCCCGCTGGACCAGGGCCCCAGCCCGGGGACCTCACTTAATCTAACGGCCTCTGTAAGGACCCTGGGTCATCTCTCTCTACAGGACACCAGGCCTGCTGGACCAGGGCCCCAGCCCGGGGACCTCACTTAATCTAACGGCCTCTGTAAGGACCCTGGGTCATCTCTCTCTACAGGACACCAGGCCCGCTGGACCAGGGCCCCAGCCCGGGGACCTCACTTAATCTAACGGCCTCGGTAAGGACCCTGGGTCATCTCTCCCTACAGGACACCAGGCCCGCTGGACCAGGGCCCCAGCCCGGGGACCTCACTTAATCTAACGGCCTCGGTAAGGACCCTGGGTCATCTCTCTCTACAGGACACCAGGCCCGCTGGACCAGGGCCCCAGCCCGGGGACCTCACTTAATCTAACAGCCTCTGTAAGGACCCTGGGTCACACTCTCTACAGGACACCAGGCCCGCTGGACCAGGGCCCCAGCCCGGGGACCTCACTTAATCTAACAGCCTTGGTAAGGACCCTGGGTCATCTCTCTCTACAGGACACCAGGCCGGCTGGACCAGGGCCCCAGCCCGGGGACCTCACTTAATCTAACGGCCTCGGTAAGGACCCTGGGTCACACTCTGTTGGGTTAGGACTCCAACATATGAATTGTGGGGGGGGGGGGCCAGTTCATCTGTAGCAAGGAGACCTGCATTGTGGGGTGACCAGAAGCCCCGGGGGAGTTAATACGTGCCAGCTGTCGGTTTTGTTCAGAGCAAGCAGCCAAACCTGAGTAAACTGGCAGTGATCCATCAGTTAAGGAGGAGGAGTGAATTATGCTGGAAAGCGGCGTAAGACGTGCACGCTTTAACGCCTTCAGGGGAACCTTACTGATACAGTTCCCTCAAAAATCCCTAAAGGCAAAAACTAATTAGCAAAATTGACGTGGTGGTAAAACTATTAATCATACCCTTTCAAAAAATGTAAAATGTGACCCCAATGAAAGTATTTCAATAAAATCAAGTGAAGTATGTGGGGAGTACCTTATCTGCCCAAGTATTGACATTTGAAGAAAGAATTAAATTGGTTCAATAGAATTTCGAAAATTCAGATTCAGGGGATGCTTGTCAGAGTTGGCATAATTTTAGTGAAAATATTTGTATTAAAATATCTTTTTGGGTGAAACTGCTGGTTCCAGGACCGTGGCGGCAATGGTTAGCAGGACAAGCTCAGACATGGTAGCACAGTCACCATAGAAGTTGGTGGTTTGGTTAAGTGATGAATGAGTGCTAAAATTAGAGGGGAGATTTAAACTTCATTATTTAAAATTGTATTTTAAAATAATTTCAGACTTAAAAATGCAAGAAGAGAAAAATGAGTATATAAATTTTTAAAAAGAGAAACATTGAGGAAAAAGGGAACCATAAAAAGTCTTAAATAAGCAAAAAAGAGTAAAGAATTAAGTTATAGAGAAGACAAATAGAAAGCAAATAATGAAAATATTCCACTAAAAACATTACCAGTATTTACATTATTTGCAAATGGTATAAAGACAGCAATTAGGAGAAAAAGTCAGGTTGTATTAAAACAACAACTATTTACAAGGGATGTATGTTAAATAAGCATAGAGGAAATTTGAGAATTGATATTATTGAAGGCAGGAGGAGAAGGGGACGACAGAGGACAAGATGGTTGGATGGCATCACCAACTCAATGGACATGAGCTTAAGCAAGCTCCGGGAGTTGGTGATGGACAGGGAGCTCTGATGGACAGTTGATGGGGTTGCAAAGATTCAGACATGACTGAGCAACTGAAATGAACTGAATACCAATAAAAACAAATATATATCGCATTATCCCAGACCAAAGGAAAACAGAAGCTTTACAAATATCAGGTCGACTAGACTTTGAGGCTGAACATATTTTTAGAGAGAAAAAGAATGTTTGTTTATGATCAAAGGGCCAATTCGGCAGGAAGTATGACAATTACATACTTTTAAGCATTTACAAGCTTGTAAATTGGCAGAGAAGAGTAAAGAAATTGACATTTATACATGGAGATTTTCTTACTTCTCTCTTAGTAACTCCTAAATGGAGGAAAAAATAGTAGGATATAGAAAAGCTGAACATGATTCACCCATGTCACCTAAGAGATTTATGGAAACGCGGTACCCAAGTAATGCAGAATATGTATTCTTCTCATGGCCAAATGGAAGGTGTACTGCTGGTCATAAAGCATGTGAATGCAGTGTAAATGCTGTGTGTATGTGTGTGTGCGTGTGTGTGTGTGTGTATGCGCGCGCGTGCTTGGTTGTTCAATCGTGTCTGGCTCTTTGCGACCCCATGGACTGTATAGCCTGCCAGGCTGCTCGGTCCATGGGATTCTCCAGGCAAGATACTGGAGTGGGTTGCCATTTCCTCCTCCAGGGGCTATTCACAACCCAGGGATAAATGCTGTGGTTAACATCAAAAAGCATTTTGAATTAATTTAGATTTAATTCAATTTTCCTATTTTTTTTAAGGAAAGAAGATTCTAAACTAGTTCTACAATGAAAGGGAAACAGTATCATCATACCTAAGCTTTTTGTTAAACAAGATTTAAAATGTTCAAATCAGGAAGTGTTTAAATTCTTCCCAACGCTCAAACAACAACACGTCCCATCTTGGTACACACATCCCGTCCTGGGACACACGTCCCGTCCTTGGACACACGTCCCGTCCTGGTACACGTGTCCCGTGTCCCAGCACCTTGAATCTGGAGAGCTGTTTCAAGTCTGAGGGGCAGAGGCACTCAAGGGCGGATGGAGGTCAAAGTCTAGAATTCAGGTCGCATTGTCAGATTAGTGGGGACGTAAATGGGAAATCAATACCAGGAAATCAGAAATTCTGCACAGCACCTGAACATTAAGCAAAGCCTGTTCTATAGCCCGTGGGTTAAGGAGTCACGAAGGAAGCCGCAGGACGCCTTGAGTATCTGGGGCGACACTGAAGACGCTGCGCCCTTCACAGGCCGCTCAGCTCCCCTCCTGCAGGCTCTCTTTTGCTGAGGGTGGTCAGGAAGCTCTGTGCCCCGGGCCCCCCACTCCCCGCGCTGTCCCCGCGCCCTCCCCTTGCCCCGCAGGCTCTTTAGTCCTTCCCTTTCCCGAGGGTCGGGCCCTGCGGCGGTTGGCGGGCACCCGGGAGCCCGTCCGCCCCTGCGCTATTCTTGCCCGCGTTTCAGTGATTGGCGCATGGTGTGGTTCTCGCCCTTTGCATGTTCTATTTCGGGAAGAGCCGTCTCTCTGCACATTTAGCCTGGACATCTTCTGTGAGTTTTCAGCTCTGATCTCTGCTCCCCTCCTCCTGAGACTCCACTCACACACAAGGTGGCTCTTCGGTCCTTTTAGTGTTTCCTGAATATTTCCACCCTTGTTTTTACCAAGGACATCTTCTCATGCCTTGAGGACTGAAGGATCGTCGGGAGGTCTGAGTATGTGCATGGAGGCGTGTAAACACACCGCCTGGCGGGGCAGGGATGTCATGGATGCTGTTGCCACCATCACGGGCCTGCTCATCTCCATCCAATATGAGCCTCACCCCTTCCAAGCCCCGTTGTCTCTCCCTCCCCACCCCCACCCTGACGCTGAGCACAGACTTTATTTTATTTAGGCTCCTCCACAGCTGACCGCCCGTCCCCGAGCTGGGGGCCACCCGCGTCTACGGGTGGTCTAGATGTCACACCAGAGATGACAGGTTGGAGTTTCAGCCCAGAACTCACTGATCCTGTGTGCAGCGTCGTCCACAGTCTCCTCCCCAGGAAGTGGAGGCAGGTGGGCCGTCTACCTCAAGGGGGAAGGAGCTGAAATGTGGGGAGGACCCAAAGCAGCACGCGGCAGGTACCAACCGGGATGCGGGCGTCAGGTGCCATCACGATTGCCGTTCACCACAGGCTGTTGTGACCGGTGGTGCTCGGGGCAGGTGGGGCGTTAAAGGGCCAAACATGGTGTCAGAGGCGCAGCGAGGGCCCTTAGATAATGAGAATGAATCCCACTATTCACTACTTTTTGTAAAGTTGTATATAATTTGCATTCAAGATAATACATCTCCTATCTTCTGATTAAAAACCTTTGGGGGCTTTGCTGGTGGTCCAGTGGTCAAGAATCGGCCTGCCAATGCAGGGGACACGAGTCTGATCCCTTGTTGGGAAAGTAAGATTCCACACTCCTCAGGGCCACGGAGCCAACAACACAGCTGAGGCCTGATGCAGACGAATGAATGAATGAATGGAAAACGTTCGTGATTATGACTGCCACACCTGGATCGAGCATTCGGAGGGGGCCGTGATGCTTGGCCTTCAATCTGTCGGCAGTCCAGGGGGCCTCGTGGAGACTCAGGCTCTTTGAACAGAGACCCGCCCCCCGCAACTCCCAGAGGCCTAGACTCCAACCAGGAGCCGTTGTGGGCAGCTTGGAGCCACATGTGCCCTGGCCCGCGGACTTGTCCAGAATGTGCCGTGTCTGGGGTGTTCACAGCCCAGACATTTCCACACCAGGAAGCAAAGCCCAGTTACTGCTCTAAAGTCACCTTCTTGCAACATGTAATGCGGGTGTTCGTCCTGCGGAAACTTGGAAACACACACGAATAGAAAGATGCGAATTGCTGTCTTGCACGGTTCTCTCCCCTGTGGACAAATCATGGCCAAATGATCGCAATCATTCTTCATTCACATATTTTCCTTCATTGAGGGTACAGTGTACATGGGGCTTTAAATCTGCTCTTTGTCTTAAAATAAAGAAAACGTTTAATGCTCTCCTTGAACGTCACATGTGTCTCTACCAGACATCCAAACGACATGGACACGTCCCACCGATCACACCACCCCCGGCTCACTGGCTCCCACGCGGGCCTCTACTCACCGCCTCTTTGACTGATCACCAGGCCCTGTGTCCTGGACACTGATCCCCTCTCGGTGCTGGGGCTGTGGGCAGGGAAGTGGCGTTGAGCCAGGTCAGAGCCCGGGGCCCTGGGGGTCCTGCACGGCCAGCCAAGCTCTCTCCTGCTCTCTGCCTCCCTGGGAAGCCGCCCCACTGGAGCAGGAGAGGCTGTGCCTGCAGGGCCTGGCCGTCACGGGTGGCAGAGGTCAGACCTGCCCGGCTGACCCCCCGACGTGCAGCAGGTCCGCAGGGGGACGGTTTGCGCCGTAGAGGTGGTGGCGGGGCGGCCACTCGCTAGCACGTGACCCTGGGTTCGTGGGGCTTTGACTTCTTGGCCTCCGCGCTTGCGAAACCTCCAGAAGGTGGCCTCCAGTTAATCAGATTGTTACGAGGTGTGAGTGCATGAGTAACGTCAAGTGTAGAAAGCACTGCTGGCAGAGAAATTCAGTGCTGTGCAAACATCAGCTGTCGCCCTTACAGTCCTCAGAAGGTTCCACCCAGACCCGTGTTTGATTCTCCACCGTTTCCAGCTCGGACGCAGAGGTCGGTCACTGGACGCATTATGGTCTCCTAGAAGACCCCACTGTGCACACCTGCTCGCAGCCGCCTGTTTCAGGGGAAATCGTGGATCTGGGGGCTGGGGCCCCGGGGGTCCTGACGGCCAGCTGTGACCCAGGCCCGCAGGTGCTCAGTCCCCGCGTGTCTTTCTCAATCTGCATCTACATGGAGCCACGGCCCTCCCGGAGCTTCTGGTCCTCCAGCCCCCCACCTCTGTCTCCATCGCCGCGCGTTTCCTAATCACTGTCCTGGGACGCCGTGGTGGGAGGCAGGCTCTCACACCCGGAGTGGTGGGGAGTCCTGGAAGGCCCAGGGCCGCCAGGACCACGTCGAGATTGGGGTAATGACCGTCCTAACTGTAACACACAATTATCTGCAAAAAATGCATGGTGCAGGATCGGTGTCCAGAAGATTTAAGCAAGCCTGGTGTGAGAGATTGGTCCTCTGGGCTCTGTGTTGAGCATCTTTCAAACTCCTCAGAAAACCGCACACAATTCCCAGGTGGGTGAGTGAGGCTGGGCCAGCACTCCGCTTGGAGCCTCTGGCTCCGCTTCCAGCTACCTGGAGCTGAGGTCCAACCAAGGTCGTGCCCACATAGGCGGCTCGGGCACCACCCTCTCATCACGGTCCTGCTCTGCTGGTGGTCGAGAGTCCCTGACTGCAAGCTCCTGGTCCTCATGGGTCCCCAGCCAGTTTGGGAAGAATGTGTGTTTAATGCAGGAAAACCTCATGTAGGGATGGAAGGTGGGAAACTTCTCCTGCTGTCACCTCCCGTGAGAATCCAAGGTCTCACCCAGAGAGCAGGGCTGGGTGTCCACGAGGCCAAAGCTCGCAGCACTGCCCTCGGGCAGCATGAGGCCCTCCGCTGGAGGCGCCGCTATTGATGAGGATCCACCTCTGACATTCGATTGGAAAGTATGGCTCAGCCCTGTTTTGTCACCAGGCCCCGTGTGTGTGGAAAGTGCAGTCTGTTTCTATTCCTGCCTCAGCGCCGAGGTCTCTGGGACGCCGGGGGTTGGGGGGTCAGGGGTCTGGGGTGAAGGTGCCTGTGAGCAGGAACCCCCTACCTTCACTCCTAAGGTGCTTCCGGATCCAGAGCCCCACAAAGTCCGTTGCTGGTCCCACAAGACCAGTGACCCCAGACCCAGGACAGAGGGGCAGGACTGTCCACAGAGGGGAGCCACTGGGGACACCGGACACCAGCTAGAGCTGGGTGCACAGGAGGGGCTGTGCCCTGAATTCAGAGACTAGAATTTCCTCCTCTAAATGAAGATACCATGCGTTCACTGTAATTCTGACAAATCCACTTCAGCTTCCAGTGATCTCCTGCAGAACGACAAACTGATACAGAGGACAGAACGTTCTGGATTCTGGGAGGACCGGGTCTGGATCCCGCGTTGGTCGCAGCACAAGCACAGGCCCGGTGGTCCCCCACCGGCCTCAGCGTCCCCGTCTGTAGAATGAGGCGCTCACGCTGGGACCCCGCAAAGGCCCCCACGGTCACCCCCAAGGGATCTGAACGCCTGCACGGGGCTCCACGGCTGAAACGTGGGAGGACGTGGTGGTCGCCCAGCACGACACCCCGCCCCCGTTAGGGCTCTGTGACTGGACCATCCTGCAGGGAGGACACCACAGTTCAGTATATTTGCACCCCTTTGTATCTGAGCAACAGAACACAACCATCAATCAAAAAAGTAATCATCCATTTCTGTTTCTTTCCATTAAAAGGCGCATTTCTCATCTGCTTGACAAAATGAGTTACGAGCTCCATTTCCAAACTTCACCTTCTGTTACGAGTTCATCTGGGAGCATCCAGGCTGCAAAGGGGGGCAGGGGAGGGGCATGATGGCCACCCTGGCTCCACCCCGAAGCACCGTCACTCATCTCACGATCTTCTAAGATTGACACCTACGGCTCCCCTAGGCCTTTGGAGGACGATTTAATTGACTCTGGAGGAGAGTCTCTTCCTGTTGGTCTCGTTATATGACTAATGTTTTCTGTCGCCTTTACAGGACCAAATAGAAAAAAAAAAAGTAAAAAATATGAGTCATATTATAGATTTGTAGGTTGTGAATATTTTACAGTTGAATTCATCAAAAATTCAGATGGGAGGCTGCTGACTCTGCCGTATGAAGTGTTCACCTGTGGGGCTGACTCTTGATTCATGAGAAAAAGGAACAAGATTGTTTCTGGAGCTGGGCGATCAGAATCCACTTTAACTATTATTTCCTCTCTCTCACTGCATTATTTATAAGAAACCTAGGGCCAGCATGGAGCTCCAGGAAAGTCCATCTTGAACAAAGTTTGAGAATATTTGTGACCACGGTAAACTTGGCTTTGAAGGAACCTTGTTCCCTGGGGAATAAAACATGTCTGTAGGACACAGCATGCAGCTGGCGGGGACGCGGCTGCATGGATGTCCGGGAGGCGGCCCTGCCCCTTCCTGAACGTGCCCCTTGGAGGCGCCCTCAGCCCCAGAGGCCGAGAGGCCACGCTCCCTCTGCTGTGGGCGCCAGCTCGGGGCACCACCCATCTGCTGCAGGGACCCCTAAGCACCAGCGGTTCCGCTTCTCCTGCTGGTCTGCGATGGCCCCTCAGTCCCAACACTGTCCCCACTCGCCTGAGTCTCCGTCCACTCCTCCCGCAGCCCTGCTCCTCCAACCACCTGGCACGTAGACCCAGAGCTGCCTTCACCTGCGAATCCTGGCTCCAGCTTTCCCTTCTTTGTGCTTTGGTACCTTGTTGGGGCTTCCCTGGTGGCTCAGGGGTGAAGAACCTGTCTGCAGTTCAGAAGACCTGGGCTTGATCCCTGGGTTGGGAAGATCCCCTAGAGGAGGGCATGGCAACCCATTCCAGTATTCTTGCCTCCATGGACAGAGGAGCCTGGCGGGCTACAGTCCATGGGTTGCAGAGTCAGACATGACTGAGCAACTAATGCTTTCACTTTCATTTATAAAATAGAGAACCAACAAAGTCGGACATGGCTGAGGGACTAAGCAGCAGCTTCCTGTTGTTTGTTTTCCCTAAAGCAGCGCCCGGGACCCGAGACAGCGAGTGTGCGGGCGTGTGTGCCCATGTGTGCGTGCGTGTGTGTGCACGTGTGTGTGTGTGTGCATGCGTGCCCGTGTGTGTGCGCATGTGTGCGCATGTGTGTGCCTGTGTGTGTGTGTGTGCCCGTGTGCCCGTGTGTGTGTGTGCCCGTGTGTGTGCCTGTGTGTGCCTGTGTGTGTGTGCCCGTGTGTGTTCCTGTGTGTGCCCGTGTGTGCACGTGTGTGCCTGTGTGTGCCCGTGTGTGTGTGTGCGTCTGTGTGCATGTGTGTGCCCGAGACACCGAGTGTGCGGGCGTGTGTGCCCGTGTGCCCGCCCGTGTGTGTGCGCGTGTGTGCGCCTGTGTGTGCCTGTGTGTGTGTGTGTGCCCGTGTGCCCGTGTGTGTGTGTGCCCGTGTGTGTGCCTGTGTGTGCCTGTGTGTGTGTGCCCGTGTGTGTTCCTGTGTGTGCCTGTGTGTGCCCGTGTGTGCCTGTGTGTGCCCGTGTGTGTGTGTGCGTCTGTGTGCATGTGTGTGCCCGAGACACTGAGTGTGCGGGCGTGTGTGCCCGTGTGCCCGTGTGTGCATGTGTGCGTGTGTGTGCCCGTGTGTGCGTGTGTGGGTGTGTGTGCCCGTGTGTGCCCGTGTGTGTGTGTGTGTGTGCCCGTGTGTGTGCGTCTGTGTGCATGTGTGTGCCCGAGACACTGAGTGTGCGGGCATGTGTGCACATGTGCCCATGTGTGTGTGCATGTGTGTGCACGTGTGTGCCTGTGTGTGCCCGTGTGTGTGTGTGCCCGTGTGTGTGCCCGTGTGTTCCTGTGTGTGCCTGTGTGTGCGCGTGTGTGTGCCCGTGTGTGCACGCGTGTGTGCCTGAGGCATTGAGTGTGTGCACCTGTGTGTGTGTGCCCGTGTGTGCCCGTGTGTGCACGTGTGTGTGCCTGAGGCATTGAGTGTGTGCACCTGTGTGTGTGTGTGTGTGTGCCCGTGTGTGCCTGTGTGCCTGTGTGTGTGTGTGCCTGTGTGTGCCTGTGTGTGCCCCTGTGTGCGTGTGCGGGCGTGTGTGCCTGTGTACCCGTGTGTGTGCGCGTGTGTGCGTGTGTGTGTGTGTGTGCACCTGTGTGTTCTCGTGATAAGATGGGTTTCCAGGCTTCATGGGCCACACCTTTTCCTTCGGCTGCTCTTCTCGACACCTTTGCACCACAGGGGTGTGTTTTAAAGCGCGTCCCGGGACTCAGGGGTCCTTGAGGTTTCATCACTCTCGTTCTCCCATGAGAAGCGCCCGTGGTGTTTTCAGAAGTTCTGTGAGGCGTGATGTCACAGCACACTGGATGCAGAAGCAGCTGTGAGTGTCCAGAAATCCAGGAAGCTAGGTGCCTGAGAGAGGGCGAACATGGCGCGTGGTGCCTCTCTGGCGGCTGAAGGCTGGGGAGAGGATGGTCTGTCCACTGAACCATGCTCTCTGTACCAACCTTTAGTGCATTTAGTGCTTCTACTTTAAAACAAAGTCATAAAATATGTTCAGCCTCCTGCTTTAGTTTCTAGTAAGCATCGATAGATGCGGTCCTTGTTAAGAAGCTCTGTGGTGTTGGCCGTGATGTCCAAGTGTGCCAAGGTGTCTCAAGACCAGCACCTTTCACAGCCAGCACTCCACACAGCACGTCCCGGAGCCGAAGTCCTCCTGGAGGTCACGTGGGCAGACTCAGCCCGTGAGTTTCCGCACGTGACTGAGACGTCCTTGCCGGACATTCAGGTCCCCGTGCAGCTGAGACATGCAGGTCTTCAAGCACGTGCAGCCCCAGCGGGCAAGCAAACACCGTTCAGTCCCTCCGTGCTGACAAGGGCGTGTGATTCATCCAGGCCACGCAGCCTCCCCTGCTCCGGGCTCCCGCCCTGCACCCCCAGGGCGTGTGCAGGGTGAGCTTGATGGTGGGCGGCTGTGCGCACGTGGTCCCCGGCACAGGGCAGCCTGCTGGCCTCCCACAGCAGTTGTGCCCATGCGTCCTGCCTGCTGAGGCTGGGCCGTCGGGGGGCACCTGTGTCCCGTGAGGGGAGCTGGACCCCGTCCTCACGGGGAAGGCCCGGGGCTCGGCAGTGGCCAGCGTGCCAGGGAGCAGACCTCGTCTGGGGCACCTGCTGGGGATGGGCTGCTGCTGGCGGTCCTGGCTTAAGCCTCACGTTCGGGGCTTGTGAGGAGGAGGTCAGCCAGGCCAGTGGATGGGCAACAGTGGACACTTGGCCACTCACCCGCCCATCCCGGGCTCTGTGGCCCTTCCTCTGGGCCTCCTCCCCTGCCGCCCTTCCCTCTTTACTTCTGGCACTGGGACTTGGGTTCCGTTTTTGTGTATGAGTTGATTCTAGATGTTTATCTTGAATGAATGAGAGTATTATATAAAGATGTTTTAAATGCTGAGTAGACTTGTCCTATTATATTAAAAAATTACTGAGATACAGTTGATTTACAATGTTGTGTTGATTTCAGGTGTAGATCAAAGTGATTTAGTTATACATATATATAGATATTCTTTTCTTTACATTCTCTTCCATTATAGGTTATCACAAGATGGTGCATGTAGTGACCTTGTGGGTTCTCTATTTTATAAATGAAAGTGAGAGTGTTAGCTGCTCAGTCGTGTCCGACTCTGCGACCCACAGACTGTAGCCCACCAGGCTCCTCTGTCCATGGGATTCTCCAGGCAAGAACACTGGAGTGGGTTGCCATTTCCTTCTCCAGGGGATCTTCCCGACCCAGGGACTGAAACAGCATCTCTTATGTCTCCTGCATTGCCAGGTGGGTGCTTTACCACTGAGCCACCTGCGTATCAGTACATCATGTGATATTTGTCTTCAGAAGCAGCTTTCTTGGGTTAGAGTTTAGCCATGGCTTTACCTTTTGGCTTGTGTCTTTCACTATTGCTTTGCATCTGGAGCAGGGGGCAGTCATGTTCCCTGAAAACGTCCCCTTTCACCTCCGTCCTCGGGCCGTTCTGCCCATTCCCCGGGGGACTGGAGGTAAGTTTGCCTGGTGATGACCAGGAATTTGATATCTTTATCAACTGCAAATTATTTTTTAGTTAGACAATAGGTTATTTAAAATATCAGGAAAACATGATGCGTTGGGAGATTTTCAAGGACCCTGTTTCCATTTCGAATGCAGAGGTTTTCACTTTGATGTTGAATATTCTGGGTGAGTATTCCCTGCGTTTCTTCAGCTATAAATGCGTCCATAAATCAGTCAAATGTTCAATTTTCCTGCTCTGCACAAAGAATTTCAAAAAAGTTCTCTTTGAATTGGAGGGAAAGCTGAGCTAATAAATGTTAAAATATATTTCTGAAATCACACAAAATGAAGAATTTCAATAGTCTCCGATTCAGACTGTAACGTCCAACACTGAAGGACCAGAGGGACACAGGATATTTGTCCATATGGATGTGAGGATGCGGTGACCCTGGACCCTGCAGCCGGCCGGGTGAAAGCCTTGCATGTGGCACTCATGACTCGGTGGCTGAATGTTTTATAGATGACACCACAAGTTCAATTAAAATATGCGCCTGTTGCCAGACAAACCGCGCACAGACCACCAGGGCTTGGCGTCTGGCTCCGGCTGCCGGACACAGAGGCTCCTCCAAGGTTCACCTCATAGCAGAGCGGCCCCGGAGGGTGACGGGCGTGATCGCTGGTTATCTGAGTGGGCAGAGGCTCTCCTGGCTCGTGGTGTCAGTGAAGATAAACAGCTGACAGTGCAGTCAGATTCCCTGCTCTTAGAGAACCCGACGGAAAGATGGGCAGTCCACACACACCCCGAAAAGGAGACAGGTGTGTGGACAAGAAGCCCCGGGGAGAGTGGTCAGAGACCAGTGACAGCCTTGGGACATTCCCCTGGACCTCCCATCCCCGCTGACCACTGCGGGCTTCTGTAAAACTGATTAAAAGCTACATGGATAATATTTTGTGATGAGAACACAAAATATCACATTGAAACAAGGTTTGTAAGAGCCGTTTAACATTAAGTCATCCATTATTGGACGTTGGTGACCTAGTGATGAGCTCTTCCTTTATACACCATCGGGACAAAGCTCATCACCCATGCCCCCAGGGGGCCTCTGTGACAAGTTGAATGGGTGAGCTCATAGAGGCTGAGACCCTGCTGGGCTCTGGTGTGCTCAGGAAGTTGGGAACCCACCCCCCCACTTCCTTCTAGCACTAAAGAGCGTTATAGAACGACCTGAATCTCTGGTCATCACAGGCAGACTCCAGGCCTGGCAGCACAAGGTCAAGACCTTTTCTTCCATGTTTAGGCATTGAGTCCATATATTTTTTGGGTTTTGCATGTTATAAAATAAAATCACTCTCTTGATGTGATGTCGGTAGAATTCTACTTTGACCAATTCTTTCTTCCTCCATCTCTCCCTCCCTTTCTTTCTGTCTTTCTTTTTTTCTCCACACTTGCTCAAAAGAGGAAAACCAGCCAGTGTTCCCAGGGGATGGGGGCAGAGAGTAGGTGGGAGGCCACACAGCCAGGCCAGGTCCCCGCATGGCAGAGGAGCTCCGTCTGAACCGGTCACCCCTGCAGTCCCGTCCGCCTGGCCCACTTTGCATCTCAGCGGCCGCAGATCTTCAGCAGGCGGGGGGGCGGGTGCGCGTTCCGTGTGCAGTGTGGTCCCCGCACCTGCAATGGTGACGTGACTGATGGGCTCTGGTGTCCTGGGTCTTGACATCCTGAAGCTTTCTTCTTTAACTCTTTTAAATTAAAAAAATGCTTCTTCCTGCTTTTTTTTGTCTCCATGCTGTTTCATGGATTTTCCATCTTCTGCGCTCTGTACTGTACTTTATGTGACTCAGAACTCCCTGTTTATTTGAAAGTATCTTATTCTTTAATTCTTCTTGTGGCCATCCTTAGTAAAACAAGCATACCCCTGCACTGATGATTCTGCATGACTAAGGCACCCTAGTGTAGCTGCTGGGCGGCACCGTCCACTGGACCAGGTGGATGTGCCTTATTCTAACCTCCCCTCCCACGTGCTGGAATCACAGGTAAACTCCAGCCTTTTGCACTTGGTTGTTCTAAATCTGTGTAACTGGCATTTGTTTTTGTTTCAGGAACGATTTCTGACAGTTGTGCCGGCTTTGCGTCTGTTACCGAAGCACATGGACACTCTCTGTGGCAGGATGCTCAGGGAGGGGGCGGGGCCTTCCTCCAGACCACTGCCCACTTCTCGGCTTTGCCTGGAGCTGCTGACCAGCACGTGGTGGACTGCGGGAAGAACTCCTGAGACGTGTGTCCGTCACGTGACACACTCACTAAAGGGTGTGAGACACGGGGTCAGGACCCACGTGCACACTCACTGCCGAGCGTGAGTTACAGGGTGCAGGACCCATGTGCACACTCACTGCCGAGCGTGAGACACGGGGTCAGGACCCACTTCCACACTTACTCACGAGCGTGAGACACGGGGTGGAGGACCCACGGGGGGTGTCCGGGGTGACAGTGGGCAAGCAGACCACAGGATAAACCTGGGGAGCATGGCGCTATGTGGGGCAAGCCCGTCTCCCAGTTCACGGCCTGATATGCAGCCCACGGGCGAATCTCAAGCTCACTTCACGTACAGCAAAGGAGCGGGACAAAAATATTAATATCCAATGGTGTGTTCCCCCTGGGATCAATCCACATACATGCAAACTAGCCGATGGTGAGAGAAAACAGTTCCCCCTTGGGGGTGGGAAAGAGAGAAAACACGAGGAGGCTGAGGCACTGTGTGGGTGACGGCCACGCCAGGGAACGCGAGGCTAAAACTGGTCCAGCTGAAGATTTAAGACTTTTCAATTTTGTATGTTGCTTATGTCTTAATCAGAAAAAACAAAATTAATGTAATTCACCACATTACTAGAATAAGCTCAGAAAAAAGAGGTTACCTCAATATGTGCAAATGAGAGATTTGAAAAACATCAATATTTGTTCATTATGAAAACTCTTAGCAAAGTAGAAATTGATTGAACTTCCTTAATCTGCTAAAGAAACAACTTAATGCTGAAAAAGTGAGGTCTTTTACCTGGAATTGGGGACAAGGAAAGTATGAAGTGTGCTTACGCCACTGTTCTCAACACAGAACCGGAGGTTTTTCAATGTTACATTCAGGCAAAGGGAAAAAATGAAAGTCCGAGAATTGCAGTGTAAGAGATCAAAGTTTCTTGAATACAACATAATTGATCATGCAAAACTTTGGAAAGGTCAGAGAATTATTATCAGAATTAATAAGCTACATTTATAATGGTTGCTGAGACAAAGTAAATATCAAGTTTGTTTTTACATAAAAGCCAACAATTAGAGATGGAATTTTAAAAGAGGTTATATAAATATGATCAAAAATATTAAACACAAAGGAATAAAATTAATGAGGAGTATGCATGACCTCAGAATAAAGAATCCCTCTGAGAGAAATTAGAGGTCATCTGAAGCGGGGCGGGGGCAGCACATGGCAGGGGTGCCAGCCTACACTCACTTGGGGGCTTTGGGGCAGAGGGAGAAAGATCCTGGGGCTGGAGGTAAGGAGACACCCTGGGGGCTCTGACATGCAGGCACCAGGAGATGAGGAGGCCAACCCCACACCCGGTCTTGGCCTTCAGGAAGACAGTGCACCACTCCGTTGCATCAGAGCTGCCTCTGAGCTGAGCAGCTCTGAATCCTGCTGAGAATCCCGTCTGTGGAGCAGAACGTGGCCCTTCTCTTCTCTGACAGCTCCACCACCAAGCTCAAATGGATGTCCAATATCTTTGGTCTTGACCCAGGCCCTCCCCGGACCTGGCAAACAGTAGTGGTAATTTATATGCAGAGTACATCATGAGAAACGCTGGGCTGATGAAGCACAAGCTGGAATCAAGATTGCCGGGAGAAATATCAATAACCTCAGATATGCAGATGACACCACCCTTATGGCAGAAAGTGAAGAGGAACTAAAAAGCCTCTTGATGAAAGTGAAAGTGGAGAGTGAAAAAGTTGGCTTAAAGCTCAATATTCAGAAAACTAATATCATGGCATCCAGTCCCATCACTTCATGGCAAATAGATGGGGAAATAGTGGAAACGGTGGCTGACTTTATTTTTTGGGCTCCAAAATCACTGCAGATGGTGATTGCAGCCATGAAATTAAAAGACACTTACTCCTTGGAAGAAAAGTTATGACCAACCTAGACAGGATATTAAAAAGCAGAGAAATTACTTTGTCAACAAAGATCTGTCTAGTCAAGGCTATGGTTTTTCCAGTAGTTATGTATGGATGTGAGAGTTGGACTATAAAGAAAGCTGAGCACTGGAGAATTGATGCTTCTGAACTGTGGTGTTGGAGAAGACTCTTGAGAATCCCTTGGACTGCAAGGAGATCCAACCAGTCCATGCTAAAGGAGATCAGTCCTGGGTGTTCATTGGGGGACTGATGTTGAAGCTGAAACTCCAATATTTTGGCCACCTGATGCAAAGAGCTGGCTCATTTGGAAAGACTCTGATGTTGGGAAAGATTGAAGTCAGGAGGAGAAGGGGACAACAGAGGGTGAGATGGTTGGATGGCCTCACCGACTCAATGACCATGAGTTTGGGTAAACTCTGGGAGTTTGTGATGGACAGGGAGGCCTGGCGTGCTGTGGTTCATGGGGTCGCAAAGAGTCGGACACGACTGAGCAACTGAACTGAACTGAACTGAAGTGGCTACGAGCATTCCTGGTGGGCTGGTGGGTCCCAGCCCGACTCCAGGCAGGAGGGAGTAGGGGTGACGGGGGTCGAGGATGACTCACAGACTCCTCAACATGCACTGAGCTTTCACAGAGGTTGAGAAGATGAGCAGGCGTATTTGAGAGGGATGAGAGCGGATTGCACCTTGTGCCTATGGTGCTGGAGGTCCGCATGCCACGCCAGGTGGAGGCGTGACCCGACATGCAGGGAGGTGGGGCCTGGATTTGGGTCCAACACGGGGCCGGCAGAGCTGGTTGTCCCTGTCCCTGGGTGGGAAACTCAGGAGGAGTGTTGATGTGCAGAGGATGGCAGCCACTTTGTGTTTGGAGGTGCATCAGTCACATACCCCAAGTGGAGGTGACTCAAGAAGGGTGGTCCTTGGTCAGGTCTCTCCACTGTTATGTCTGTGATCTGAGACTGCATTCTGCTATTGTAACTGAGAATTTGGACCGTTGAAACCCCAAAGGTCCTGGTCTTCAAGGAGATCAAAGTTGTGATTTTGAGAACTGTCCTGCCTTCCCAATGCCTCACCCCTCCACTTTCAGCCTCATTCTGCTCCTCAGAGTCTCAGAGAATCAGCCAACAGCTCTGTCGGGGGCCACATTCATGCTCCGTGTGGTACTTTGGTGGGGACATGTGTCGGCGGGAGCGTCCCTGCTCCCCAGGCTCGAGACTGGCTTTTAAGTGGTTGCTAGTACACGTGCTCAATTATTTAGCAGATTGTTTAGCTGAAAGTGTTGAAAGGATTTGCAGTCTGTTATATTGCAAATGCCCTACTATGAAATTCTCTAGGTCCCCCGAGTCCTTTTGGCAGCTGACACAATGAGGGTGTGAAATAAATTTTTGTTCCCTGTTAATAATGTTGGGGGGATACAGAACCGATGCTTTTAAATATTTCAAGGCCTCCTACTCTGAGATGGGTAAGCAGAGCGGGAGCAAATTGCAAGACTTGTGCTGGTGGTTGGTAGAGACCAAGGACATGGTGCACCAGCTCATCAACAAATTGGGCTGGATCTTCCCCGGTGGAGACCCCACCCCCATGCGCGGCTCAGACTGGGTTCTCTGAGGCTGTGGTGGACGTGTGAACTAACCATGGGAGAGGAGAGGAGGATGCGGGACCTGGCGTCATTCCCCAAGTACCTGGCCTGGAGCTGGAATCCTCTCCTGTGACTAGGGGAAGACCAGGGAGAGATACACCTGGTAATACCCAGTAAGATGCCCAAACAGTACTGAATTCAGCCATCAGATACGCATTTCCACTTCATTTCTTTAAGGTGTCGAGGGAATCCATCCAGCATCCGGTGTTTTTCTCTGATCAGACACAAGGTGGATGACACTTTTCAAGAATAGCGTTCCCTGAGATTTTGCCCATCCAACTGGTCAACCAAACTGAAGACTTCAGGAGCTGCCGGGTCCCTCCTTTCTCAGCCAAACATCTGCTCCATCCTCGTCAATCTCGCTTCACCCCCTTGGAAGCTGAATGGCATCACTGGGTTTGTGCTGGAGACACGAACCCCCTTCTCCTGCGGTCAAATCCCAGGCTCCCTCTGTGAGCTCTCTGCTCTGGCTGATTCTGTGCGATGGTCCTTTGCCGGCTCCTCTCTGTCTCCCTCTTCCCGCTGCTTGTCCCTTGGAGTGTTTTCCTGCTCTGACTGCCCATCTCCCAAGCCCTCTGCTTTCAGAGTGTCCACTCTGTTCTCCTTTCTATCTCTGCTGCTCTCAGGAAAAGGCACATGGACGTGGAAAGTCTGAGTAGGAACAGGGTCTGCACACTGACTTCTGTAATTGAGTTCCAGATCATCTGCAAGGAAGGCCGGTGGGTTTATGTTTCTGGAAGGAGGGTGTGGCTGAAGGGTGGGGGGCACGGTGGCCCTCACACCCGGGGGTCTCACGTTCACTGGCTTCAGGCCTGGTGTTGGCGAGTCGGAGGGCGGCATCCAGGTGGGACCACTCTCTGGAGCTCTGTCTGATGGCAGGGTCTACTCGTGCGTCTGGAGGTGGCACACGGGGCTCAAGTGTCATCATCCTCATGGCATCCACCGTCTTTTCCTGCATCCTGTGTATCAGCTGCCACCTCCCACCCCAAAGGGAAATCTTAGAATCCTTTCCCTCCTGGCTTTAGGGACATCTCTGTCATCCCCAGAATGTCCCCTCCGATGGCCTCTGCATCTCCCCATCCGGGTCCTCTCCCTGTGGAGCCCACCACGCCTGCACTGTGTGCCTCCCCCGAGTTCGTGGGCTATGACACGCTCCCCTGGCCATATCTTCAGGTTGGGTGTTACTGGGTCATCTTCTGAAGCTGCTGAAGAAACGACACTGTTATCCAGTGTGAAGTGCTTCTCAGGTGGCTCAGCGGTGAGGAATCCCCCTGCGAAGCAGGGGACCCAGGTTCAGTCTCCTCTGGAGAAGGAAACAATAACCCACTCCAGTATTCTTGCCTGGAAATTCCGTGGACGGAGGAGCCTGGTGGGCTACAATCTATGGGGTCACAAAGAGCCCCATGGCTACTTCTGAGGCTTTATTTTCTTGGGCTTCGGAAGGAGTAGAGGGGACAAGGGAGGGGAGGATTCTACGTTTTACTGTTCGAATTATGTAAACTTTACTTTGCACTTAAGAGATTTAAAGTTATTCATTGTGTGCACGTTTTGTAAAAAAATTCACAGGCACTAATTGTGGAATATGAGAATGTGGGAATATGGGTCTGCTGTGTGGGGGAGGTCCCAAGTCAGGTCCCAGTTGGAAGTAAAAGTCCAAAATAATTCCATCTCTCAGGAAAGAATTGTTAAATAGCATCTCATTCTGGAAGTGAGCTCTCTCATGCATGAAGCTGGACACCTTCTCTGCATCGTTTTCTCTTCTGCTTTTTTTCACCGATTGCACTTCTTTTACTGCTCTTGATGTCAATAACAATGAATTTGTAAGAAAAGGTATGTAATTTTATGACAATTATTGAATCAGAGTAATATGAAATCTCATTTTATATTCACCAAATTGAGAAAATGGAATGGAACATGCTTGATATATTAAGTTGCAATGAACTGTTTTCCTTAGATGGGGCGTTGAGTTGTTGGTGATTAGACTCAGTTAGCACACTCACTGCACTCGCAGCGAGGCCTGGCAAGGGCTCGGCGGCACAGATGTTAGCTTCTGTTATTATTATGAGGCTGATAGTAGTTGTTCTTTATGCTGTTACTTGCTGAGTGGATCAAAATGAATTACAATGATCTACTATTTAAAAATAAATCAATAAGAGCAAAAGAGCAAATGAAATGTCAAATAAAGACCGAATTGAAGGTGCACTCGGATGACCCCTGAGTGTCCGGGGCGTCACAGACCCCGTGGCCCCAGCCTGTGACCCCTCACAGCTGCCCGTGTCCCTGTGAAGGTTAAATGGTGCTCAGGCACACCGCTCGGCGGGTTCCGTTCGCTTGTTTTTTAGTGGACAGTTGTTGACTCGGTTTAGAGAAGCACTTGGGACTTTCCCCCTTTCCTTGTGTTTTCTCACTCTCCGCTTGTCTGGTCAGTGTGTGTTAAGCTGTAGTGACGAATAGCTCAGAAGGTCAGGGGCGGACCCACCCCGCTCACTGGCCTCCCAAGCTGCTCGGTCCCTTGCACCGGGAAGAGCTGATGGCATTCCAGCCCCGAGTCTCTTGGCTCCCTGCTGCAGGGGAGCGTGGGCGCTCCTTGCCGGGGCTGCCCTCACCACATTAACCTCTACCGCAGCAGCTGGTGACACGGGCCACGCCTGCTTCAGAGCTGTGGGGAAGCTCTTAGTGCATCCAGATCCAGAAGAAAACTGGAAATCAGCAGACAGGTTCATCCGGGGCCTCCACGGGCTGGCCCTTCCTGGGCCAGAGGGGACAGGGCTGTGGCAGGTGGGGGTCCATGCCTGGGCAGGTCCCGTCCCCTGCAGCAGCTGATCCAGCCCAGACCTAGCGGTGCACCCAGAGAAACTCACTGATCAGCCCTGAGTCTGTCTTCTGAGAGGCCCCACCAGGCCCCAGGGAGAGGAAGCCGCTGGGCTCAGCTGAGGGACAGGACCATCTCTGGACAGGTGAGGGTCAGCACCGCCTCTGGACAGGTGAGTGATAGCACGGAAGTCACCCTGATGGCCAGGATTTAGCCCAGGGGCCTCGTCACACGCAAAAGCCATCAGTGAATTCGAACGAGTGGCCAGGCGGCCATCGCCATCCTGGGGCGGGGGGCAGGGCCCAGCCTCGTTTACGAGCAGAAGCCACTCCGTCCGGAGGAGCAGCCGATCCTGTGCTGTCAGATCAGAGGGAGGCGCCCGGGTCGCCCGCTGCTCTCCGGAAACAATATGCTTTGAAACACGACATCTGCTTCTCCATCCACAATGTGAGGCTTGCATTATTGAACAGTCTGCTTAATAATTTAGGCTGAAATAAACTTGCCACAAAGAAGAAAGGGCTCCATCCCCAGCACAACAATGAAGTGCTATTGAGCTTGAGTTTGGAGGGAGGTGGATGTCCAGTTGACTTGAATTACGAGGCAGTGTGGTCAGTGGGGAGGAGCTGGAGACAGATGCCCGAAGCGTATGCCTGGGCACTGCTCCCTCGGGGCCTCTGGAGCAGATGGCACCAGCTCGGCCCGGGCTCTCCCGCCCACGCCCACACCCAGCCCAGGGCAGCCCCGGGTCACTGTGCCCTGGCCAGTGTGACCCCTGGGGTCCACCATCTCCCCCCAGCCACGCTGGAGCCAGAGCCGGGGGCAGGGACCCCCCCCTCTACTTTCTGGAAGTGGGGTTCCCCGCGGGGGCAGCTGCAGCCACACCCCACTCTTCCTGCGTTCGAAGCCTGTCCTGCTCCCGCCCTGCTGTTCCTGCCACTCTCTTGACCCATGGACTTCCCCAAGTGTCCAGGAGACAGACGCTGGATCACCCCCAGCCCTGATCCGAGCCCTGCCCTGCTCTGACCCCTGACCTGGTCTAACTCCTGCCCTGCTCTGACCTTAGTTCTGCTCTGACTCCTGCCCTGCTCTGACCCCTTCCTGCTCTGACCCCTGACCTGGTCTGACCCCTGCCCTGCTCTGACCCCTGCCCTGCTCTGACCCCTGACCTGGTCTAACTCCTGACCTGCTCTGACCTCAGTCCTGCTCTGACTCCTGCCCTGCTCTGACCCCTGACCTGGTCTGACCCCTGCCCTGCTCTGACCTCTGACCTGCTCTGACCCATCTTATTGACCCATCACCTGTTGATGGACACCTGGGCTCTTTCCACCACTGGGCTGTCTTGGTTAGTGTTTGAACTTGATGGAACACGATTCAGCCATAACCAGGAAGAAGCCCAGACACCGGCCGGAATACGGCTGAACCCAGAGAGCACCGAGCTCAGCGCAGACAGCCACAGCGAACACGTGTCGCCTGAGTCCAGCTGCACGAAATGTCCGGGGCAGGTCGGCTCCGAGGACAGAAGGCGCCTTGGTGGCCTGGTGGGGGGCAGCGGGGGACCAGGGAGACGGCCGGCGTGTGTGGGGCTCCCTCTGCAGTGACATCAGATGCGGCTGTGGTCACACAACACCGTGAATGCACCGGGCGTCCTGATGCTCCGTTTTACACTCCGGGTATCTCATCACAATAACAAAACTACACGCTATAGGGCGTGAGCTCCCATGTGTGGGTTTGGCCCCTTTCAAGCTGTTATTATGGTTCTTTTGAGTCTGTGACTCAGGAATGGGCTCTGGTTGTGTCCCTGACAGATGTCTGGGAGCCCCTCCAGTCTCCACTGCCTGTTTGTACCTGCGCGGATGCAGGGCGCGTCACACTCAGTTACCCCGGGATGCCACCCTCCCTGCGCGTATAGGCGGGCCGACTCCCGGGGCAGAGCCGCATGCCCGGAGCCTGCAGGGCCGTGTCCAGCCAATCACAAGCTGAAAGGAGCTCCAGGGCGGCAGATGGCAGGTCCTAACCAGAGCATCTGGGCGCCCTGGCTCGCTGGGTGGGTGTGACGCTTTTGTTGAAAACAATCCACCTGAAATATCCTTGAGTGCTTTGATCAAAGACACGAAACCCCAGGGCTCATGAATATAAAGTCAAAGCACATTATTCAACCAGTTATCCTTCGCCCCAGGGCAGGGGCGGGAGGGATGGGTGGGCTCCAGCACCTTCAGAGGCAAAGAAGCTGCGAGAGTGTGATGGCAGCTGCCACGGGTCGTCATCCATGCAGGCTGGACCCCCGTGCTTTCTCGTGGAGCCCCTCGGGGTTTGTGAGTTCCCTAACCCCTCCACCGTGTGATCTCCTCACCTGGCCTCGCCGCCCTCCTTCTGGGTCCTGGATGCCCACCTGTGCTTCTCTTTCCAGAAGCTTCTCCCCTGAGGTCCACTGGCCCCTCTTCTTCCGCCTGTGGTCAAGCTCAGCTCAGGCCTCCCTTAGGCCTGGGGTCCCTCCTGCACCCCCACTCCAAAGCCCCCACGCTTCCAGAAGGGAAGACACAGGCTGGCACCTCCCGTCACTCACTGCCTGAGGCCTCTCTCGGCTCCCATGGTGACTGCGGCTCTCAAGATGACCCAGGATATCCCGTGACCACAGCCCTGAAGGTGACCCAGGAGGACGTCCCGTGACCACAGCCCTGAAGGTGACCCAGGAGGACGTCCCGTGACCGCAGCCCTGAAGGTGACCCAGGAGGACGTCCCGTGACCGCAGCCCTGAAGGTGACCCAGGAGGACGTCCCGTGACCGCAGCCCTGAAGGTGACCCAGGAGGACGTCCCGTGACCACAGTCCTTAAGGTGACCCAGGAGGACGTCCCGTGACCGCAGCCCTGAAGGTGACCCAGGAGGACGTCCCGTGACCGCAGCCCTGAAGGTGACCCAGGAGGACGTCCCGTGACCGCAGCCCTGAAGGTGACCCAGGAGGACGTCCCGTGACCGCAGCCCTGAAGGTGACCCAGGAGGACGTCCCGTGACCGCAGCCCTGAAGATGACCCAGGACGTCCCATGACCACAGCCCTGAAGGTGACCCAGGAAATCCCGTGACCGAGGCCCTGAAGATGACCCAGCACATCCCCTGGTCTTAAGGTCAGCTGGTGGGGGAACAGCTCTGGGACCGCTAGTCTGACTGCCACGTGTCTACCCATCATTCTCATCCACATCTTCATCCAGCTGCGACCACGAACTCAGCGCTTGGATGAAACATTTTTTGAAAACATCATCAGGAGTGCCATAGTCTTACGGGAAACAGAGCGAGAAAGCCCGAGCCGTGTGTGAACGCGGCCCACGCTCGGGTCCGGCACAGCCAGGACTTTGCAATGATGTGACGATGTGCTCTGCGACCGTTCCGGCTTCCCTGGTGGCTCAGCCGGTAAAGACGCCAGTGCAGGAGGCCTGGCCTCGATCCCTGGGTCAGGAAGATCCCCTGGAGGAGGGCATGGCTATCGCTTCATAAAATCACAGGAATAATTTCATAGAGAAACAAAATCTCCTTCCACCACCGCCCTGACGTGCTGGTTCCCCTCTTCTACTGAAATTCTGGTGTGGGGGCCAGCACTGTTCTCCACCCCAAGGCTGCTCCCATGACCTGTGACCCGCAGAGTGGACAATAAGGGAAGCTGTTTCAGCCACTAAGTCAGGGGTGACCTGTTAGAGCAGCTGCAGGCCTCTCATCCCCACCCTCCCCGAGCTCCCGACCAGGACGGCTGCCCCAGCACAAATGGATGGAGAGGTGGTCCACGCTCCCCCAGGGCCCCGTCCGCCCCTCTCAAGGAGCCCGGAGTCTGAGGGGTGAGAGGTCACCTCCCAGTGGGTGGCTTGCAATCTTGGCATTTCGTGAGGAGCCGCAGTGCCCCGGGGTGTGGAGGGACAAAGAGAGGCCGGACCCGCAGGCTCCCTGGGAAGGGGGGAACCAGGGACGGGGGGAAAAGATCAAGATTTGTTGTGGATGTTGGGGGGGCATGGTTGGGCAGTAATCACAGTGGCCTTGACCCTCCTCCTGTGTCCACAAGCTCACGGGTGGCCTTAGGCTGACCGTCTGCATGGGGTCCACCTCTGGAGGCTCGGCCTCTGCCTGGTGCTGTCAGGCAGGGTGGGTGGGTGGTTAAGGCCGGACTTTCTCACGGGCCCCACGGATCCCCCCTTCCCGATCCACACACACATGAACCCTGTTATGACTCCCCTGCCTTTATGGACAGTTTAATTATTTGCCCTGGGCACGAGCATTTGATTCAACGTGTGCATGGGTCACAGAGATGAGCAAGCTGACAAACGCTGCATGCAGTCCTCCTGGTGGAGGCCATCTTTCACTGGTTTTGCCCAATAATTGAAGATTAATTAACTGTGACAGCTGCTGATGGGAGCTGCTTACCTGTAATTTTCCTCATTGAGCCAGAAAACGCCAAGCAGAATTACGTAAATGCCTTCAGGGTCTCGATGAGGCCGTGTGAACAAGGGTGTGTCTTTCAGCTCTGTGAGCCCTGGAAGATGCGCCCAGGGGTATGATCCTAGGGGCCAGAGGGCTGACTGCTGTCCCCACGTGGCCTCACATCCTGAGTTAACCCTACAGTCAACACCTGAGCCGTGTCTTATTTTAAGGTTTCATTAAAAACCTCTGTGAAAGCCATGCACATATTTATGTAAAACTAACAAGCCACTAGACCATTCAGGTATGACCTAAATCAAATCCCTTATGACTATACAGTGGAAGTGAGAAATAGATTTAAGGGACTAGATCTGATAGAGAGCCTGATGAACTATGGACGGAGGTTCATGACATTGTACAGGAGACAGGGATCAAGACCATCCCCATGGAAAAGAAATGCAAAAAGGCAAAATGGCTGTCTGAGGAGGCTTTACAAATAGCTGAGTAAAGAAGAGAAGCTAAAGGCAAGGGAGAAAAGGAAAGATATACCCATTTGAACGCAGAGTTCCAAAGGATAACAAGAAGAGATAAGAAAGCCTTCCTCAGCAATCAATGCAAAGAAATAGAGGAAAACAACAGAATGGGAAAGACTAGAGATCTCTTCAAGAAAATCAGAGATACCAAGGGAATATTTCATGGAAAGATGGGCACAATAAAGGAAAGAAATGATATGGACCTAACAGAAGCAGAAGATATTAAGAAGAGTTGGCAAGAATACACAGAAGAACTGTACAAAAAGATCTTCACAACCCAGATAATCACGATGGTGTGATCACTCACCTAGGGCCAGACATTCTGGAATGTGACTTCAGGTGGGTCTTAGAAAGCATCACTACGAACAAAGCTAGTGGAGGTGATGGAATTCCAGTTGAGCTATTTCAAATCCTGAAAGATGATGCTGTGAAAGTGCTGCACTCAATATGCCAGCAAATTTGGAAAACCCAGCAGTGGCCACAGGACTGGAAAATGTCAGTTTTCATTCCAATCCCAAAGAAAGGCAATCGCAAAGAATGTTCAAACTACCGCACAATTGCACTCATCTCACACGCTAGTATAGTAATGCTCAAAATTCTCCAAGCCAGGCTTCAGCAATACGTGAACCGTGAACTTCCAGATGTTCAAGCTGGATTTAGAAAAGGCAGAAGAACCAGAGATCAAATTGCCAACATCCGTGGGATCATCGAAAAAGCAAGAGAGTTCCAGAAAAACATCTATTTCTGCTTTATTGACTATGCCAAAGCCTTTGACTGTGTGGATCACAATAAACTGTGGAAAATTTTGAAAGAGATGGGCATACCAGACCACCTGACCTGCCTCTTGAGAAACCTGTATGCTGGTCAGGAAGCAACAGTTAGAACCGGGCATGGAACAACAGACTGGTTCCAAATAGGAAAAGGAGTACGTCAAGGCTGTATATTGTCACCCTGCTTCTTTAACTTATACGCAGAGCACATCATGAGAAACACTGGGCTGGAAGAAGCACAAGCTGGAATCAAGATTGCTGGGAGAAATATCAATAACCTCAGATATGCAGATGACACCACCCTTATGGCAGAAAGTGAAGAGGAACTAAAAAGCCTCTTGATGAAAGTGAAAGAGGAGAGTGAAAAAGTTGACTTAAAGCTCAACATTCAGGAAACTAAGATCATGGCATCTCGTCCCATCACTTCATGGGAAATAGATGGGGAAACAATGGAAACAGTGTCAGCCTTTATTTTTTTGGGCTCCAAAATCACTGCAGATAGTGATTGCAGCCATGAAATTAAAAGACGCTTACTCCTTGGAAGGAAAGTTATGACCAACCTAGATAGCATAATAAAAAGCAGAGACATTACTTTGCCAACAAAGGTCCATCTAGTCAAGACTATGGTTTTTCCAGTAGTCGTGTATGGATGTGAGAGTTGGACTGTGAAGACAGCTGAGCATCGAAAAATTGATGCTTTTGAACTGTGGTGTTGGAGAAGACTCTTGAGAGTCCCTAGGACTGCAAGGAGATGCAACCAGTCCTTCCTAAAGGAGATTAGTCCTGGGTGTTCATTGGAAGGACTGATGCTGAAGCTGAAACTCCAACACTTTGGCCACCTCATGCAAAGAGTTGACTCATTGGAAAAGACCCTGATGCTGGGAGGGATTGGGGGCAGGAGAAGAAGAGGATGACAGAGGATGAGATGGTTGAATGGCATCACCGACTAGATGGACATGAGTTTGAGTAAACTCTGGGAGTTGGTGATGGACAGGGAGGCCTGGCATGCTGTGATTCATGGTGTCGCAAAGAGTTGGACACGACTGAGCGGCTGAACTGAACTGAACTGAACATACTCATTGTAGGTAAACTGGATGATGGAAAAGGGCACATGGAAAGAGTTAGGATCACAGTCTTCCTTTGGGGAGAAAACCACTGAAATCTTTGGCATGTGCATTCTTTAAGACATTATTATCTATCTATAAATTATATGTGAGAAAGATGCAGTGTGGCATAACACGGGATACCATAATGTAACACAGTATAATACAGCATAGAATAGCATAGTGTAACGTGTGTGTGTGTGCTCCATCCTGTCCAACTCTCTGTGACCCCATGGACTGTAGCCCACCAGGTTACTCTATGTATTTTTCCAGGCAAGAATACTGGAGTGGGTTGCCATTTCCTATTCCAATACTATAGCTATATCATAATATAGCATAATGCAACATAATATAAAATGCAATGCAATGAGGACAGAATAAAACCCTCCCCAAGGACATCCATGTAATAACCTTCAAAGCCTGTGGATGTGTTACCTTGCACAACATGGGGGTGGGGGCGGGGTTAAGGTTACACGTGGAATCAAGTCTGCTAACCAGCCGACCTTAAACTTGGGAGACTGTCCAGGTTCTGTCTATCTGCAAGGACCCCAAAAGTTAGAGAGGGGGCCCGGAGAGGAGGAGATGGTGATGCAACGTGAGATCTGGATCTGACATCGCTGGCTTTGGGGAGAGAAGGGCCCCCTCTGGAGGTGTCAAGGAAGGTGGCGGGAGAATGTGGAGCCCTCGAAGGACCAGCCCTGCGCACGCCGTGAGTCCCAGGCTAGCACTGTCCGTGAATACACCTGTGTGCTGGCTGCTCATTGCAGCAGCCACAGCAAAGTAAAACAAGCGTGAATAGGATCAACGTGTGATTGGTTTGAGGCCTCCTGGTCTGTGCTCTCCCCGGGTGATAAAACATACGATTCTGCATTTTATCTGTTAACGTCACGGCTTCCTCTTCTGCAGTCGGGGCCGCCGTTGCCTTTGTCAGGCGAGGGTGCTCTTTTGCTTTCTGACCATTTGTGGGCCCTCTGGATGCCCCGCTGTTTCCCTACGTGGGTCTCCCTGCAGGTGACGCCCTGTGCACGAAGCTGTCTCTGACTCCTGGTCCACACGGGCACCCGACTGGTACATCATAACACACGCTTATGTTAAAAAAAAGTAAGTTTACTGGAACCACTTGAGAACATTTATTCATCCATAGAAAATTTTAAATAATTCTGTTTTTTATCCCCACAGCTCCAATTAGAAATGTAACTCAGATTGTATTGAATGTATAGATTGTAGACGATTGGCATCTTTAAAATAAACAAGTACATCCTAAATGATGGCTCACCTCTTCATTTATTCAGATCTTCCTCTTTATCTGCTGTTAGAATTTTAAAATCTCTGGGAGGGCCCCTGTATGTTTGGTTAACTTTAGTCCCAGATGTAGTGAATGACTTTTTGTTTTTATCATATATTCTATTGATTATCGCAGGTCCAGGTAATGTGGTTAGTTGTACATGTGCTTAGTCGCTCAGTCGTGTCTGACTCTTGCAACCCCATAGACTGTAGCCCACCAGGCTCCTCTGTCCGTGGGATTCTCCAGGCAAGAATACTGGAGTGGGTTGCCATTTCCTTCTCCAGGGAATCTTCCCAACCCAGGAATCGAACTCAGGTCTCCTGCATTGTGGGCAGACTCTTTACCCACTGAGCTACGAGGGAAGTGCCGTTGGTTGTATATGCTGACATTGTTCCCAGAGATGTTGATGAGCGGAGTGTGTCTGTGGGTTCTGCTGATTATATTTTCCTGGGAAGATGATCATCGTGTCTGCAACCGATGATGGTGAGCCCCCCCTCCCCCCGCACCTTGCACTTTCTTTTCCAGGGGATGGCGAGCGGCGGTGCAGAGCTGGTCTTAAAGGGAAAGCAACGCAGGCTCCTCCATGGAGCACCCTCTGTGCCTGTCATTTCAGGATCTACTGATTAAATACAATATCATATTCTGTGACCAATGTTATTTTGTTTGTAATTTTGGTATCTGTGCTCACCATTGAAGAAGACATGTTTTTAGTTTCTTTATAACACTTGTTGGTTTTGAAACCATTATTCCATGAGTTTCATAAGGCTAGCTGGATACTTATACTATGCTATACTATACTGCATGATAACATATTAATATTCTGGAACAACTTGTTCTGGGAACTGTCTGTTCCTTGAAAGTGTGATAGACTTCATTTTTTTGCAGGAGTTTTCAGGATGTTTGGAGAGAGAAGTCTTTGGCTATAATTTTTATTTCTTTACTAAGTGGCCGTTCCTTCAGTTCCCCTATTTATTCCTCAGCCAGTTTTTGCGTCGTGTCTTTCTGTGCATTTCATCTGGGCTCTCAGACGCCCTGGCGCGTCCTGGGTGGAACACTGGGCATGTCTTTGTCTCTGTGGCTCTTCTGAGCCCCCAGCAGCATCTCTGTCCTCGCCCCTCGGAGGCACGTCTGTCTCCTCTCCATCCTCCCGTGTTTTCATCTGCAGATGTGTGGAAGGCTGGTTCATTCCTCTCTTTAAAGAATCAAATTCTGGTTGTGTCTCTCTTCGAATCCTCTTCCGTTTCACCAGCTTTCACCCTTGTCTATCTTGTCTACGCACTTCTTTATCTCTTTGGCTCATTCTGTGGTGGTTTCCCAAATTCTTGAGTTGAAACTTCCGGTTTGTTTTAAACCTCACTTGTTTCCTGGTTAATATATTTAAAGCCATAAATTCCCCATTAAGGACAGAGTTAGCTCAGTCTATACATTTTACATATAGTGTTTTATTCAGTCACTTTTTACACTAGTTCTCTTCTCCCTTACAACTCAAACTTCATAAAATAAAGTGTCACTTCATTTCTAGACATGTTGGTAATTTGGATACTTTTCTGTAATTGTTTTCAAAATTGATTCTATTTTAGCTGGGATGGATTTTTTGTATAATATTAAAACTGGGAATTATTGAGACTTTATATGTGTAGGCTGATAACTCTTCCACGGGTCTTGAACTTGTTGACTCCAGTTTTACTTCTCTTTCCTCCTGGCTTTGTGAGTCTCTTTTCTCTGTGTACTTGGCTGCTGGGCCCAAAGGGTTTTCAGAGGAGTTAAAATTGCCAGTCACAGTATCTGACTTATGCATCTCATCCAGCAGGTTTTCTCCCCCCAGTTTTTACTGATGAACATTTAAGCTGTGTAATCAGGCGCACACGTGTTAGGGATGGGACTGCCCTAGAACCTGCTTTGATATCCGGGCATGCTTCGGTCACAGCTGCTTCTGTCTGGGGTTTCGACGAGCAGCCGCTCTCTCCTGGGTTCAGTTCGTGCACGTTCAGTTCGTGCGCCGTGTCCGTCCTCTCAGCGCCGGCCGCTCGCGTTCAGGCCGGCGCCGTGTCCGTCCTCTCAGCGCCGGCCGCGAGCGTTCAGGCTGGCGCCGTGTCCGTCCTCTCAGCGCCGGCCGCTCGTGTTCAGTTCGTGCGCCATGTCCGTCCTCTCAGCACCAGCCGCTCGCGTTCAGGCCGGCGCCGTGTCCGTCCTCTCAGCGCCGGCCGCTCACGTTCAGGCCGGCGCCGTGTCCGTCCTCTCAGCGCCGGCCGCTCGTGTTCAGTTCGTGCGCCATGTCCGTCCTCTCAGCACCGGCCGCTCGCGTTCAGGCCGGCGCCGTGTCCGTCCTCTCAGCGCCGGCCGCTCACGTTCAGGCCGGCGCCGTGTCCGTCCTCTCAGCGCCGGCCGCTCGCGTTCAGTTCGTGCACCGTGTCCGTCCTCTCAGCACCGGCCGCTCGCGTTCAGGCCGGCGCCGTGTCCGTCCTCTCAGCGCCGGCCGCTCGCGTTCAGGCCGGCGCCGTGTCCGTCCTCTCAGCGCCGGCCGCTCGCGTTCAGGCCGGCGCCGTGTCCGTCCTCTCAGCGCCGGCCGCTCATGTTCAGTTCGTGCGCCGTGTCCGTCCTCTCAGCGCCAGCCGTCCTGCTCTTCAGCGTGCGTTTAGATGCTGTGTTGTCGCATCTAATTATTTTTCATTCACCTCGGTTGTTTTGTCTGTAACTAGCAAGTTTAAATCCTTTAACTTTATTTTAAGGGGTTTTATGTTAGGACTTCTGCCATTTTGTTTTCTGTTTTCCATTTATCATATTTATGTATTAAGCTTCCCAGGTGGTGTTAAAGTGAAAAGAAAGTGAAAGTCGCTCAGTCATGTCAGACTCTTTGCGACCCCAGCGACTATACAGTCCATGGAATTCTCCAGGCCAGAATACTAGAGTGGGGAGCCTTTCCCTTCTTGAGGGGGTCTTCAAAACCCAGGGATCAAAGCCAGGTCTCCAGCATTGCAGGCGGATTCTTTACCAGCTGAGCCGCAGGGAAGTCCAAGAATACTGGAGTGGGCAGCCTATTCCTTCTCCAGAGGATCTTCCTGACCCAGGAATCACAGCGGGACATCTAGCATTACAGGCAAATTCTTTACCAGCTGAGATATCAGAGAAGCCCAGAGGTGAAGAACCCGCCTGCCGATGCAGGAGACTTAAGAGATGCAGGTCCAATCCCTGGGTTGGGAAGATCCCTTGGAGTAGGAAATGGCAACCCACTCCAGGATGCTTGCCTGGAGAATCCCACAGACGGAGGAGCCCGGTGGGCTACAGTCTGGGGGGTTGCATAGAGTCGGACACAACGGAACTTCTGCCCTTTTGTTTTCTGTTTTCCATCGATCATATTTATGTATTACTGACCCGTTTATTTGCTTCACCTTCACTTCTTTCTTGTCTTTTTTCTATTTTTATGTACTCTATTCCAGCCTGCGAGTGATCGTATTTGAGGTCACACTCTTGCTTCCTTGCCGTCGCTGACTTCTGCCTTGCCAGTTTTTACGCCGTGCCTCTAAGCAGACACCAGTTTGGACACACTCGTGCTCCGTCCTGAACTGTCGTGCATATTCTTTCTCTTCTGCCTTTCTGTGGCTTAATTTATTTTTCATATGTTAAGACAAAAATAGCACCTAGATATTAGGTCAGCCTATTCCTCACAAGGCTTGTGAATTCCCTGGGCTTGCTGATCTTATTTGAGGAATTTAAGAGTTTACTTCTTTGTACAACGACGTACTGTATAGCACAAGGAACTATATTCAATATTTTATAACCATCTATAAAGGAAAAAAGTTGTTAAAAGAACATGTATATGTATATATGTATTCATATTTGAATCACGCTGCTGAACACTTGAAACTAACACAACATGGTGAGTCAACTGCATTTCAATAAAAAACCAGAGTTTATTTATTTATCTGTTTTCGCTCACACATCGGTACTGTGCCCGGTGATGAGCGCGTGAACTGAAGCCTCTTTTCTCTGACCCTGGCTGCTCTGCCGGGCCCCGTGCGGCCGTCGGAGCAGCTGCTCACTCAGGCAGCCCTGCAGCCTCTCTCTGCCCGAGGTGCCCTCACGGTCCCCGGGGCTGTCCGATTCTGGTGCGGTCCTCCCTGCGGCCTCCCAGCTGTGCCCACTGGACCCCTTCTCGCCTGTGTTACATCTCGAGGTGACCTTTCATGGCGCCATCTCTGCGGCCTGCTCTCCAGCGAGCTTTCCTGCTCCCCTCTCTTCCCCTCTCATCTTACGTGCCCTTGGCCTTCCTGTTGGCAGGGGTCAGCGCCTCATTTTTCCGGGAGTTCACCCCGAGGGGCATGAGTTTCTTGTGGGCACCGCCGCCCTCCTGTTGGAGGAAGGTCGGGGGCGCCTCCCCGCGTCAGTGTCTGAGGCTGAGAAGGACAAGGGGAGGTGGCCCCAACAAGGACCTGCTGCGGTCACCCTCGCTCGCCGCCTGGCCAGCCGGCATGTGCTCCCTCCTCCCTCTGCAGGCCCAGTGCTCCTCCCCCCAAAGCAGAGGGTCCCCGGGAAGGGGGAGCAGCCCAGAGCCCTGACCACCGCCCTGCAGGGGTGATGGGTCCTCGGCAGGGTCAGCCAATGTAAACCAGAACGGAACTGTTAGACCCTTAAGGCTTCGCTGGATTAACACCCCCCTCCCCTCAGACAGACACACTTCAGATAAAAACAACACAAATGCAGCTAACAAAGAGTGGGGAAAATACCTGTTGCTGTTGTTCCGTCGCTCAGTCCAGCCCTTTGTGACCCCATGGACTGCAGCTCGCCAGGCTGCCCTGTCCTTCACAATCTCCCAGATTTGCTCAAATTCACGTCCACGGAGTCGGTGATGCCATCTTACCATCTCATCCTCTGTTGCCAGGCAATTCAAATAACCTTGCATGAATGACAAATACGCATAAAACACCCTTAAGCTCATAGGTCTTAACCTTAAAAAGAACATTAAGATCTCCGTTGAAGAGAAGAAGCCTCCTTTGTTTCTTCAGTTGCAGGATATATGCCATTTTTAGTTAAAGTTTCGTTTGCAGATTATTTGTCCACTATTATTATTTTAACATCATCAGAGAACACTCTCCACATAATTTCTGATTTTGCATGTTCTTTAACTGTGTTTTATTTGTATATATAGCATATTATGTTATTTATTTTTTGAAATCTTTTCAGTACAGTTAAAATGAATTAATTGTTTCTTATCTATATTGTTAGAACTTCTACAATCTGACATCTATTTGTTGTACCAAATACAGAAAAATATGGGTTAGTGTCTCCTATAACATTGTGTTTGTGTATATCCTCTTTAATCTTCTTCTATTTATTTGCCTATTAATCTTGGTAATTAAAAATGCTTATATTTTGTTTTAGGCATTTCCCTTATAAGTAGCAAATAAATGAGCTTTGTTTTCTTACACTATGAACAAATTTTCACTTTAATGAGAACAGTTGTTTAAAATTTAAAACAATATCGTAAATTGTAAGACATAGGATGTGTTTTACGTTGTTGCTTAGTTACTAAGTTATGTCTGACTCTTTGTGACCCCAGGGACTATAGCCTGCCAGGCTCTTCTGTCTTTGGGATTTCTTAGGCAAGAATACTGGAATGGCTTGCCATTTCCTTCTCCGGGGGATTTTCCCAACGCAGGGATCAAACCCATGTCTCCTGTACTGGCAGGTGAATTCTTTACCACTGAGCCGCCAGGGAAGCCTGTGTTCATATAGGTCCACAATAGAAACAGATTTTATGTAGATAGTGAGACCTTAAGGCTATGGTTTTTCCAGTGGTCATGTATGGATGTGAGAGTTGAACCATAAAGAAAGCTGAGCGCTGAAGAATTGATGCTTTTGAGCTGTGGTGTTGGAGAAGACTCTTGAGAGTCCCTTGGACTCCAACCAGTCCAACTCCAAGGAGATCCAACAAGTCCATCCTAAAGGAAATCAGTCCTGAATGTTCATTGGAAGGACTGATTCTGAAGCTGAAGCTCCAATACTTTGGCCACTTGATGTGGAGACCTGACTCTTTAGAAAAGACCCTGACGCCGGGAAAGACTGAAGGCAGGAGGAGAAGGGGACGACAGAGGATGAGATGGTTGGAAGGCATCACTGACTCAGTGGACATGAGTCTGAGCAGGCTCCGGGAGGTGGTGAAGGACAGGGAGGCCTGGCGTGCTGCCGTCCATGGGGTCACAGGGTCGGACACGACTGAGCGACTGAGCGACAACAGGCAGTCACAGAGTCACCACCAAGGCCGTGTATCACCCAGCCTGGCGGATGCCGGGCTCCTGGACCACACTCGCCTCCTCTGTGTCCCTCCTACTCCAACACCTGCTCCCACCTGGAGGAGAGTCCCTCTTGAATTGTGCATTCACCGTTTTCTTGTTTTCTCTTTATGGGCTCACCTATCAGTGAATGCCGAGCAAGACGTTTCTTCACTTTGTCTACTCTGAACATTGAATGGAGCAGTTCTGTATTTTTCATTCTTTGGTCGATCCTTTGTTCAGTGCTATCTGTTGAGATTCATTCACTCTGAAGCACAGAAGTTATTTTCACTGCCTGTATGGCAGCGGTCGTTGCGTGTCTGTGGATAAATCACTTCAGTCGTGCCTGACTCTTTGCCAACTCTACGGACTGCAGCCTGCCAGACTCCTCTGCCCGTGGGATCCTCAAGGCAAGAATACTGGAGTGGGGTGCCGCGCCCTTTTCTAGGGGATCTTTCAGACTCAGGGGTCGAACCTGCATCTCTTGTTTCTCCAGCATTGGCAGGTGGGTTCTTTACTGCTAGCGCCATGAGGGAAGCCCCAGCGGTTGTTAAAGGAGCTGTAGTTTTACATTCTGCTGTTGATGGGCATTTAGGTTGTTTTCAGACTTTTTCATGTTAAAAACTGTACTCAACCAAGATGGGAGAGAGCCCAGATTTACTTTCATGCTTGAAAATAAGCAAAGAACACAAAGGAGACGCCATCGATGAAATGATGCTTTTCAAGAAGCTGGACCCCAGGCAACAAAGCGTGGTTTCTGCTCAGAGCTGATCTGGATTCCAGTCTTCCAGATATGTGCCTGGGAGACTGCAGGCTGGGGAGACAGATTGAGGGGCAGGAGGTCAGGTGGAAACTGGCATCCCCCGAGTTGAGAAAGGGGAGCGAAGGTCTGAAGAGGCCACTGCGTCTGAAGTTCACCAGACACGGTGCCCTAAGAGATGAGAGGAGAGAGATGGGCAGAGAGGAGCCTGGGGACTTACGGGGGCCCCTCAGGCATTCATCAGAGAGAGACACTGAGGGAAGGACTTCCTGGAAGGGCTGGAGGGAGCCACGCCTGACGCTCAGGGAGGGTCAGCGAGCTTGTGCATCACTGGCTGGACCGACAGTCTCACAAATCTCGGGGCTGGACCCGGAGGTCTTGCCGCCTTAAGAAGAGGGCTGAGCAATCCGAGACCACGTGCGACTGTCCTGTGAACAGACCGTAAAGCAAAACGCCAGGGGCAGACTGTTCCCAAGTGTCTGTTCTGCAGCTCAGAAGAAAACTCGAGAACACACAAGCCCCTGGCCCCCAGCAAGATGACGCGCAGCATCCAGTTAAGAAAGGTAAGTGCATGCAAGTGAGATCGAAAAATATGACACATGGGAATAAAAATCAATCAATAACCAGACAGTTTTAAAAAGAACAAAACTAGGGGCTAAAATTACCTGATTTGAGACATTATAATGTAATAATCGAGGTGACATGATCCCAGTATAAACATATACAAGTGGATCGATGGAACTGAATAAAGCCCTGGCGTAAAGAGAGACAAGCAGGCCAAAGGGGGCAGGGAAAGACCCTGCAAAGATAGTAACTGGTTTTCCCGAGAGGTGCAAAGATAATTCAGTAGATTGAAAACAGTTTTCTCAACAGACGGTGTTGAATACACAACTGAATACACATCAATGCTGCCCAAATGAACGTCTACCTGTAACTCATACCTGGTAGGAACACCACCTCAAAGTAGGCCCCAGACCTAAGTGGAAGGTCTGAATGGAACCATGAAACTTTTATATGAAGGAGAAAATATTCACGCCTGGGTTTGGCAAACATTTCTTAGACCTAAAACCACAAGCATGATCTACAAAAGAAAATGTCATAAAAATTCATCAGAAATAAACCTTCCAGCCTTTGAAATATACTATTAGCAGTATGAGTATGTGAGCCACAGGCTAGGAGAAAATACAAACCAGCCATCTCATACAAAACCTGAATTCCTAACGTACAAAGAGCCCTCTCAAGTCAATAATAAAAAACCCAGAATCTCACCAAAATGGACAGTAGATTTAACCAGACTTCACAAGACTATATACAGATGGCAAATAACTACCTGAAAATGTGCTCAAGAACATCAGTCCCTGGGGAGTAGAAATTAAAGCCACGGTGTACACCACCACACAGGATTAACAACGCGGACCTGGGCTTCCCTGGCGGCTCGGGTAGAGAATCCGCCTGCCAGCGCAGGAGACTCGGGTTTGATCCCTGGGGAGATGCCACATGCCGCAGAGCAGCTAAGCCCGGAGCCGCGACCGCCGAGCCTGCGCTCCGGACCCCGGAGCCGCGACCGCCGAGCCTGCGCTCTGGATCCCGGAGCTGTGACCACGGAGTCCACGTGCCCAGAGCCTGCGCATCACAACGGCGGGAGCCACCGCAACGAGAAGGGGGTGCGTCACGACGAGAGAGTACCCCCGCGCGCCACCGCCAGAAAGAAGCCCCAGCAGCAGCCAATAAATGAATAATATGAAAAAAGGACTTCCCTATAGCTCAGATGGTAAAGCATCTGCCTGCAGTGCAGGAGACCTGGGTTCGATCCCTGGGTCGGGAAGATCCCCTGGAGAAGAAAATGGCAACCCACTCCAGTATTCTTGCCTGGAGAATCCCATGGACGGAGGAGCCTGGTACACTACAGTCCATGGGGTAGTGAAGAGTCAGACACGGCTGAGCAACTAACATACACATATGAAAAAAAACAGTGATCATAGTGAATGGTCAAGAAATAGAGGACACCCACACAGCAGGAGCCTAGTCAGCATTAAAAAGGATGGACCACGGACGGGTGAAGCCACATGGATGGTCTCAGAGTAATGGAATTGAAGGAGGGAAGCCAGAGGAAGATGAGCGTGCACCGTGAGATTCCGTTCACGTCAAACTCTGGGAAATGCAGTCTCACTCGCAGTGAAGGCGGACAGACCAGAGTGTGCTCGGGACGGGAGGGAACAGGGCCGAGCAGGGGCGGAGGGACCCTGGGGCCCTGCGTTTGAGCGCCGTCCCGATGGTGGATGAGTCCATGGGCAAGCACGTGTCAAACTGCACCGCGTAAATTACTGCGTTTTAGTTAGACCCCAAGAAGCTGTCAACAACTCGCGCTCCTGGCTGGGTTGTCCCTTCTGCGGGGACTTTTCAGAGTCATTTTCCTGAGAGCGGAATTGCTCGTTTAGCACTATTCCCTTTAACTTCAGATATTCGTGTCCTACTGCTTTAACAGATCGCCACAAACTCAGTGACTCAATATACCACGCATTTATTCCCTCACAGTCCTGGAGGTCGGGAGTTTAGGATGCATCCTACTGGGTGAGGTCAAGGTGCAGTCAGGAACGCACTCCTAGAAGTTCTCATGGAGAACACATTTTCTTGCCATTTTCAGCTTCTGGAAGTGCCTGTATCCCCGGATGCATGATCCTTTTCTTCATCTTCAAACCGGAGATGGCCAGGCCTGGGGATCCCCCATCACTTCACACTGACTTTCTCCCCGCACTTCAGGACCCCCCTGGGGAATCCAGGGTCGGTCATCTCCCCATTTTAACGTCAGCTGACTCTCAACCTACAGTCCAACCTCTGTGCGAATCCCCCTCTGTCGTGACACAACCCACCGACAGCGTTTGGGGAATCGCCCGAGCACACACTGAGGGGCCGTCACCCTGTTCACCACACTTCATCAGGCGACAGCATCAGTCTCCATTCACTGGCTCAATGAGTGAAAGCTCCCATTGCTTTTGGACAGCCATTTTTGTCAGTTGACTGAGTGTGAAATGATATCTCATTTTGAGTTTCATTTGCCTTTCTTTAGCTAATTAGGAAGAAAACAGATTTTTAAGAATTTATGAGCCCATCTCATTTTCTCTTTTGAATATGTGCATTGCAAATGTTTCTATTGACTGTGTCATATTTTCAGAACATTTATACTTTTTCTTTGATGCAGGAAATTTTAATTTCATTATTGCCAACTTTATTCATCTTTGGAGTTTTCTGTCTTAAGAAATGCTATCATAACCCTAAATCATAAGATATTCTCCAGTCTTATTTCTGCATTTTGCCTTTTACATTTAAGATTTTGTGTATCAGAAATGGATTTTTATGGATAGTATAGAGTGGGAGCTTAATGTAGTTAAATTTTACCCGTTGATGTTTGACTGCAGTTGCATGAAATCCTCAAAAACTGTTTCAGATGAATGCCTCTTCATGCTTTTGGATCCTCCTGTAAAATAACACACATATGGTATCTGGCGAGGTATCATGGTCTGTAAAGAAGAGGCACAGTCCTGCCCGTGGGCTCACCTTCTCCTGCTCTCCCACCTGCCCTTACAGGCGTGTGTTCATATCCCACCTGCCCTTACAGGCATGTGTTCATACAAGCGCGCACACACACAACTGCACACAGACACACAGTCACTCACACACACAGGCACATCGCTCCATCTCTCCCCAACGCACATACTTCCTTCCTGTTGCTTTTTCTTTCCCATGGTCAAAGTTTAAAACATAGCCACGCCCATGCACACACAGATACACACAGACGCGCGATTCCTGTGGTCTCTCTCTCTCCTGAGATCTGGTGAAGGCACATGGTCATGGGGGTCCAGAACTCTGCTAACAACTGGGCTGGAATATAGGCAGCTCGCAAGGACGCACAGGTCCTATAAGTCTCTTTAACTCACATTCTTTGAGGGTCTGTGTTCCCTCATGATAAATGCGATGTCCTGACTCCCTGAGCCTGATCACTGCTTGATGATCAATCGTGAACTTCCTCAGTGCATTAAAGTCTTGTCTCTGAATTGGAAAAATATGTATTTTTCTTACAGACAAAATCCAAAGGAGTCTGCTACTGCTGCTGCTAAGTCACTTCAGTCGTGTCCGACTCTGTGCGACCCCATCCCTGGGATTCTCCAGGCAAGAACACTGGAGTGGGTTGCCATTTCCTTCTCCAATGCAGAAAAGTGAAAAGTCAAAGTGAAATCGCTCAGTCATGTCTGACTCTTTGCGACCCCATGGACTGCAGCCTACTAGGCTCCTCCGTCCATGGGATTCTCCAGGCAAGAGTGCTGGAGTGGGGTGCCATTGCCTTCTCCGCCAAAGGAGTCTGGCTGTTGATAAAATTATCTGGAGCTGAGCCCCCGTGCCCCCTGTACTGTGGCTGAGGGTTGAGCTGGTCGTGGACCAGATGAAAGGGACAGTGCACCACCCTGTCACCGACCCCGATGGTCACCGTCACCTCCCAGCTCCAGCCGGGGTCCCTGGCCCTCCATTAAGCCGATGGCACTGCTCCATTTACAGAACATGGGACGCTTGCCTAATTGGGCACAAGTGTCCAGGTGTCTGTAAATAAGCTTAAGTTCCACACATCTTGCCTGTCACGGCACGGCCCAGGCCTCAGGCAGCAGCCACACCCGTCTGTACTTGCGATGCAGGTAATAACACCGTCAGCTCAGAAATGTGACCAAGGCGGGTCCCCCAGGAGGACGCTGCCGTTTCACGCTTCAGGTGTCTGCTTGGCTCATTCTGACAGCGACACCTTCGCCGCCCCTGATTACCTTTCTTACATTTATGATCCCTCCGCCCAGCTTGCGTGTGAGACAGATAAGCTGAAAGAGGGAGGAAGAGAAGGAGGAGGGAGGAGGGAAACCAGCCAGCAAATCTGTTTCCCTGGCCCTCCTCCCCGAGAGTTTGTTAGGGATGTCCCCCCAGCAGATGCCGCCTTAGAAGGGGTGTCAGGTCCTGTGCGAACCTTCAGACTCCAGGACTCACCTGGAGGCACCAGGTAACCATGACAACGTGTGACCCTCAGCACCCCACGTAGAGACGCGAGCTCTGTGACCCCAGTGTGGACGCCCTCGTGATTCCCTGAAATGACCCTGCAAGGTTTAACCTCACTCTGTGAATAGAGTGAGTGAGAAACAGCCTCGTGACTTGTCACTCGATGGCCTTGCTGGGGGCCGGCCCTTACTCTGCCGTGGTGTCAGCCCAGGCCCCAATGCCCTTTGACCTCTCCAAGGGAAGGGTCTGCGCGTGGATCCTGCCGAGGTCCCGCCTCCTGCACGTGGAGCCCCCTGCGGAGGCAGGCGTGTCAGCCGAGGTCCGATCCTTGCAGGCGCGTCGGGGCTCCACGACTGGGGCCGGCTTTGCACTCGCGTCCCTGGCGTGGACGTCCTGCGTGCCCCCGCCACCCCTTCATGGCGAGCCTCTGAAGGTGCTGTCTGGTGGGTCCCTTCAGGAGCTCAGGGCATGGGAGCGGAGCGCGTCACGACTTCCCTGCTGTGTCCTCCCCAGGGAGCGGCTCTGTGACCTCGACTCCCCCGTGTGTGCGCCCTGACGGCACTTAGGAACAGACGGGGCTGAGTAATGTGTCAGAGGGGTGGCGGGGTCCGGATACAGACTCTCCCCTTCAGTGCCGGGGGGAGGACATCCCAACAACATCCCCTGGAAACTGAAAGCACCACTGGCTGGAAATGTGCCTGTTACCCCCGAGCTGCCCAGCGTCACAGCCTCGCCAGGGCCGGGGCCGCCTCCCACGGGCTGGGACACTCATATCCCCAGCAGGTGGGTGAAGCCGTGGCCACAAAGCCTGTCTTATGAGAACACGTTGAGTAGTTCACATAATGAATTTAATTCTTACTGTAAGTGGAAAACGGATGGTTGTCTGGGCCCAGAGTGGTTCTGAGTGTCGGTTGTTGACAGGCTGTGGCCCTGTGTATGCCCAGAGAGAGAGGACTGGGGCGTGGATGGCTAGCCTGGAAAAGATCCCGGTTCCAAAGGCAAGTATGGTTTCTACTCGGTCCCTTTCACACCATCGTAGTGTCAAAGAACCGTAAGTTCAACCAACTAAGTTGGCACCATCAGTATTAATGACCCACTAGTAATTTCACATAAGAAGACTGCGATCTTTAAAAACACTGTCTTAAAAGCTGGACGTGCCGCTGGCCATGGCTGTGGCACCTGGGTGCTGGCTGCTGGCCCTGGGAGGATGAGGCGCAGTCCCTGTAGGGAAGTGGCTGAGTGGTCGGTCCGTTACAGACGTGGTGCACACCGCCAAGTGCAATCTCTAAACAAACCTGTTGGGTTTGGACCTGGGAAAAATTTCCAGTTTGTAGTAGAATCATCTGGTTCTCAGGGGTTTCCCAAGACCAGATGACAATCCAAAGGGGGCTAGAATTACTTGGGGGTGCTGTTTCCATTCCTTCCAGTCTGGTTGGAGATCTCCTGTCGATGATAAACAACCACATGGGATTGTGATGAGGCAGCTCGTTTCCCAAACAGAAGCTGAACCAGCTCTCCTGCCCCGGCCTGGCGGCTGCCCCTGCCCTCACCCCTCCTCACATCTCCACTCCAGTTCCTCCAGGCTGCCTCCTCGGGGCGTCGAGGCACAGCCGGGGCAGACACCCACCTGATTCTGCTCACGCAGCCCAGACGCCCTGCACCCCAGAGTCAAAGTTCTTAATAATGTTTTCCAGAGAACTGCTGCTTTTATGAATGTATGGAGAAAACACAGTGTGAGTTTCATATTGCATTATGAGCCTCTAAGGATTTTAAAATATGTTTATGCATGAATCTATAAAATGGGCAGACGCTGCAGTAAAGTTTCACTGTTGGATGTAAAGTCTATTATAATAAGAGCTGTAAAGTTAGCCCTTAGTGGAGGGTTGAAAAATGGAGACCAGAAAATGCTCATGGCCAGAGGGAATGAAAGTGCCCAGCACAGTCTCCCCTCTGCCCTGGAAGGACGCTTGCTCCTGCTCCAGTCTTTGCAGAGGAGTCAGGAAGACAGAGGAGTAACAGGCTGGCTGGCGCGTGGGGAAAGGAACTGCTCAGAGCAGCTCAAGCCCGAGCCAATGCCAGCTGTAAATTTGCCCCAGAAATCCATTTGGAGCAAAATCTTAGACCTGTGAGTCCCAGTGCTCCCGGAACGCTTCCAGGGGAAAAACACGAGAGGTTCCAAAGCGTGGATGCTGAGAGTTTTCCAGGCGGATCAGCTGAGGAGTGCACGTTGGAGTGAGTCCCCACGGACCCCTGTGAGCCCAGTGGGGTGGGCTGGAGTTGCCCACGGGCAGGGCTTCTCCTGGTTGGGGCTCACCCACCCCCAGGCTCACAGACTGCCTGGTCTTTGAGTCACACGGGAGGCAGCGACAAGCAACTAGGTGAGTGACGGAGTTTATTCTTGCGAAACTCATCGCACTAAGTGGGAGATGTTCTGTGCCCCGTGGTCCTCAGCCTGGTGGGCAGGAGAGGGCAGCGCAGGGGGCAGGGGCTCTGGAGAAGGGTGGCGGCAGCGGCTGGGCCTGACCTGGCCCCGGGCGGGAGGTCAGTCTAGGGGCAGACGGGACGGTCTGGGGGGACGGAGACCGAGGAGGCGCCTCGTGGTGCGGGCGGGGTTGGGCTGAGTCACGGATGACACACGTCCTGCTTGGATGATCAGAACCTGACCCTCTCTCTCAGAGAGAGAAGGGGAGGGAGCCGATGGGAAAGGAGATGATGGTGGAGGAGAAAGAGAGGGAGGGCTGGGGGGAGGGGAGGAAAAGCAGACCTGATTAGCAAGGAGGAGTCTCTACTAGCTTTGGGGTGAGGACTTCTCTTCCAGAAAAGTGGGTAAACAGGACCACGGGACCCCCTACATAAAGCAGCATAGAAGGGAAACGGTGATTTTCAAGACCGTGTGGGTGAGACACAGTCACGGTCACGGAGGACAGTGGCTGCTGAGAGATGGAGCCAGACCAGGGGAGCCAGGAGTGCACTGCCCAGAGGGGACCCCAGGCGGCACCCGGGCTGAGGGGATGCGGCTGGAGCTTAGGGGGCCCAGGGAGGGCTCCTGGGTGGGGACGTTTTTGGGGCAGGGGGAGTCACACCTGAGTGGATCTAATGCACCTGAATCTTGGCCGCCACCTGCATGGGGACAAATTGCCCGAGGGCAGGGAGGGACCCCGGGCAGGACCAGAGGCCTGTGTTCACCCAGGGCTGGGACCTGCGCCCACCAGCCAGACCAGAGCCAGGGAGACAGACTGCAGACCAGTAGGCGTTGGGCAGGGCGCTCCCAGGACCTGCCCAGGTGGGGGCACAGCCCACAGGTCAGACACTGGCTCAGTTCTGCTCACCAAACCCTAAAAGCAAGACCTGAAGGGATGAGAAACTTAACTGCACTTTGGAACAAAGCTCGGTAATGAGTTGAGGAATAAAGAATATTCATCATGCTACAAGGAAAACTTTGCCATGTCTGATGTCCAGAAAAGATTATGAGACAAAAGAAAATAGGACTCATGATGAGAAAAGCAAACTGAAATTGTCCCCAAAATGCACATGTTAGAGCCAGCAGAAAAGGACATTCAAAGGTCACCTTGTGAAGAGAAAGGGCTAATGAGCCTGGAGAGCAGGCGCCTGTGAACACACACGCCCAAAAACGGAGCCACAGGCCCGACTGCAGAGTGCTCTCAGCACGCAGAAACCCACGGCTGTAACCAGCGGTCCAAACAGGCCTCTCTCAGTAATTTTCAGAACAAGTGGATAGAGAATCATCAAAGATACAGAAAACTTAAACGCTACTAGCTATGTTGACCTAATTGACATTTATAGAACATGCCCAATTAAAAGCAAAACACACATTCTTTTCCAGCCTGAATAGACTATTTCCCCAAGTAGACCATATTCTGGGCTGTACAAGACATCTCAATAAGTTTTAAAGGATTCAAGTTGTACAGAGTATTCATATGCATTCTTATCCCAATGGGGTTAAATTAAAAATTGATAATATATATCTTTAGAAAATTTCCAAATATTTGGAAACAAACATTTCTAAATAACCCATGGATCAAAGAATGAATCAAAAGGGAATTTAGAACGTCTTTTGAACTAAACAAAAATTGGGAAAAAAAATCAAAATGCATGGGCTATTGCCAAAGGAGTACTTAGGAAAAAATTTTACAGCCTTAAATGCTATATTAGGAAAAAAGAAAAGTCAAAAATCAGTGATCACCCTCTCCACATTAAGAAAAAATGAAGAGAAGAAATAAAATAATAGTCAGAGTAGAAATTAGTGAAACAGAAAAAAACAGAAAAATAACAGACAATAACTTGAACAAAAAGCTGGCTCTTTGAAAAAAAATCAACGCAACTGATGAACTTCTAGCCCCAGTGACCAGGATAAAAAGACAGACGACATAAAGGACCATCATCAGAAATTAAAGAGGCGTCCTTACAGAGACTACGAACAGGAAAATATTATCAACAATCGCATGCCAATAAATTAAACCCCTCAGACAGAATGGACAAACGCCTTGAAAGACCGCATGCCGAAGCTCACTTTAGAAGGACAGGTGGCACTAACCTCCCTGAAGCTGTTGCAGAAACTGAACCTGTTTAGAAACTTTCCCACAGAGGGAGCCTCAGGGCCACATGACTCCAGCGGTGAAATCTCCCAAACATGTAGAGAAGGACTCATCATGTCTCCATAGAAAGTCTTTCAAAGAATTAAAAAGGAGGCAATGCTTCCCAATTAATTCCATGAGGCCAGTACTGCCCTGGGGCAAAAACAAGAGTGTCACAGTAAAACTAAAAAGCAGCATCCCTCATGACCACAGAGTGAGAATTCTAAAAACAAATTTAGCCAGTTAATCCCAACGATATTTGAAGAGGATACCGTGTACTTTTAAAAGTTAAAAACTTTAACCTTCTGATCATTTTCAGTCACTTCTCCCACCCTGACTCTTGTCTGTAGCCACGACCAATGTATTCCCTGTATTTCTGAGCTTTTTGCTTTTAATTTTTTCAGATTCCACCTAAGTGAAATCGTACAGTATTTGTCTTTCTGTTTGACTTATTTCACCTAGCATAATACTTTCAGGTTCTATCCATGTTATCCCAGTGGCATCATCCATTCTTTTTCAGGGCCGAGTAATATTCCACTGCACGCATGTACCCCAGCTTTCTCGCCCTTCATCCGTCAGCAGACACAGGTGACTCCCGTGCTCTGGCCACTGTGAACAGCACTGATGTGAGCTTGGGGTTCATGCATCTTCTTGAGTTAGTTTTCTCATTTTCTTCAGATAAATACCCACAAGCTTCCTCATCTAAACAAGACCGCTTCTGGGATTAAGAAGACCGGTGTCACCCAAGGCTGTCCTGGCAGTCTGGACAGGTGGCCACCCTGGTCATGGCCAAAGTCTCAGCTGCCTCAGCTTCCCCAGGACGTCTGGGACTGCATTCACACAGGTCATCCCTTGTGACCCCACACAACCTCATGGGGCCCATGGCCCCCCACCTTCCAGGCTCCACCAAGGCCCCAGAAAGGTGCCGGGGCTTCCCAGAGTCTGCGGCTCCTGGCAGGCTACAGCCGGTCCTCAGGGAGTGCTGGGGAGCAGTGTCCCTGCTGGATGTGCCCGGGGAGCTCCTGCTGGTTTTCACACGTGGGCGTCTGTGACACAGGAGTCCTCCTACACCCTCACGTCCCTACGTTCTCATGCTCCCCTGTGGCTGGTGCGGCTGCCAACGGGGGCTCCCGACACAGGAGGAATCCTAACACAGGGGGGCATCCCGACACAGGGGGAATCCCGACACAGCAGGAATCCTGACACGGGGGCTTCTGACACAGGGGGGGCTCCCGACACGGGGGTGCTCTTGACACAGGGGGAATCCTGACACAGGGGGGATTCCCGACACGGGGGGCTCCCGACACAGGGGGAATCCTGACACAGCGGGAATCCTGACACAGGGGGCTCCCGACACAGGGGGAGTCCCAACACAGCAGGAATCCTGACACGGGGGGCTTCTGACACAGGGGGAATCCTAACACAGGGGGGGATCCCGACACGGGGGGCTCCCGACACAGGGGGAATCCTGACACAGCAGGAATCCTGACACGGGGGTGCTCCCGACATGGGGGGTCCTAATACAGGGGGGCTTCTGACACAGGGGGTGCTCCCGACACGGGGGTGCTCCTGACAAAGTGCCGTCCTGCCCCTCCGCCCCCTGACGCCACGTGTGGACGGGGCAGCCCGTCCCAGGAGCAGTGACCAGCACCCCCTCCCCGAGGGCCTGGCCCTGGCTGAGGTCACTGGCCCGCGTGACCCCATCCCGGCTTTGCCCTACCCTCCTCCCCACCCCAGCATCAACAGTCTTCATAGAATATTTCCCTGATTTGCAAATGGAAGCAAAGCTCTTTCCAAACAGAAGGTGATTTTGCTTGAGTATTTACTGGTGATTCCCAGCTTAAAATTAAACAGCAGGGGAATTCTCCATGGAGCCTGCACGGTTTCCATGGCAACCCTGGCCTGAGAAAGGACCAGCCGCCCCGCGGCCCTCCGTGCTCCCGTCTGGGGGCCTCAGAGCACTGCCGGCAGCTGAGAAAGGGGTGCGGGGCCCCAACATCAGTGTTTTATTTGGGTCCCTGACCTGAGGCCCTGCTTCCTGAGAGAGTTACAAAAGGGCTTCGCGGCCCCCAGCACGTCTGCACATCCTTGCAAGGCTGGTCTGCAGGGGTCGTGGCCCCGCTTCTGTTAGGAGCACCGTCACCCTGAGCAGTAGCCCGGGTCGCCCTCCTCCAGGGCCTTTGGCACATCCGAGCACCACATGCAGGCCCGGTGCCCTGATCCTTGTCCAGATCCGTGTGCCAGGGTCCTGGGTGGGTGAGGGCCCCCAGGTCAGGAGCCCCGTCTGCTCTCTCGCCCCGCTTCACTTTTCTCTAAGATAATTAGAGGAAAAAAATACACTGTGTTGCCCTCGAAAGGATTCAGATTCCAGTTCATGTTTCAGAAGTTAAGTAGAAATGTCCTCAGGGAGCGGGGGAGGTTGGGAGCCCTTCTCGGCCCCGTGGGACTCAGACCCCAGATTTGTTTGACAGGTTGTGGAAGGCTTGGGGAGCTGCGAGGTGTTGACAAGTCTGAGCTGAACAGAGAGCTGTCAGGAAGGGGCTCGGGGTAGCGGGGTGCTCTCCAGGGGATGCTCCGGTGGCGGGGGGCCACGGGGGATGCCTGCAGGGTGAGGGGGATGCAGGCAGCCCCGCCCAGAGGGAGCCCCAGGCCAGACCAGAAGGAAGTGCGGGGCTCCCTGTGAATCTGTTAATTAATCGGCATCAAAGCGCCCACGAGTGCGGGGAGGGGCCCAGCCCGGCGGCCCTACACCTCAGATGCTATTCCTGGACCGCGTGGGCTGGCGCTGGGTGGTGTTGGGTCCGCAGGAGCAGAGCCAGAGCCAGTCTGCCCCTTCCCCGCGGAGCCAGGCCAAGGCCCTGCTCTGACAACGGGAGCAGGAGCGGCGGTCTTCGTACAGGACGTCGGACGGGGAGACCCCGTGTTCTTTCCTCAGCTCTGCTGAGTCATTTCAAGATTTGAAATAATTGAGTTCTCCCCCCATTTAAGAGCTTGCTTTTTTAAAATTTCTGCCTGAATCAGCCAAGAGTGTTACAGGTTTTCTGAGATGTGGGGCCTTCTGGTCAAACATCCTGTATCTAAATCCTGCCCCCCCCACCAGTGCTCAGGTTGCAGGGGAAATTTCCTGCTGGGAACAGCTCACTGGTGAACCGATCTGGTGACGAGACGCACTGGGCCCTGAGAAATGGCAGCTGTGAAACGGAAGGAGGGTCCCTGAAGTGGAGGGAAGGGACGCCGGCAGGGACGGACGGCCTTGAAGAGGAGGCCAGCAGCCCCGAGGGGCTTGGGGCTGGACAGAGGGGCTCCGGCCAGAGTCAGTGGGACCGCCTGGGAGCATCTGCATGAACGCTCTTACTGACCGTGTTGCAAACGCCAGGTGTGACATCAGGGCAGTCTCTGTGACCTTTCACCCACTTGGTTAAAAGCAAAACCTGCCTCTGGTTCCTCTTTGTCTAGTCTGGTCATCACGTCATCTCATGGCTCCAATGACAACCTACCATGGTCTACAGAGAAGATAAAATGAACGCGCCTTCAAAGCTGTTTGTTTTATTCTCAAAGATCAGACGGAAATCAGAGGCCTGTACCCTCCAGCCCCGGCCCGCAGCTGCTTTTGAAAACGCCACGTTGGTTGGGATGCATCGTGTTGTTTGTGGCCTCCCTGGAGGCTCAGTGGTGAAGAGTCTGCCTGCCTTGCAGGAGACCCGGCTTTGATCCCTGGTCGGGAAGATCCCTCGGAGGAGGAAATGGCAACCCACTCCAGTACACTTGCCTGGAAAATCCCATGAACAGAGGAGCCTGACAGGCTACAGTTCACTACAGCTGTGCTGTGTGTGCGGGGGGCTGGGGTGGGGGCTCCCCAGGTGGCACTAGTGGTAAAGAGGCTGCCTGCCACTGCTAGAGACGTAGGAGCCCTGGGCTCAGCCCCTGAGTGGGGAAGATCCCCTGGAGGAGGAGACAGCTCCCCACGCCAGTGTCTTGCCTGGAGAATCCCCTGGACAGAGGAGCCTGGTGGGCCATGGTCGGTAGAGTTGCAAAGAGTTGGACACGACTGAAGTGACCGACTCAGCACGCACGTGCTGTGTGTGGACAGACCTCCTGGTCTCCGGCCACGGGGCCTTCACACCTCCTCCCCCGCGTGGGGTGGGGACGGAGACTGGCCGGTTGTGGATGCACCGTGGGGCGGGGAAGCTGGCCCTGCTGGGACTGGGTGATGGTATCCCAGGCGCTGTCTGCTGAGAAGGCCACAAGCCAAGGGCCTGCAGCCACGTGGCTGGAAGTGGGGGAACCTTGAGGAGCTGAGAGTGACCAGCAGGGAGCGGCCCTGAGTCCTAAGTCAGGAGGAAACAGCTGATTCCCGAAACCAAGGGGAGCCTGGAGGCAGGTCCTCGTCCGGTGGAGCCCCGATGGGAACTGGCTAAACTGGGCTGGACTCCAGCCTGCGGGACTGTGAGGCCCTGAGCTGGGGCTGAGGGAAGCCTCCAACTCTGGGGTGAGGCTGAGCACAAAGGAAAGCAAACGTCCCCTCCAACCGCAGAGATTCGGCGCTGCGATGGAGACCACGTGGCTGGCAAAGTGAAACTGTCAGTGCTTGTTATGCGTACTTTTGCAGGAAGTTTGCAAAAGCCTAGACTCAGGTGCTTTTCTCTAAGCCCTGCTCGCCGGTCAACTGGGCCCTGGGGACGTGTGACTTGGTTCAGTTCCTGGGACGGCCGGGCCTGCCCGTGGTCACTGCGGGGCTGGGAGTCGGATCTGCGGCCCCGGGGGCACAGCCTGGCTGCTTTCGGGGCAAATCAGCAGTGAATCAGGGCGTTTCTCTCGGCTGCCACGTGTCCTCGGAGCTGACCCCGCGCTGATGAGACTGGTGTGTCAGCGTCCAGGCAGTCGGTCTGCAGATGCCCCGGTAAAGGCGGTCCACCCGCCCTGCCTGAGTCCCCGGCTCTTCCTAGTGGGCTGCAGAGTGATGAGGACGAGCCAGGCGGAGGCCTGAGTGCTGACGGCCGTTAGGTGGGCAGTGAGATGTGAAGGGCAACCTCAAATTTGGCAGCTCTGATTAGAACTTTCGTTTCCGCGGTGGAGGGAAGCAGCTTTGTTTTATGTCTTGACTGCTTGGCAGTAGCTTCGGGAGGCATATTTCATCCTCTGGAACTGCCCGGCTGTGACCCAGGGGCACTCACACCTGCCCTCGAGGCCACCGTCCCCGCCAGGCGCCCCCAGCAGCTCCATGGGGACCTGCCTTGACGCACAGCCTTCATCAACGAGACCGTGACTCCTGGTTCCCTTACTTCTGAAAGTCTTAAGTGTTAGTCGCTCAGTCGTGTCCGACTCTTTGCGACCTCTCTGTCCATGGAATTTTCCAGGCAAGAATACTGGTGTGGGTTGCCATTTCCTACTCCAGGGGATCTTCCTCACCCAGGGATTGAGCCCACGTCTCTTGTGTCTCCTGCGTTGGCAGGCAGATTCTTTACTGTCTGAGCTACCAGGGCAACCTGTACATCCATACGTGGAAGCCACGGATGTGACTCTGTTCAGCGCCCAGGGCCTGGTGGTCAGCCTACCTGTCCCAGCTCAAGGCCCCGCCCCACGAGCCCGGCCAGGCCCCGCCTCCCTTCCCCGTCACTGCTGTCCTCGGACGGCCTTGGTTCTGCAGCAGGAGGAGGTCCTGGCAGCCCGGCTGCTCCTGCCACTGGCCTCAGAGCAGGACTCGCTCCCGGTGGGGAGAGCCCGGCATGGTGGGGGCCTCAGTCCCCCAGAGGCTCCAAGGAGAGTCCTTCCTGCCTGGCGGTGGCCATGCACACCCCCTCCAGCCTCTGGGGAGTGGGCTTCGCCGGGTCATGCCCTAGGAGCCTTCCCCCCCACACAGGGATGCTCCACCTCCAGGCACACGCTGGGCCCCGGCACACAGGGCCGGGACTTTAATTTTCTAGTTGAAAAGGGACTTGAATTTCAAATCAAACCCCTCACAGTGTTCCAACGTCACAGTGAGGCTTGGGCGGTTTTGTTGTCATTCCATTCCCCCTGCGTGACCCGCGAGCTCCCTGGGGTCCTGCCATGCAGGGGCCACCTCACTCCCGGGAGCCTCATCTCCTTGCCTCATCGTGAGGACTCGTCCTGTCCCCATGGGGCGTGGGGAGCACACAGGAGCACGTGGGGGTCGCAGACTTTCCCTGCAGCTCTCCCTCAAACAGAGACTGCTGGGGTCTCCCCCTCTGATAAGGACGCTAACCCTACGGGGCCAGACCCCACCTTCACGACCACCTTAACCCCGTCACCTCCTCAAGGACCCCACATTGACATACGGTCACCCCAGGGCTCAGCACGAGAATCTCAGGGACACAATTACATCCCTGAAAATGACCTTTGCTCGGTTCTGTTCGAGTCTTTCTGGAACTTCTCCTCACCTCTGATCTTCTTCCCAAGCCAGTCACACATTTTTCACCCAGGTGAGGATAGCCGATGGGCTTCCCGGTGGGCGGTCTGGAAGCCAGCTGTGAGTCGAGATGGAGCCACAAGGCCATCTCGCCCCGGGACACGTGCTATTAACTCGGCAATTAATTTTCTCTTCGCACTAAATTCTTGTCCCCATCGCCTTAATAGGACTGATTATTCATCAATATTAAAGTGGCAAATTCATTATATTCTAATGATCTGACATCAAATATTAAATCTCATTATGTGATTGGCCAGGGATTTATGGCCACCATTAGTTAGCTCAGGTAAGCAGATCGTGTCCCGTGGAAACAGGACGGGGCAGGTGGGGGTCTTGCCTCCGAATAAACTGGCCAGTGGGGGTCATGAGGACCCTATGTGGTCTGCTGGCTGGAGGAAGCGGACCAGGGGGAAACACGCTCCCCTGGCACATTGCCCAAGTGTGGGGGATGCCTGGTCCTCCTGGAGGCTGACTGTCCATGTGGTGAGCAGGAGCGCAGGCTCTGACCCAGGAGGGCTTCCAGAAGCTTCCAGAGCACATCGTTTTCCTCCTGGATTGTGTGCATGCCCTCCCCCAGGACCGTGGGCGCCCAGACAGACCGTCACCTCCCAGCCCGCACCCCAGCAGCAGCGGCAGGGAGCGAGAGGGGTGAGCAGGGAACGCTGTCCATGGTAGCGGCCCCGCAGGCGGCCACGCCCAGCCCCCACCCCGTCCACTGTGCCTGTCCAGCGTCTCCGCCTCTCCCACTGAGCCTCCCCTGGACTAAGATGTCCCGGCTCTGGTCTAGGCAGGGGCATGCACCCTGGGTGTGGGGTGACTTCACCCCATCCCCCAGCCTGAGAAGACGGCAACCCAGGCGTCCAGGTGTAGCTCCTGAGAACCAGGTGGTCCTGTCCGAGGGCTGAGCGACACGTCCGGGGAGACCCTTGCAGACCGAGTAGAGACGGTCCAGGCCGTGGTGCGGGACCCGTAGTGAATCCTGCGGCCACGTGGGCTGAGGGACACAGAGCAACGTCGCCTTTTGGGACAGAGCTGACGTGACCCTGATGCTTGTCGGGGGTGGCAAGGGGCAGGTCCACCCTGCTGTGGGAGGAGAGGGATTACAGCCTTTCTGCAAACCGTCTGTTTCCCAGGTGGACGGGGCCCAGGGCTGAGGACGAACGGAGCTGGGGAGACACTCGCTTTCCCCACAGCCAGGCAGCCGGGAAGGGGAAGTGCCCCGTGACCCAGGTCCCCCGTCTCAGCGTCTGCATCACACAAGGCGAGGTGGGAACCCCAACATCCTCCCCCCCAGTCACACAGTCAGAGGGTGAGAAGTCTGCACCCATTCATGCTAAGTCTGTCTCCAGTGTGGTGCTCAGACCAGGGAGGGGAAGGGGAGGGGGGAGGGGAGGGGGGAGGGGAGTGGAGGGGGAGGGGGGGAGGGGGGGAGGAGGAGGATGAGAGGAGCAGAGGGGGAGGGGGAGGGGGAGGAGAAGGCGGGGGAGGAGGGGTGGGGGAGGAGGAGGAGGGGAAGGAAAAGGAGAAAGCACCCCTGAGCATCATGACGTCATGACTGGGGTTTTTAAGATCTTCCTCAACTATCTGAAAAGCTCAGGGTTGGAAGAGTCTTCTTAAGTTGAGCCCCAGTGCTCCTGAGCTTCTTTTTTTATTGGGCACACACTGTGAGTGAGTCTCTGGAATGACTCCACCAGAACCACAGTCACACACACCTCTGCCCTGAGGCCCCACTGAAGGCCTTCGGTGAACTTGGGGTGGAATCCAGCCCTGGGGGCTGTGGCCCAGGACCAGGACTCCCCTGTGCAGCCTGCGATCTGATCACCCCTGTGGAGTTGGGACCCGCCCCTGGGGCCTGATGCTCCGTCTCTAATTCCCAACCCCTGTCCACCAGGTCAGGCTTGTCCCCTGGCCTTGGCTGGAGGGCTGCTCCTCCAGGCCCGTCTGTGGCTTCACGTGCTCTTGGGGGAAGCGCACTTGCAGTGTTCATTCATTCATTTATTTATAGGAAGACCTCCCAAGGGCCTACATGTGCCCAACATTGCGTTGAGCTCTGGGGAGGGGTAGACAAGACTCAGACTCCGCTAATGATTTCTGGTGTGTCCTGGGTCACCTACCACATTCAGAGACTCCAAGCTTTGACTGCCATACACCTCTGGAAACAAAAGTGCTAAAACAAAGCCATGCCTCTTAAATTCTGGTTCACTGGGCATGTTTCTTGTTTTCAGGGAGGAGCTGAGAATAGCTGTGTTTGAAGAGGAGACACCTTCTGAGCAGCCAGGATCGTCCCTATGGATGAGAGGGACTCATGTGCAGTGTCCCCCAGACCTTCCACCATCACTGCATGTCCTGAGGAGGGGAGGGAGCGCAGACCCCTCTGAGTAGACACACCCCAGGGTTCAGGACCTGCAGACCAGCACCGACCCCCATCCCCACCCCCCCCCCCCGGGGCGAGAGCTGTTGTTTCTCAGTTGCAAGGTCGTGTCTGACTCTGCTGTCTCATGGACTGCAGCCTGCCAGACCTCGCTGTCCTCCACCATCTCCTGGAGCGTGCTCAAACTCACGACCATTGAGTCGGTGATGCCATCCAACCATCTCATCCTCTACCCCCCCTTCCCCTCCTGCCCTCAATCTTTCCCAGCATCAGGGACTTTCCCAATAAACTGGCTCTTTGCATCAGTTGGTCAAAGCATTGGAGTTTCAGCTTCAGCGTCGGTCCTTCCAATGAACATCCAGGGTCCCAGGCAAGGAGCCTCCATCTTAAATGAGGTGCTGATGCGGTAAGTGGTCCCCACGTTCCTCCAGGCAGGCTGAATAATAACTTTATTATTATAATTATTACTATTATTGGGAAAGCTGATAATAACTCAGGCTTTGCCATGGGGAGCACAGCTTCTTGGAGAAGATCCACCGTGAATCCCCTGCTAGCATACTGGAAGTGAGGAAATAGGGTTTGTCACGGAATTACCAGCATGAAGTAGCGGTGAGGCTGTGCACTCTCTGCCAGCCCTGCTGCTGGGAGCCGCGGGGGGCCTTGGTGTCACTCACTCTGGGAACAGAGACAGAGGTGGGGGCAGCTGCTGAGGGCCTGCGGAGGCTGAGCTGGCCCTGCCGCTGGGCGCTGCCCGGAGGCTGCACCCTGCGATGAGCCCCGCCCTGCAGTCCGCTTCAGATGATGAGCTGTGAAAGGCAGTGCTCAGCGATCATGAAAAGAACGCGTAGAGAGAGAGGAAACACAGAAATCAGCAGAGATGGAGTCCTCCAGACCTCAACGGATGATTTGAAGGAACTGGCTTTATTCCCCACGGGGACTGAGTGTTGAGGTCCTGGTGGGCCAAGGACACCATCGGGAGCCCGACACAGCTGGCTGGCAGTTGGAAAGAAAGCAGCCTGAACAAAGGCGGATGTGGCCGTGCCCCATGCCGCGGGGCAGAGCAGCTGTGCGCACGCACATTCAGCCTGAAGCCCTGCCCCACTCGCGGTTCAGGGTGAGTGAACTTGAGGAAAATCACCTCCGCATCAGCCCCTCCAGCTCCAAGGGAGCCGGGGAGGCCGAGGCCCAGACATCAGGTGAGGGGCGACCTGGCTGCCCCTCTGCTTGCAGGGCCCTGCGTTGCCTGGCCCCAAACCCTCTCCCTCCAGGGAAGAAAGAAGAAAGTGAAGTTGCTCAGTCGTGCCCGATTCTTTGCGACCCCATGGACTGTAGCCCACCAGGATCCTCCATCCATGGGCTTTTCCAGGCAAGGGTACTGGAGTGGGGTGCCATGTCCTTCTCCTCCCTCCAGGGAGGCTGGTCCAAACTGAGAAGAAGGTGTATTTTCCTGCAGTAGCTGTCTGGGCCCCAGGCTTGCCTGCTCAGGACGGGAATCGGATCTCCCCTGAGGCTCTCGCCAGGACCTACCCTCCACTGCGGCTCGAGGCTCTGGAAACGTCTGATCCAAGGTTCTGGCTCGGTGTGAGTTGAGGGTAATTCCTTCAGCGAGTCTGCGTTCCGGCAGCGCCCCACGGACACTGCGTGTGGTCCAGCGTGAATTCCTCTCTGCTCCCTCCCGCAGACCCCTGTGTGCTTTCGGCACGTCCGGCCACCAGTGCTCACGGCCTTTTCTCCCAGCCAGTGAAGATCCAGCATCTCCACTTGGCCCTCAACGACCACCACCGAAGGCCTCCTAAGCCTGGGTCCCCCTCCTACGCAGAGCGCTGAAGCTTCAGGTTTGGAGTCAGGTTCCCTAGGAAGCTTTGGGATGGGGGTTGAAGCTGCTGGGCAGACCACCCCCTGGGAATGTGCATTTTTACAGCACCATTGGGAAGAAATGGGCGTGTCCTGTCTGGGAAAGACTGAATACTGACTGGTCGACGCAGAGAAGGTCCCCGGGCTCTCATAAGCCAAGTCCCTCGAATGTTCACTAAAAATTAGCTTGTTGTGCAAGAAATCTTAGACTGTGCCAGGAATTAACAGAACGCATTCCATCCAGGTGTGTGTGTGTCTGTGTGTGTGTGTGTGTGTCTTTGTGTGTGCAGGCACACATATGTGTTTATGCTTGGGTAAGCATGTTTGCCATCAGAATACAGCAGTTTCAGCAATGGTTATGAATATGACTATTTTAAGTATCAGGTTACTCAAAATAGCAGACAACAAACAGTATTAAGCAGCATATACTGTCAACATATTACTTTTAAAAATCTGAGTTCTTATCATGTTTGGCAATCATTTTCTACTTTTTCATCTTTCAAGATCACAAAATATTAAGTAGAACATTTTAGTCCCATAGTTAAGAGTGGTTATGATAACCCTAGTATATCATCAGTTACTAAAGCAGACACGATCTTTGAAGAATTATTGAATAACATATTATGATTTTTATGTTGGATTTAGGAGATGTGATTTTTTTGGTTTCAGTTGTTATATTTCAATTCCAGAATTTTTATTTGATTCTTTTCACTTTTCTTTCTCCTTACTGATACTCTTTATTTGGTGAGACATAATTCTCATATTTTTAATCTTCTGAGACAAGTTTTCTGCTATTGCTCTGAGCAAGGTAACAGGCGACCTAAAGTCTTTTTCCCGTAAGTGCAGTGTCGCAGTTTCCTCAAGGGCAGCTTCTATTAACTGCTTTTCCTTGTGTTTCTTTGTGTGCATCAGGCTTTGTTGACAATTGAGTATTTTAGATGAATGAATGTAACAAGTCTAGAATCTGATTTCTCTTTCCCCTCCCTCAACACAGAGGTTACAAGGTGTTAGTTTAGGGACTTTCTGCACTGATCCTGTGCGGCTTGCATTCTTTGCTGTACGCAGACACTGGATTAGCTCAGAGAGCAGCTAACGACCGGATGCAGAGTCACTGATGCCCTTGAACCAGTGTCTTCCAGCCGTTGCTGGGGGCTCCTCTGTGTTGGGGCGCCCCTTCTCCATCTAGGCGGGCAGCTGACAGCCCTTCCTCAGCCTTCTCCTCCTGTGCAGAGCCTCCAGGTGAGCCTGAGGCAGAGGTCAGGGCGTTATCAAGCCCTGCACATGCATGCGGCCTCCTAGATTCCCAGGACTGCGCTGGACCTTTGCAAATCTTCCTGCAGGCCACTTATTCCCCAGCTTTCCCTTTTCAGTTTTTGGCCAGTCTCCTGAAGGCGGCTGCAATGTTAAATAATTGCTGTTGATTGTTTTCAACAAATGTGCTAGACATAGGATTGTTTGATCAGATTGAGCGCTAAGTCAAGTCACACAGACACATCTGAGTGCAGCTTTTCAGAAATTAACAGGGGGATCAAACTGTGACATTTCTTGGGGGATGGAGCTTTTGGAGTTTTAGGCCAGTTTTGTCCCTAGTGGCTGCCAGGTTGCTGGTGCCCACAGCTTTCAGTTGTAAGGCCATTGGTTATAACTCTACCCAAGAGCTGGGCAGAGAGGGATGGGAGTAAATTAAAATTCCTTGAAGTTTACTGTTTTTCCAACATGTAACCAATTTTCTTGTATCAATACTCCTCAATAGCAATGTGGGTATTGCCCCAACATCAGCAGCAAAGCCAGAATGACCATCAGGGTCACTGCTAGGAGCCACAAACAAACCGTGGTCTTCTTGGGAGTAAGAGGGCTGCCTGCTAGTGTGTTGCTCAGCTCATAGAACAGACGACAATTAGGCGACAATGGAGATCTCACAAGTAGTTGGTGAGGTCAGCTCCACAGTGGAGAGTTACAACCCCTCCCCATGAACACACGCCTTAGTCACATCCGAAGTCCAGGGCCAGCTGCCTAGAAAGGCCTTCTCCTTGAGCAAGGATTCCAGGGCCCATTTCAAGCTACCTTGGGAACAAACTCCCAAGAGATCTTCCAAAGGTCCTGTAGGTACTTCTCGGGCTATTTCTGCAATAAGGAGAAAAATATCTGTTCTTCTCAAAGACCGTTAGTGGGGGACTGTGTGTGGACTGTGCTAGTTGCTCAGTCGTGTCCGACTCTTTGTGACCCCACAGACTGTAGCCTGCCAGGCTTCTCTGTCCATGGGGTTCTCCAGGAAAGAATACGCATTCCCTTCTCCAGAGGAACTTCCCAATCCAGGGATCAAACCCTGGACTTCTGCCTCGCAGGCAAATTCTTTACCATTTGAGCTACAGGGAAGTCTCTCTGGTGGGAGAATCTGAGTTTAAATAGATATAAATGGACTTGAAATGTCGTTGTGGTCTCCCAGCTGTGGTGGTGAGGAGCTGAGGTAGTTCATGGATGAAATGGAGCTGGTGCAGCTCCATCCTAGAGATGCTCAGAAGGTCCATGGACCTCACTTCTTGATCTGTCCCAGTGTGACTGGTGGAAGAAGCCTTGGTTCCATGAATCCAGTTACCTTGATTCTTCTTTCTTGAAGAACAAAGGTGTTATGAAAGGAAGGACCTAGTGGGGCACCTGTAACTGCCGCCCCCTCAACCAAGATACAGGGCTGCTACCAGGCAGACCACGCTACAGCAGTAAGCCTGGGTCCAGGAGGGCTGCAGACATTAGGGCCCCGTGCAGGCTCCCCACGAGCTCACTCTCTGTCGTCAGCTGAAGCCGCGGGTCAGGGCAGAGCCAGCTGCTCTCGACAGCAGCCCCAGATGCTGAGGTTCCCACCGCTGTGTTCACTGGAGCAGACCCACATGGCCTCTGGCACCAGCCTCAGCATCTTCTCCAGCGACAGCACTGCTTGCTGACAGGGGCATTTACTCAGTTCAGGGCTATAGATTTGGCAAATGCATCTTCTCTCCGATCTTCATCGGTAGGGAGGCTCAAGACACTCTGTCTTTACTAGACAAGCCTTTGTTTTGTACTGTTTGGGGTCTTAAACCTACTGTCAAAACAGATTCCACAGGTGCTTTGACTCTCTGGAGTCTCTGTAGGACATCCACTCATTCGAGCAAGTGGACCTGGAGAGTGGGCTGTGCGTTTGGTTATAACGTGGTATTACTGTTGCTGTTGATCCGCTGACGGATGCATGCGTCTGTGCTCAGTCCCGCAGCGGTGTCTGACTCTGGGACCCCGTGGACTGTAGCCTCCAGGCCCCTCTGTCCATGGGATTCTGCAGGCAAGAGTACTGGAGTGGGCTGCCATTTCCTCCTCTAGGGGATCTGCCTAACTCAGGGATTGAACCCACGTCCCCTGAATTGGCAGGCAGATTCTTTACCACTGTACCACCTAGGAAGCTTCTGTGGATGGATACTGATTTTAAATAAAATTTGTATCTATGTTCATAAATGATATTGGTAGTTTCAATCATTTTGCTATATCTTTATGCAATTTTGTTTTGGGAATTATACTAATTACATACAATTCAGAGGTGAATTATTCTTTTAAAATATTTTTTATGTTCTGGAATATTTTAAGTGATATAGATGAATCTTTTTCTACTTTAGTAGATTGGTTGAAATTCAGTTTGAATGCATCTAATCTTGGTGATTTTCTTTCACTGGTAGGTGTTTAATCAGTTTTCCAATTTTTTTTTTTTTACAGTAATTGGCCTATTCAAGTTTTTCCACTTCTTCCTGGATACATTTACTTAATTTTTTACATTTCTAAGAAATTATCTCTTTTTTCTCCTAAATTTGTAAATATATTTCTACCAAGTTAGATGCATTATTACCTCATAATCCTAATTCTCTCAATTTTTCCTTCACGTGTGATGCTTCACTCTTGATCTTCCATCCCCCTCCCCCTTTCACTCTTTCTCTATCTTTCTTCCCCGTAATTAGCTTCTAAAGGTTTAACTTCAAAGAACTGTATTTGGACTAAGCCATACTTTCCACCTATTTGTTTACTATATCATTATTTTAACTTTCATGTTTATTAAATTCATTCCTCCTAATTTCTTTGAGTTCATTTTGTTATTTTCCTAATATGTTTAGCGGAGTACCAAATGCCTTCATCTTTATTTTCCTTGAAAATAATGAAATTCTTCAGAGGTAATGTGTTTTTCTTTTAACAGACCGTTCCCTGTGTCCAGCTGGTTTTGGCATAGAGCATTCTCCCTTCCAAAGCTTCTGATATGCTCCATCATTTCTTTCCTAACTCCTGGATCCAAGGACTGTCTTAAAGTAGATTTCTTATTGTTCAAGCCCTTAAGATACTGCTGATCATCTCTGCATTATTGTTTCCAGTTTTACTGTTTCCTTCAAATTATATCAGACCAGCCAAGCCTTGACTTGCATTTCAGTTTGTGTTGAAAGGTTTTATTCGAGGCCAAGCACAGCACTGAGGTTTGTCAACAGTTTCAGCGAGTAGCTCTCTGTCCATGGGGGCGCTGGTGTGCGAAGCGCTCCCCGTGCGCGTGTGAACACTCTCACGCCTCGTCAATCTGCTCGATCACGTCTGCTGGTTGTTCCGTGAGATTCCTCCTCGTCTCTGTTCACTGTGGTTTCCTCCTGTGCTCGACCCACGCTGTTGTGAGGCGGGTGTGGGGGTGGCTCGCTGTGGGGCCGGTTTTACCAAGTCCCCCTGGGTTTCGAGCAGCTCTTGCAAGAATCACTCACATCCATCAGGTGCTCGGGGCTTTCCAGAGCGTCTGCTGCGGTCCTCACAGGAGCCCCGTGCGGTGGGGGCCTCGTTACAGAGAGGAAGATGGGGATTCACACCCAGCCCTCCCTGGTCCGCAGCCTCACGGCAGGATTCCTGGTGGATCCTCGCTGTGAGCACAGCACGCATAGCCACCCTTCTGAGGCACAGACTGAAAAGCCTGACTTCTTCGCCAAGTTTGCCTCTCATCCTGAGAGTCCTTCCCTCTTTACGCCCCTGGATGGTTCAGCTCTCACTGCTGATTGCCTTTGTCGAGGAACCTTTGCATAGCGCATCTCTTCCTGCCGTTCCTAACGTAAGTGACCTCGTGGCCGCGTTGTCCTGATGCCCGTGCTCCTCTCCTGTGGCCGCGAGGCTCCGCTCCCTTCCTTCCTTTCCAGCGCTAGCTCACTGCTTTGCTTCTGCTCCTCTCGTGTCCACGAAACTTGGTCGATCAAAACTGCAAGTGGCAGTTCCTTAACGGGGAAGATCGTCGTCATGTTAATGGGACGACTCACACATTGGGGCTGGTTGGTTGATGCATGTGTTCATTTTCTATGCATTTTACTTAATTTTGTTTTTGCAGGTTTGATCAAATTATTGTTTACTGCATTTCCCCCCCCTCCCCAGTAGCTACATTTTTTTGTCTGAAAACCCTACTGCAAATTACATTTTCCTCTAGGGGATTTTTTTTTCCTGAAATGGGAGTCCACGATGCTAACGTTTAACTCCGTGGGGCTCCTGCTCTTCTGCCCAGGGAGCTGACGTGGTTCAGACCTGTATTTCCCTCCAAGACTTTTCTCCCAGAAATGAGACTTTTCACTTTTCCTTTTTCCTCCACTCCTCCTCAATCTTCTCGGTTATGCTGAGATGTGGAAAATCTTTTTACTTCTAGACTTTATTAGAATTTCCATTTTAGTTAGCAGTTGCGTTTCTATTCTTTTTAGCCTGCTGATACACTCACATGTAAGAAGTGGAACTGGAACAAGGATGCTCATTGCTGCGTGGTTAGTACAAGTTAATTACAAGAAACAACCTAGTGTCCGCCAATAGGAGACTGATGAGGTAAATTAAGGGGCATTCATGACACTGAACTCTACGCAGCTGTTAAACACAACTAGGAAGCTTTTTATATCCTGCCACAGAAAGATCTTCAGTGAAGAAAGCCGAGTGCGGCACAATGTGTATAATGCGCGGCGATTTTATTTCCTTTGTGAGGGCTGCACGTGGCGTCCCACTCACACGGGATGGTGAGCTTGCTTCTGGAAGGACACGCAGGCAGTGAGCTGTCTCCAGCCTCCCTGCAGAGGAGCTGGTGTTAGTTCTCTCCTTAATGCTTCAGATCCGCTCATCTGTGGCCGACCTCAGCGTCCTGAGTCTTCTGCAGATGCAGCGAGCGGGTGGTACGGGCTGTGTGGCCCACGGGTCCGCAGACTGCCTTTTTCTGCGCTGATGCAACGTCCTCTGTGCGGGCTTGGGTCCTGGTGTCCGGAGGCGCTCTGGTGTGGCCCGTGGGAAGCACGATCAAAGCGTGCGCTCTCAGGGCTTGTCGGAATTCTGCTCTTTCCACCCCAGAGTACACTGCTTTCCCGTCCCTGTTGTTTGGGGACGCTGCGGGGACAGCCTCAGGCCCGGCCCCGTGACCTTCCTGGGTCCTGAGCTCTCCAGGTCGGCCGTCTCCTTTCACAGCAATGGCCCCCTATCATTTATTCCACTGTGGCTTTTGTCCTGTTTTCTCCCGTGGAATTCGAATGGCTCGGATCCTGGGTTCCCCGCCTCCGCTCCCAGTCCTCATCCCTCACCTGGTCTCCCTGGGTTCCTGGCTCCCAGCTCCTGCCTGAGGTTCGCACCTTGCAGCATGGATGTGGTGTCCACACCGTTTGGCCCCATTTCATTTTCTTCTGTTTTTATTTTGAAAATTGCTGTTTTCCCTGGAGAGCCTTTTCCAGGTTCGGACCCACTGCGCTTGCTTGGGCGGAAGGTGTGTCCCTGTAAGTTTTGCTTCCCCCAAGGGTGGCCCTTTGCACGGGTCCTCTCATCCTTGGCTTCTGTCCTGGGCTCCCTTAGAAGGGCGAGGTGGGGATCACGCAGAGGTGGGGTGGAGGGTGGTGGAGCCCCGGCAGCTCAGGTGGGCAGGGACCCCCGTTCACACCACTGCCCTCTGCCCGCGGCTGGGTGGGGGCTGGGATGTCAGGACACAGTTCCGGGTCTGACGCTGCCTGGCACTGGGAGTCTTGGTTCTGCCCGATGCCCTCCACTGCCTCGATGGTCTCTCATAGCCGTTTCCAGACCCCAACTCAGCCCACCTCCCCGGGACCCCTGTCCCCCAGGGCCGAGCTCCCTCTGGGTCCTGAGGGCTCACAGCACCGAGCTGACCCCCACCCAGTTCATTAGAGGAGGGCAGAGGAGAAACAGCCCGAGGCAGACACAGCGCCTCCACGACCCTCCTGGGGCCCCCTCCCCGGGGCCCTGAGTGCTGGGGACCAGGGGCTGGCTGAGCCCTTCTGGCCTCATCACGGGGTCCTCACGACATGACAGTCAACTGCCCTACGAGCTCCCGGCAGCCCCAAGCAGTGGAGGGGGTACCTGGACCCGGCTGAGTGGGTGAGGGGCGGCTTTCACAGTGTGGTACCCGCCATGCCTGGCACTCAGAGCTTTCCAGGGGGGACCGACAGGCACTTGCTGGCTCCTGTCAGGCCTCTTTGCTGGCTGCGGGCCTGAGTAAGACCACCGGGGCCTCCAAATGCATCTCGGTCGCTCTGCCAAGATGCATTTTATTACTGACCCAGAGCACAGCCCAGGTCCCTGAACAGAAGTCTTCAGCCATGCCGAGCTGATCCTTTATTGTTGCCATTAAACATTTATTAAATGCTGCGCGTCCAGCCAAACCAGGGAGATGGTAACACGGGGGTGAGTGAGTCCTTTCGACAAGTCACTCCATGAATCACCTTCTCTCTGCTGCCTGGGGTCAAGGGCGCAGCCCCTGGAGCCCTGGGCTGGGTTTTCGGGCTGTAGACAGTGTTTGGAGGGGCATGAGTCTGGAGGGGCCCAGTGTGGCCAGGAAAGGGGGGCTTTGGGGGCCCTGGGTGGAGGGAGAGAAGTGTGGGGACAGGAGTCGGGGGCAGCATGTGGTGGATAGAGGGCGAGCACTCAGGAGGAAGGAAGGAAGGGGAAAGTGCCTTCTTGGGACCCTGGCCGTGGACTGTGGGGTGGGGCTGGGATGGAGCCAGAGGCAGCGGAGGAGGGGGAGGGGAGGGAAAAGGGGCTGGAGGTGGGGGCAGGGAGCTGGCAGCTGTTCAGTCCACTCCGTTCCCCAGGGCCTGCCCCGCCGCAGGCACCCGGCTCTCCCTTCTCTGCAGTCCTGCCCCGACCTCCCGAGAGGCCGCGGACAGGCGGGCTTCCAGGCCACGGACTGTACAGATCAGCCCCGTTAGGAAAGGGGACCCACGTGCACCCTGGACCCATCAGCGAGGGCACCCAGGCCAGGCCTTCTGTCCGGGGCAGAGCCCAGCTTCCCCCAGTGGCTGCAGGCGTGCACGGGGCAGTCACCTCAGCGTCAGGGCCTGGAGACCTGGGCTGGAACATATGGCCCGCGTGACCCCAGGGACGGTCACCTCTGCGGTCCCGTCTCCTTCCACAGAGAGGAGATGCAGCTGAAACAGGAAAGGCACTGGGAACCCACCACAGCATGCTCTCGTGTGTCCCTGCAGGCTGGGGGCCCCGCCATGGTGACCAGGCCACATCCTGTGCAGAGAGCTCCAAGCTGGCGTGGGTGGCTGACTGGACGGTGCCCAGGAGAGGTCCGGCTGAGGCAGGCACAGGGGCTCATCCCGGCCACGCTGTGCTGTCGTCCATGCGTCTCAGGCGGGCCACCCCAGGCCCTGTGGGAGCCGGGGCCACAGTGCTGGCCCCACCACCTCCGAAGGCTCAGCACTTTCTCCCTGGATGAAGCAGTGGACGTGCCTGGGCTCAAGCAGCCCAGGGCATTCAGGCCTTCCAGGGGAGCCGCCGTTGGACCATCGCGGGGACCCAGCTCACCTGGGTGGCTGGTGTGTCGTCCACGCCGTCAATACCACAGCTGAGCGGGGCAGCTCCGGGCCGGGGCTGACCCTCCAAGGCCACCCAGACTCAGGTGGATTTAGCCTGGTTTGTGCCCATGAGTCACCAATGAATTATCTGACATCTACTGACATTAAAGTGAGTTGATGGCTCACACTTTCCTGTCTAAATTTCAGCAAGATTGAGTAGGTTCCGTGTGGCCAGCTGCTTCACTTGGAATTTGTTCTGAATATTTTCTTTCTATGCAGAGGTCACAGCATCACTGAACACACTGATGCCTGGATGAACTCCTGGGGGGATCACAGGCATCTCTCTGGTGACCGGTGGTTCCTGTCATTCTACGGAAGGACCGGGAGTTGGGCACATCCCCCCGGGTCACCCATGGGAGCTGCCCGGGACTCAGGGCACCTCCTTGCGGGAGAATCAGAGTGACCGCTCCCCTTAGACGCAACAGCACTAAAGCCATCGTTTTGCTGGGGAGGGGGTCAGAGGGTAGGTAGATTTAAAAAAATAACAATTCTTCCTTTAGAATAATTTTAGATTTAAAGAAAACATACAGAAAGGGCTCAGAAAGTCCCAGCCCCTCTCCACAGGTCCCCCTTCGCCACACCTCACGCCCCGCCGGGCACCTTGGACAGGGAGACACGGACGGACAGGTAGACATGGACAGATAGGGAGACATGTATGCAGGCGCGCCACTGTGAACCCAGCTCCAGGCTGCCTCACTTGCTCTCCGTTAACGCTCCACAGACAGGCTTCTTCCCTCGACTGGGACACAATTAACTAATGACCTTGTGTGAGTTCAAGGTGTGGGGCATGGTGGGTGGGTACACTTGTGACCTGCAAGGCCACAAGGATGCAGCCTGAGCCAGCCCCTCATCCCGCCCCCACGGCCTCCCCGCCCCCTCCTCCAGAGGCCCGTCCTGCCCATGCTCCCCCTTCTCAGGCCCAGCCTCACCACCCCTTCCCCCACCGATTCCCCTCAAGTTAGGCACCCGGGAGCCCCCAGCTCATTCTCAGCAGGGCGGTGCCACCTCCTCCAGGAAGCCCTCCCTGAACTCATCCATCAGGCCAGGCTAGAGGCCCCTTGGGGGTGCCCCCAGGACAGCAGGGTGTCCCCGGAGCTGCTGTGGCCAGGCAGCAGGACTGACAAGGGACACACGGACGCTCAGCTAAACAACCAGCCTCCATGTAGGCCTGCCCAGGACAGAGGGCGTCTCAGCCCAGTGTCCACCCTGAGGCCGGACCTGGGAAGGCAGCCTGCCGCGGCAGAGGCAACAGCGGCCACCAGGGGGCACTGTTGGCCAGCTCTCCCCGAGCTCGCGAGTGCCGCTGCGGCTCTTGGGCTTCGATTGTCTGGAAGCTGCCAGAGACGCCTGACTGGTGCTCCGTGGGAGTCAAGGGTCAGGGAGCTGGAAGCTTCCAGAAACGCAGCTGGGGCCCCTCTGGGCTGCAAGCTGACTCACGGGGGGCGGTCGGCCAGGAGGACATGAGGGGGCTTCACGCTCCTTCTGGCTGCACCCGCCGGGCCAGACCTGCCCCTGCGTCCCTCTGACCCGCCCGAGCCACCTGCAGTCCTGAGACTCTGCCCCCAGGGCAGAGAGACCCCCACCCCCTTGCCTCCCCTGGCATAGAGTGCAAGTCGCAGGGGTTGGTCCATGGAGCAGGGTGGCCGGCCGGGTCCCCACACTGCCTCCTCGGAGGGGGACCTGAGGCCTGAGCCCCGGTCTTCCCCACTTCCCTGCTTGTCTGGGTCATCTTCCCGGGGCGGGGCCGTGCCCTTGACCCTGCCGCCCAGCCCCTCCCGTGGACCCCAGTCCTGGTTCACTGTAAGGCTTCTTCCCCTTTTTACCAAATGAAATCACAGCATCCTTCCTCTCTGAGATGCAGACTTCAATTCTCCCAAACCTCGGACTCCGTCTGGCTGGCTCCTTCCTAATCGTCAGCAGGGAAGTCGGCTTCCCTCCCAGGGACCCTGTGCCTCTCGGGGCCCCTCAGCGTGGGATCTGGGAGCCCTCAGCATCGCCCTTCACGTCCAGAAGCCTCATGCCTGATGCAGCCACCACAGGGCCCAGGCGGGCGAAGCCCCTTCTGGCCACTCTGCAGCCCCAGCAGAGACGACGCCTAATCTGTAGAAAGTCAGTCCTAATTCCCCACGCGTCCTCGCTGAAATGGACCTCTCGGTGGGAAGGAATCGTTTTCATCCCAGCACGTCGGTGTGCCAAGCCGGCTCCCTCTCCAGGACGCCGCGCCCACAGGTCTCCCGTGAGCCGTTCTCTGGCCTCTTCTCTGCTGGGGCAAAGTGCTCTCAGCTCGCGGTTGCTAAAATAAACCTGCGTGGGCTGCTCCGTGCTGGGCGGCTTCCTCCCAGCAGCCGTGCCTCGCTCTCCAAACGACAAACCAGGCGCGGTCCTCACTGGCCGGTGACAAAGCAGGACCCAGAGAAGGCGGGTCGTCTGCCAGGGAGGAAGACGAAGACCCGACGTGAGGCTGGGGAGGGCTCCCCACCTCGGGTGGACGGTGAGGGGCTCCCCGCCCCCCAGCCACTGCCTGGAGATGCCCCCGCTCAGTGCCAGCCCCTGCCCCTTCCCCGCCCCTCCTACGCCCCGCCCCCACCCCCACCCGCCCCTTTCCCCATCGCCCCGCCCCTCCTCGCCCCCGCCCCTGCCCCGCCCCGCCCCTTCCCCCATCGCCCCGCCCCTCCCCGCCCCTGCCCTGCCATCGCCCCGCCCCTCCCCTCCCCCGCCCCCCCCCACCCCCTGCCCCCATCTGCAGGCTGGGCCCTGAGGGCCCTGTTCCCGCTACACGCCTCCTGATACCCGGTCCCAGCCCGCACCGGCGGTGGCACCGTGTCCACAGGAGACGGGGGGGGGTGGGGGTGGGGGGATGCAGGAAGCTCAGGTGGGGCCAGGGTCGTCCCCGGGGGACCCCCGACCACAGTCCTTCTGGCCTTCGCGTGACCCCTCCTGCCTCGTGGGAGGCCCACGACGCGCCTCCCCCAGGCCCCGCGGGACCACCTTCCAAGATTACGATGTTTGGACAGCTAGGTGGACACAGAGCATTAGACAAAGGCTTATTCTTATTACATTTGAATACTGGTGAACTCGCTTTTTAAAAAAGTGACACAAGATTTATTCTTATTGAGATCATTGTAATTTAAATGCTCTGGTTGTTGTGAGAATTAAATGAACAGTGACTGAAGTGTAATAAGCACTCAGCAAAAATTGTTGGTAAAAATTGAAACTTTATGGCAGCTTGTTTTGTGTTCTTCGAATCACCTGAGATTTTCTTTGGGACAAATAACAGTACTTTCATTGTTCTAGTGTTTTCCCATGGCATTCATTATTATAATTTACATTACCTTTTACCTTTAATAGATAATCCTTGATAGTTTGAAATAAAATAACTTTTTGGGGAAAAATATAGAAAATATTTTTATCTCTTAAGCTTTCACTTGCATTTTTATGAAAATGTGTCTATAGTGTGTATAATTTCAATACACACTTTGTTATTTAAACCTTAAATTGGTTATTTTTAGTTTAGCATAAAGGAGATGAATCTTGATTAAAATCTAGTGATTTTGATGAAATGTAAAGAGAAATACATGTATGAATTGTGCCTGTGTGTGTTTTTTTTTAAAGCCTATGTATTTATTTTTCTACACCAGGTCTTAGTTGAGGCATGAGGGAACTTCAGTCTTTGCTGCAGCCTGAAGGAGCTTCCGTCTTGGCATGAGGGCTCCCGTCCTCTGACCAGGGATCAAATCCAGGCCCTGTGCTGGGACTGTGGAGTCTTGGCCACTGAACCATCAGGAAAGCCCCCGTTTTATTTAGTTACTCAGCTCCACGTCACAGCCCACTCAGAGGCTGCCGGGACAGGTGACACTTCGTCATCTTTGGTATTTTAGAGACTTTTCCTCATTTAAAAACCAAAGTTTTCAGCGTGTTTGAACTGTGCTGCTTGTGAGAACTGGGTGACGGGACGTCGCTGTGTGTTTGCCGTGTGACCTGCAGCTTCAGGGATTGGTGTGACGGGGGTGCCGGCTCCCGCTCCTCACCGGCTCTCCCCAACCCTGCTCCGGGTGGTTATCCTGGCCTGTTCCCCCCAGAACATCCCCTTGTTTGTCACTGAAGGAATCCGCAACTGCAGGCGCCCGCGTCTTGCCCTCCCTCCCTGGGAGCCCCGTGAGCCTGGAGCCTGGAACGACCCCTGGAGACGCCAGAGTCCAGCGGCCCGGGCGTGAGGGAAAAAGTGAGCAGGAGGAACGCGGAGACCACGGGGAGCGTGAGAGGCCCGATGGGGCGGACCCGATGGGGCGGGCCAGATGGGGCGGGCCGGATGGGGCGGGCCAGATGGGGCGGACCCGATGGGGTTGACGGGGCCCTCCTGAGTCTGCACTGGGGGGCCGTGGGAAGGGGCTCGGTGGCTCTCTGGGTGGGGGTGAGCTCCTCTGGGGGCCCCACCTGGTGGGCTGGGTCTTGCTTCAAGTCAGGTGTCTCCAGGGCACCTGTTCTTTCTTGTGAGCAGTTTCCAGGTGTTTTTTCAGGGGCTGTTACTTGTTTATGTGAAAAGGAAGCAAAAGCAGGTCATTAAAAGGATCCGCTTCTCGCTCATTTCTTCGGAGATCCCAGAGCAAGTACCCTGACGGGACCCCCTCCTTCTCATGCTCTCACACCCTCCTCAGAAGCTCGCCCAACCCCTGACTCCCCCAGGCCTCCCCGGGCCCCAAGCCTGGGGCCCGGGGCAGCTGAGGTTGTGTCGGTGGGGGGGAAGCCCCCCGCCCCGCATCGTGTCTTGGGTCCGTGACTCTCCTTCCTGGGAGGGGCCCCAGGGGCCCAGGTGGTGTTGGCTTGCTTATCTGGGTCCGCTTCATGTTCGAGCCTCCCAGAACACAGGGGGCTCAGCTGGGAGTCCCTCCTCACCCTCAGGAAGCTTCCCCCAAGGTTTTAGGGGGACAGCTCCCCATCAGGTGCTCCAGGAAGCCCCCAGGGAGCGGTCTTTGTGCTCAAGCAACTGGACATCACGTCCAGGGTGCTGGATGTCTCCTGTGCCTGGGTTCCCAGCTGGGACAGAGCGGGGGAGGGGGCTGCCCTGTCCCCACGCAGGCCTGGATTGACGCCTTCTTCCTGCGGGTCTTGCTCCGTCTTTACCCCCTGACAGGAAATGGATGGGGAGCCCGTCTGGGCAAAATTCGTCCCGAGGTCATCCCTCCTCCCTGACACACAGAGCCATGTAATTTGGAAGTTCATTTAGTTTGACCAGTTCTCGTCCGCTCTCCATCGCTGCGAAATTATCAGGAAAAGTTACAAATTGCTAGGAGACAGGGACCGTGGACCGTGGGCGCATTGCCTTATGCAGGTCTGATAAGTGGAAGGCATATTAAAAATGGAAGAGGCGGCTCTAGGTAGACCAGTCGGCCTGAAATTTTAATGAGCTGCAGCTTGGGGCAGAAGCTGCATCTGGGGGGAGGGGAGAGCTGGGCCAGGCGGCCAAAGGCTGGAGCCCCAAAGGAGGGGGAGCCGTATCCGGCCTGCCCTGAGCCCTCCGCCAGCCGCCTCAGGCCGTCGGGGGCCACCGCTCCCCGGGCCCCCTCCTCCCCGGGGGGCTCTGTGGGTGGGCATTTGCCCAGGTCCTCTTAGTGCCTTAGAAGCCCCGGCAGACGTGAGGGGAGTTAAATGCTCCCTCTGTACCTAGTTGAATTCATAGACGTGACAGAACACGCTGCAGCACTGAATTCCTTGCAAGCACCCTTGTGGCCCATGTGAGAGTGTGTCTAGGGGGTCCTGGGTCCCCCCAGGACGGAGGCCGACCTCTGGGTCTGACTCAGCACGGCCTGTCCCTCGGGGAAGGTGCTGAAGGACCAGCAGTGGCCCCCGCACATCCCCTCTTCTGGGAGCCCCAGCGCGGACCTGTGTCTGTCTGAGCCCCGGAGGACAGTGGCTCTGCTCACGGCCACTGCTCTGCCCTCGGGGAGGCAGACACCCTGGACGGTCCAGCCAGGAGGTGGCGGGGCCCCTCCACGCTCCTGCCCCGGGGGGAGGGACGGGGGTCGCCTCAGGCTGCTCCGTGTTTCTACCTGCACGTGACGCTGCCTGGGGGCTGGCAGACACGCAGAGTGAGGTGTGGGGAGGAGCCGTCAGGGGCTGAAAGGCGGTCAGCCAGCTGTGCTGAGTGAGCCGCCTGAGTGTGCGCCCGCGTCAGAGACGGGCCTGCGGTGGCCTGACTGTGCGCCCGCGTCAGAGGCTGGGCCTGCGGTGGCCTGACTGTGCCCCCGCGTCAGAGGTGGGGCCTGCGGTGGCCTGACTGTGCGCCCGCGTCAGAGACGGGGCCTGCGGTGGCCTGACTGTGCGCCCGCGTCAGAGACGGGGCCTGCGGTGGCCTGACTGTGCGCCCGCGTCAGAGACGGGGCCTGCGGTGGCCTGACTGTGCCCCCGCGTCAGAGGCTGGGCCTGCGGTGGCCTGACTGTGCCCCCGCGTCAGAGGCTGGGCCTGCGGTGGCCTGACTGTGCCCCCGCGTCAGAGGCTGGGCCTGCGGTGGCCTGACTGTGCCCCCGCGTCAGAGACTGGGCCTGCGGTGGCCTGACTGTGCCCCCGCGTCAGAGACGGGGCCTGCGGTCGCTGTGGAGGCTTCTCCGTCCCTCCCTGGGTCCGGCAGCCCCGCAGCCGTGCCGTCCCTGCGGTCCTGTCGCCGCGGGTCCCTCCTCACTGCCCCTCAGTCCACCTGGTGGGACTCCTGCATCCCCTCCTCGGGGTGGGGGTCTCCACCACTTGCCTGGAGGGAGTGAGCCCCGCCCGGCCCCTCTGACTCCTGAGCACCTACCTGCAGCACCTCCTCACTGGGGGGGCTGCCTCTGTCTCTTCATCAGCGTGAGCCCCTCGGGGGAAGGACACCGTCCACCCCTCAGATGGGGAAGGATGCCGTCCACCCCCTCGGGTGGGGAAGGACACCGTCCACGCCCCTTGGATGCGGAAGCACGCCGTCCATGCCCCTTGGATGGGGAAGGACATCCACCCCTCTGGTGGGGAAGGACGCCGTCCACCCCCTCGGGTGGGGAAGGACGCCGTCCACGCCCCTTGGATGCGGAAGGACGCCGTCCACTCCCTCGGGTGGGGAAGGACACTGTCCACCCCCTCATGGGAAGGACACCGTCCACCCCTCAGATGGGGAAGCACGCCATCCACGCCCCTTGGATGGGGAAGGACATCCACCCCTCAGACGGGGAAGCACGCCGTCCACCCCCTCGGGCGGGGAAGCACGCCGTCCACCCCCTCGGGCGGGGAAGAACGCCGTCCACCCCCTCGGGTGTGGAAGGACGCCGTCCACTCCCTCGGGTGGGGAAGGATGCCGTCCACCCCCTTGGGCCCCGGGCCCCTCTGGTCCATAACGCTGCCCTGTCGGGGGCCACCAGGGGCCACCGTCGGACCTCTGGGGAGGTGGGAGATGGTGGGGAGGGGCAGCCCAGCCCGCGCTGGGATGGGCTCGCCTGCTGTAGGGTCAGCAGGGCGCAGGGGTGCATTGGGAAGGTGGGGAGGTGGTCAGCGGACATGCCAACTATGTGGATGGGGGATGCAGGGAGCAGACTCTTCCTGGATGCTCAGCAGGTGTGGAAAGTCAGACTTGCCGGGATGGATGTTCGCATGGGGAACAAGAGGCCCCCAGGATTCTGCCGTTAGTACGCAGGGACTGGTGGCCATCTACTGACCTGGGGAGGCCTGGGCGGGGCAGTGGGCTGGACTGTGGAAAGTAAGGCTCTGCTGGGTCGTGGTGTGTGGTGGCTGGCTCACGTGACATCTTGCTGGGGCCTGGCGGTGCCCCAGTATTTGGTTGAACCTGATCCTGGGTGTGTCTGAGGGTGTGCTGGGGAGAGATTAGCTTCTGAACCAGAGGATGGAGTGAAGCGGGCGCCTGGCCAGGCGTGGGGGCCTCATCCTGCCTGCGAAGCCTGAGCAGAACAGCTGTGTGGCAGGGGCTTTGCTCCGTCTGCCTGGCTGGCCCGGAGAAGGGCAGGCTCCCTCTGGCCCAGCTTGGAATCCTAACCTCGCTGGCAGGCGGCAAGGGCTGGGGCTTCTCAATCCCACAGTCAATGAGCCCATTCCTTGCAGTAACTCACATCCATGGGTGCATATCTTAGTTCTGCTTCTCTGCAGAGCCCTGACTGGTCTAACGCATGTGTATTAGGTGCATGTGGGAGTCGACTGGGCCTCCCAGCAGAGACGGGCAGAGGCTCAGGGACACCTGAGCGTCTCTGGAGATGCCTGGGCAGGGGGAAGCATCAGGTGACGGGCCAGGCCGATGGCTCTCACTGATCATTCGGGAGGTCGGGTGGGTGCAGGGAGGCTCGCGCTCTGTCTGCAGCCCTGAGTTCTGCAGTCTGGACGAAGAGGGTAGCGGGAGGTGGTGGACAGGCTGCTGGAGCTCTCCTGCCTGGCACCTTCCCAGGAGCCGCGGGAGGAGCCCTGGCCACGACCCTCTGTGCCCGCTGACGCTCAGGTCCACGGAAGCTGGGCCCCCAAGCTGGCATTTGGCCCCGAGGGGCTGGCACCCAGAGGGCACCTGGCTTGTCTGTTCCGTAATCCATGGCTGAGCGGGTGCACATTGGATGCGACCCCAACAGCCTCACAGCCCTTCCTCCGGGGCGGTCTGCGCCCGCGGGGCTGGAATCCCCTGGTCTCAGACCCGATCCCTGGGGCCCTCCTTCTGCTCCGGCTCCCTGTCCTGGCTCGTCCGCTTCCAAGTCCTCCAGACCCGCCCCGGCTGCTGGTGGGGCTGCCTCCTCGCACGCCTTCCTCCTGTGGACACTCGGGGTCCACGTCCCAGGTGTCCCTTTGGGAGCAATGTAGGGGGGTCGCCTGAGCCAGGAGCGTGACTTCCGTCTCTTCCAGGCTCCTCTCGGCATCTCTGCGTCCCCGCGGAGGCGAGTGCGTTCAATGTGAGTGGGCCCCGCAGCAGATGGGCGTGAAGGCCGGACGGCTGTCTCCTCTCCTGCTCCTCGCTACTTACGACGCCAGGGAGGTCCAGGCGCATCCTGTGGAAAACACACCCACCAACTTGGTCTAACCACGCGCTTGCCAAACACGCTGACCCCCACGCTCTCTGCTCTGGGGAAACTCGCTCGTGGCCAGAAACAGGGCGGGGCCTGTGGGCTCCTCTTCGGAGCCCGTTCCTCGCCCGCAGGGACCATGCGCGCAGGTGTCCGGGGACCTCACGGCCTGGGATTCTGATCAGAGAACTCGGTGGACCTAAGACCTCGGAGCAGCCAGGACAGGGTCCTCAAACCACCCCTCCCTGCCTGTCCCCTGCCCCGGGGGGACTTCAGGCTGGGACCCTCCTCCCCGGGGGAGCCCTGGCTCAAGCGCCCAGCAGACCCTCACCTGCCCCCGGGGTCGGAGCTGATCAAAGCAAGGCAGGGAGCGGCATCCTGCAATTACGAGGTTGAACAGCGCAGCTGCAGGCACCCGCAGACGAGGGGCGCGCTTTGATCAATGATTCACGAGGTTTGTGAGGAAGGAGAGATAACAAGTTCCCTCCCCGCGAGGGTCTTGCTCGATGCAGTGGTGGCTGGAGGAGACGGGGCCAGCGGGTCGGGTCCTGGGGCCTCGGTGTGGGGAGGGGTCTTCTGGGCTTGTGGGGCGACGCACCCTGGTGGGGGCAGGGCCCCGGAGCTGGGCCTGCCCCAGGCTCGTCTCAGGCAGAGAGGCCGCGTGTGCTGAGCCCCGAGTTGGGACGCGGTGCTGCCTGGCTCGGTGACCGCGGCGCCCAGCGTGACGCGCTGAGGTGGCCAGCACCTGGGGCCCCCCTCCTGCGGCTGGTCCCCGAGGTCCAGCTGCCTGGGCCCCGGTGGCCACGCCCTCGGGTGAGCAAGGGGAATCCCTGACTCTGGGAGAATGCAGAGAAAACCTGCACTTTAGGATATTTCTCTTTTGAATCACGTGTATCCATATTAAACGTTTAGTCTAAGTGTAGAAAGCTATGAAAGGAAGCGATGCTCTATTTTGCAGGTGGGCCCTTGGGTGTCTTTGGCTCTGGGCAGAGGACACACAGGGTGAGGGCAGACTCGAGTTGCGCCGACCACACACTGTCTAGTGGCTTCTGCAGACGTTCTGATCAGAAAGAAGCGGCCTTTGTCTCCCTCGTCCGAGAAGCAGCAGGGCGTCTTGCCTTGTGGACCAGGACAGGGCAGTTGCTACCGTGGCCCGTGTGTCCGGTGCCTCTGAGGACATCCCCTGAGCACCGAGGGTTCCTGGTGATTTGTCTCATAGGCACGGCCCGACACCTGGTCCAGCCCTCCTGACCTGGAAGCCTGGAGCCGCCCCAGGCAGGTGGGGACTTACAGTCAGACCTGAGCCTCGGAGGCGCTGCAGTCGTGTGAGAATGAAAGCTACGCAGGCTGTGTCCCTCCCTGCTAACCCTTTAGACCAGAACCTGGGACGGGGCAGAGGTGGGAGCTGGGCAGAAAGAAATTCCCGATGGGAGCGTTTCCAGCCTGCGTGGATGACCCCTTCCAGGAGACGGACTCCACCCCACCGCCTGGACCCCGTGCTCTCTGCGCGGGTCTCGGTGACCGCTTCAGAGGAGAGGACGAGGAGAAGGCGGGGTCGCATCCTGATTCCCGGCACTGCCCAGACCTGGGAGGCTGGCTGAGCCCCGGGGGGAGAGACCAGGGGTGCGGACGGAAGCCGACGTCCCCGTCACCCTGCTGGGCTCTGCGGTCAGGAGAGGCCCCAGGGTGCGGCTGGACGGCAGGGACCACGTCGTGCCGGTCACTGCTTTATTCCATCCGCCATTCTAGGGGCTGCAGAGTGCTGAAGGTCAGTCCCCGGTGGTTTGTGGGGGACACTGCCCGCTTCCCCAGATGTCCGTCTAAGCCTCCTCTTTGCTTCCACGTCGGCTCAGTGAAGTGGAAGACAGTCCCTTCTCGGCCGGAACTGCCCACCCTGGAGCCACGTGGACCAGCCGGGGTCTCTGGTCCTTCATGCCCACATCACGAGGAGACTAGTAAGAAACAGGTGCTCTCTCTGCCTGCCTGACCCTGGGGAGCCCCCCAGCCGGCTGGAACCACAAGTACTACCCACATGGGTTATGCCTCCATTGCCCACCAAGCTGGGCCTTCTGACAGGCAGTGGGGACGATGGCAAGCTGTTCGCTTTCAGGGCTTGGAAGCCTCAGTGGCTCCTCGCGGGAAGCCCTGTGCACCCTGACAGACCCTCAGCCTCGCGGGGGGCCCTGTGCACCCGACGGACCCTCAGCCTCGCGGGGGGCCCTGTGCGCCCCGACAGTCCCTCAGCCTCGCGGGGGGCCCTGTGCGCCCGACGGACCCTCAGCCTCGTGGGGGGCCCTGTGCACCCGATGGTCCCTCAACCTCGTGGGGGGCCCTCTGCGCCCCAACAGACCCTCAGCCTCGCGGGGTCCCTGTGCACCCGACGGTCCCTCAACCTCGTGGGGGGCCCTGTGCGCCCGATGGACCCTCAGCCTCTGTGCTGGACATCACCCTTCTTTCCTCTGAGCACCGCTGCTGTCTCCAGCTGTAATTACTCCCTCACCTTCCTCCCCACAGTTATTCCAAAACCTGTTTCCTCTTATTTCCCAAAGGCCCCCTTGAAATCAACTTTCTCCACTTTCCAAATCGGCAGAGACAGAGAGAAAATGCATGTTTTTCTTCCTCGATTGAGATTGAATTGCTGCTTCTGCAGACGCCGTTCCTGGACACCTGGTCCCCTGCGTCCTCAGGATTTCAGAGGAGCCAACTAGGGGCAGGGGGAGGTGCCTCGGGGGGAAGGTCCTGACTCAACCGCACCTGCCTCCCTGGGCATCAGAGGAAGGGGGCAGGAATCTAGATCTAAATGCGGCGATTAGCAGTCAGAGTCTCAGCAAGGTGATGCTGAGACACGTGTGAGTTCCTGACGGAGTTTTCCGGAATTATATGCAGCATCAGAACTTACAGGGCAGATTGGCCTGCCCCGGCGCTGGGAGGAGGGGCTGAAACCCGGCTCTCCTGTCAGACAGAAAATGACTGAGGGGACGTGGGGACCCACCTGCCTGTTACCTCAGCATGGTTTGCAGTTAAAAAAAAAAACACTGCAAAATGACAAACTGCCCACATATAGGAATTGGGTAAATAAACAATGGTGATACTATGCAGCCATGACAAAGACTGAGACAGAGAATAATCCCCAGATACACTGTTAAGTAAAAAAATTAACCTGCAGAAAGGCAGCATAGTGGCAGCAGGCTTGGGATCGGGGTTGGGGGCTGCAGAGGGGGGCGGCCCGACCTGGTGACTTCAAGCAGCACGCGTTTGTTAGTTTATTATCTCACGGTTCTGTAGCTGGAGCTCCACCTGCTCCCACTGGGCTGAAACCAAGACATTGGCAAGTTTCCTCTCCTGACCCTGATGCCCTGGAGGTGAATCCAGATTTGTTCTGCCACTTTGGGCTCCAGGAAGCTTCCTCACCTTCAGAGCCAGTAACGAAACCTAACCCTAACCCTGGAGATTTTCTATTGCAATTTTGGTTCCCACTGAATTTTTCTGCAAAAACACATGCTTCTGGGAGAGCATTTGGCTTGATGGCTCCAGGCCCAGTGAATAGCTATTGAATATAGTTGTTTAAGTCTGGTAACATTTCATCTCTAATTTCTACATGCATCCCCCCTTCCCCCACAACTCTCTAAGGCCAGCAACTTCTGGCAGGATGTGGTTCTATTTGGTCAGATCAGGTTATTAAGAAGCTGAGATGGAAGTTCCTGTTTCAAAGAGGGCACAGGCTGATTCATCATGTCCCCGGCCAGGGTCTCATGGGGACGGCAGGCAAGGACCCCTCATGTGGCCAAGGAGAACTTGGTCCTTCCAAAGTGTGGCCACAGTAGTGGACTTGAAGACTCATCCCTTGTTTGATGCCAACAATAGCTAAAAACACTGTGAAAACTAGAGAAAAAGATGGAAGATAGTCCCCATTATATGAAGAAGATCTGCCCGAACTCTTGGGCTGTTCCTTGTGATTTGCAAAGGCTTTCGCCTCCATTTCTTCACTGACTCCAACCGCAGTCCTGAGAGATGAAGCCATGATGGAATTCATCATACCCAATGTATGACAGTTCTCCAGAGCAGCAGAACCAGTAGGATATTTATACATAACCAATTTATTTCAAGGAATTGGCTTAGGCAATCATGAGACATGGCAAGCCCTGAATCTATGGGGCAGTTGCATTTTCTCCTCCTTGCACTCATCTACCTGGACTACTGTAACAAAACACTATGGACTGGTTTTTAAGCAATGAAATTTATTTCTCATAGTGTTCTAGAAGGTGGAAGTCCAAGACGAGAGTGCTGGAGTGGCTGGGTTCTGGTTAGAGCCATCTCTTGGAAGCCAGTCTCTCAGGCTGGCACACGATAGTTACTGGTGATGAGAGGGAAGGGCTGTGGAGCCAGGTCTATGGGGGAGACCTTCACGGTTGGCCCCGTAGGCTGTGCAGACGGCGACCCCCAGGGTGCACCCGAGCTGGGGGCTCTGTCCGTTCAGACTTGCTGTGGGTCTCCTTTGAGATGGAGGGCAAGACAATAAGAGTCAAGCTGAATGAGGTCAGTGACAATAGCAGAGTATAAACCTCCCCAAATTCTCTCTTCCATAGAGCAAGGAGAAAGTTGCAAAAGTTGTCAGGATCAATTTTTTTCAGAAACTTGAAATGAATCAAATCTTTTCAGCAATCTGGAGAACATTTATTCAATAAAACAACTGAATCTCAATCAGAACAGTAAGCTTTGGAGCATTTTATTTTGTCCTATTCTCATACTCTCTTTTTGCAGCTCCACAGTAGCCTTAAAAGCCAACAGCTTCCAATTATAGTGAAGCCCAGCAGGTCAGCACTCACCAGAAAGGGCAGAACAGGGCTGGAGCTCCTCCCAAGCCTTATCTGCAGAGGACTGCGTGGCTGGGCTTGTCTGGTGGTTCCCCGGAGGACCCCACGTGCAAGGTTGTCCGTCTTTAACCTAACTCAGAGCTTGCACAGTGCAAAGTGCCTTTTCCTGGAACGTGTTTGTCAAAAACAATTAGAGGAAATAGATGACTTTGCAGCTACCTGGTGGTAGATAACAGTTGAGACAAACATTAGACAAACTAAAAAGCATTAAATCTGGGGAATGAGGTGTCCACCAGGGTTATTCCTGACATCTTGGAAGTGCCTGCATGTATAGGGCGGAGGGGACACTTAGGAAGAGCTGAGAAGACCCCGAACTCTCGCCGCTGGCACCGTAAGGCTTTCCACAAGCAGGAAGTGGAGGCCGAGAGTCGCCAGCTGTCTGGCTGAGCGTTGAAACTGTGTCCCAATGTGCACACAGAACCCGTTCACAGAGACCAGGAGTTACGGATTCCAGTTGTTTTAGAAATCTCTGCCAAACTATTAGCTAATTGCTCAGCTAACCAAGCAGAAACCTTAGTGTCCAGACATGACAAAGAATACTAAATCTAGAGAATTAATTAGGAAAATACTAAATAAACAACAAGGACAGCAGGAAAAAGCAAAACAAACACCATCAAAGCCTGGGGAAGGTGGGGAACATCTACTCCCAGAATTGCCATGTTATATTACTTAAAATATCCAGTGTCAACATAGATTATGAGATAAGCAAAACAAGAAAAAAATATGAACCATACACAGGGAAAAAAACGATCAACAGAAATGGTCCCTGATGAAGCCCAGACTTTGGACTTAATAAACAAAGATTTAAAATTGGTATTTTAAATATGCTTAAACAAAGAGAAATCAAGTCTTAAAACTACAGGAAAGTTTGAGAATCATGTGTCACCAAATAGATAGCAACAGTAAAGTATAGGAACTATATGAAAAAAGAATGAAATTCAATTTCTGGAGTTGAAAAGTGCAATAGCTGAAGTGAAAATTTCACCAGAGTTGTTCAATAGCATATTTGAACAGGCAGAAGAAAGAATGAGGAAACTTAAAAGTAGGTTGGTTGAGATTACCCAATCTGAAGTAAAGAAAGAAAAAACATGAAGAAAGACTCAAAGACTTGTGGCGCACCATGAAAATACTCATAATGGGAGTCCCAGAAGCAGAGAAGAGTGTAAAGCGTCAGAGAGAATATTTGATAAGATCATGGCTGAAAACTTCTCAAGTTGATGAAAAACATTAATCTACAGAACTGACTTGAAAGATAATTGCATAAAGCAGTAATTATCAATCTTTGTTGACAGCAATCAGTGGGTAAAGGTGTAAAGTGTGTGACTATAAAAGCACAAAGTTGGGGAGACGGCTCATAGGAGCTGGCTTTTTAATACTACTGAAACTGAACTGGTGTCATTCCGAACCAGAGTCGAGTAAGTTAAGATTTCTAATTGTAATCTTCAGGGCAACAACTAAGAAAACAACGCAAAACAACGGAATGAGGAAGGTGACATGGACTCTCACTTAACAATGGCAGAATGTACATCAGACGCTCTCTCTGCGTCTGGAACACGCTCCAACACAGAGTGCCTCTTGGATCATGAAACAATCCTTTGTCTATTGATAAGTTTGGAATTGTGCAAAGTGTGTTCTCAAGCCACAGCACAATAAAGTTAGAAGTCAGGAACAAGGAAATGTGCAAAATTCACAATCACCTGGATGTTAAATAGCACATCTTTAAATATCCAATGGGTTCAATGAAGGAATAGCAGTGAAATCAGAAAATGTTTTGAGACGAATCAAAGCAAAAACTCAAATACTGAAACTTAAGGGATGTATCTTGTCCGTTTCTTCAAAGACGTCTTCTAAGCATTGGCAGCTAAAGCAACATTTAGAGGAAAATTTGTAGCTGCAAGTGTCTATATTGCAAGAAGAAAGATCTCAAGTCAATAATGTAATCTTTCACTTTAAGACGAGATTATAACCAAAATAAGCATAAGGAAGGAGATAGTATTAGAGAGAAATATGTGAAAAGGTGGAAAAATAATGGAGAAAATCAATTAAGAATTATCTCCAAAATCTCCCCAACCGATTGACAGATTCAACGCAATTCCTGTCAGATCTCAGCGGATTTCTTTGAAGAAATAGACACCTGATTCTAAAATTATTGTAAAAATTCAAGTTATCAGAAAATCCCAGTCAATCCTGACAAAGATGAACAAAGTTGGAAGACTGAAACTTCCCAGTTTCTAAACTTACTATGAAGCTGCAATGATCAAGACTAAGCTTTATGACGTGTGAATTATATTTTGGAGAAAAAACATTTCAAGTTAATTGATGCTTTTGAGGTCTGATCATCTCTGCGATACCATGTCTGCATGTGTGAGGATTAATCCTTTTCATAATCAGCCACTCTGTGATGTCTGGCTTCCCAGGGCGCTTGGTGGTAAAGAACCCGCCTGCCGATGCAGGAGACATGAATTTGATCCTTGGCTCCGGAAGATCCCCTGGAGGAGGAAATGGCAACTGACTCCCGTATTCTTGCCTCACTCACACTTACTGGTTTATTATGTGAAAGGACCGGATTAGGGACCCAGAGGAAGAGCCAGATCACGGGGTCTGGGAGGGTCCTGAGTGCAGGGTTGTGGAGTTGGCGTGCGTTCACCAGTCTAGCAGTTCCCTTAACTCCGAACCCTTGGGGCTCTCTGGAGGTTTCATCATGCAGGAGTGACCAATATTAACTCAGTCTCCAGCCCATCCTGGGGCTGAGGAGTGAGGAGCTGAAAGGTCAAGTTTCTAATCGCGGCTTGGTCTTTCTGATGACGAGCCCACATCAGGAAGCCCACCCAGAGTTGCCTCACTAGAACAAGAAATGCTCTAATCACTCAGGAAATTCCGAGAGAATTCGGAGCCCTGTGCCAGCAAGCAGGGGCTTTTTCTATGATGTTCTATTATTTTACAGTATGTATTTTTTGTTTTCCTAATGAAGGGTTCAAGCTTGTGGGTAATAAATCTGCAGTTCAGGGCTTGGCAGCTGCATTTAAGCTCTAGGCACTCTGTCTATATGAGCTGCCCAGGGAGGATGCTGGGGCCCAGGCACCTGTGTGCACAATAGATGCCCGCCCTCATCCAGTCTTGAGGACCTGGGTCTCTGGCCAGCCAACGGCCTCGGGAATGGTGACGGATGATCGCAGCGCGGCGTGCACCCTTGTGAGGGCTTGGAGGCCCTGGTGGAAGGGAGGGGGGCCGTGGCAATTCCCTGGCTCCAGCCCCCCATCCCCGTGACCTGCAGCCCCTGTCTTGCAAATGGACAGTGATGCCTCCTTGATCCTAGTTCCTCATTTATGGTTTGAAAAGACACCTCTTTCTTTTTCTATTGGACTTGCCTGAGGCCTGTAATTATTATGGGATGTTTTTCCAGAAAGTTTTTAGGGACAAAAAAAAAAGCCCTTTCACTAAAATGAATCACCCAATTTTCCATTCTCATGGTGAACACTTAATAAATGAAGCAATTTAGAAGCCATTTAAAATGTTACTGATGAGGCAGGGCCACAGAAATCAGCCTGGGGATGTGATGGACTCCATGGGCCAGCATCGGGTCAGGGTCTAGCCTGGCAGAGCCAGAAATAAGCCCGTGCAGGATGCCTGGTGCAAGGAGACGCTTGGAACATTAAAGAGAATGTGAGGTTGTGGACAATGCTTCAGGTCACCGTGTCCTCCCCTTCCACCACACAGCCCTCTCTCCACGTCTCCTCTCCCCAGGCCGGCAGAGAGCACGCCTCTCGTATTTAATCTGGTTTTGTCATCCACATCCATAGCAGGTGTGGGTATAACTTTATTAAGTGAATGTACTGATGTCTGACCACTTCCATGAGCCACCATCTCTGGTCCCTCCTTTCAACTTGCGCACAGGCTGTCAGTACCACCCTGGCTCCGTCACACCAGCTACCCCGGAAACACTGCCTCCACGTGCTGGGGTTGGGTCAGGTCAACGCTGAGCCATCACTCTAGAATGTCTGCTCATGACGTCAAGTTGGTGGGTCTGAATGGAGACCCTCCAGTCCCTCATGCTGGAATCTCTGCAGTTGTCTTGAGTAACTGACCATTTTTGTCTGCTGGTTGGAGCTGCCTTGCAATGCCTTGTCCTTGGCATGACCTTGGACTTGCTGGGGAGAGCCTGCCTGTCAGGGCCAAGAACCTTTGGGACAGCTCAAACCCCTGGAAGATCCTGAAAGTGGAAGTGATACTATCTCAGTCATGTTCAACTCTCTGCGTCCCCAAGGACTGTAGCCCACCAGGCTCCTCTGTCCACGGGATTCTCCAGGTAAGAATTCTGGAGTGGGTAGCCATTCCCTTCTCCAAAGGAGATTCCCAACATAGAGACTGAACCCAGGTTTCCCATATTGCAGGCAGATTCGTTGCTGTCTGGGACACCAGGAAAGTCTTGCAAGAAAGACTCCTATGTCCCTTAAGATACTTGAAAGTTAGGGAGAGGCAACAAGCTTCAGAGTGCTCGCCCGTGGAGGCACATCTGGGCTGGTGATGCATTCCTGCCCTGCGTGTGTTACTTCTTTCCTGGAGAAGATCGCCTGGAGAAGGGCTAGGCTGCCCACTCCAGTATTCTCGGGCTTCCCTTGTGACTCAGATGGTAAAGAATCTGCCTGCAATGTGGGAGACCTGGGTTCAATCTCTGAGTTTGAAGATCCCCTGGAGGAGGGCATGGCAACCCACTCCAGTACTCTTGCCTGGTGAATCCCCACGGATAGGGGTGCCTGGTGGGCTACAGTCCCTGGGGTTGCCAAGACTGGGTTATGACTGACCTACTAAGCACAGCACAGCACACGGGTTAGCTCGTCGACCCTGGGAGCTGTTGTATCAGGGCAGGGTTGGTGTCTGTACTTTGCCTTCAGCAAGGTGGGCGGCCGGGTGGCGGGATCGCACCATCCCTGCCAAGTGTGGGACTGGACTGGTCCTCATGTACGGTCCTGAGCCACACGGTCCTCAGACAAGTACCCGTGCATTGGCCCTGGATGGGGCTCAGAGGAAAGGCTGCGAGATGGCTTGCTTTGAAAGTGAAGCAGCCAGAAAGTGATGAAAAGGAAAGGACAAAACGCGGTCAAGCTTTTAGGAGGTGAGGACCCCGAGGGTCAAACAGCACTGAACATCCCCTAGGAATTAGGAGCTAGGGAACTTCCCCTTTTATGCAGCAAATAAATTGGTAAGGTGGGGAAATCACTTGGGGAAACCAGAAAAATGACACAGTGTGTGAAGCAGGTAACAGTCAGCCCAGATCACTCTCACAAACATGGTCATGCTGTTGGTTTCTGTTCAGCTTTTGTACTTTTATCATTTATGTGTTTGTGTGTTTGCTTGCTTGTTCTTGTTGTCCTGGAGATTGACCCGGCTTCCAGAGATCTCTGTTGTATGAGATGTGAATATGCAAACCCTGGACAGAACGAAGAGGGTCCATAGACAGGGAGACGACGGTGGGCTTCAACTCTCCAGGAGAGAAACTAACAAACCGCTGATCACAACAGGCAATGAACCTGAAGAGCAAGCTCACTGAGGCCTTCTCTGTCACAAGCACCAGTGGAAATGGCTTGGCCTCCCCAGAGCAGGCAGGTGGGGCCATGGGGGCGGGTCCCCGGCCCGGCCCACCCTCCCCTGCAGGCAGCACCCCTGGCCGTAAGGCCTGTGGGGGCCCACACCAACTCAAAAAGCAATTGTTTGAGATTAAAACTTCACTCCATTGGTGAGAAGCCGCCTATGGTTTGGCTTTAACCCAGAAGCCTGTCATCCTTGAGACAGACATGGGTGGTCTGTTTAAGGCAAGACTTTTGTTTCCTGAGGTGGGTGGTGGATCAGTCCACCAAATGGGAGGCTCTTGGAGGCACATGGGGTGGTTTTGGCAGCAGGGGATAATCATTTTTTAATTTCTATAATTTTATTTTCAAAAGTATTGTAAAATATATAACTAGGTCATCCAACCTGCAATTTCACAGTGATCCAAGCTTCCCTTCGAAATAAAAGTATCCAAGGAAAACGTGAGTGATTTGAGCAGGAAAATGTAAGTGTGACGACGGTAATGTGTGCGGGGCTCCCGGCCCCAAAGTGGGCTGCCTGGGACCGGCGTTCCTGGAGACTCACAGAGCTGACCCACCAGGTAGTGCTGCCAGAGAGAGTCCAGTTTAATGCTAACAGGGTGAGCATTAAATGCGTTTTTATTTTAGTGTAGTTGAACTCAGACTCACTTCTGACTGCAATTAGCAGGCGAGCTGACTTCTGAGATGGTCCCGTTAGTGACGATAAAACTGGGCTGTCAGGGTGCAGGAGGATGAAGCCCTTGGTTAGTGATGGATCCAGCCACTGTGAACTGCAGGACGGTTTCCAATGAGTCAGGAACAAGGGTCTGCTGGCCTGAGCTCGGCCCTGGCATTTCCTGAAAATTTCGAGGGATTCGTATGTGACTTTTGCCAGAATGTTTTCATATAGGACTGTTGGCTTTGGAACAAAGTTTGTTCCAAAGTTTTTGGAAATCCTCTTGTTATTGACAAGAGGAATTAAGAGCCTTTTGATGAAAGTGAAAGAGGAGAGTGAAAAGGCTGGTTTAAAACTCAGCATTCAAAAAACTAAGATCATGGCATCCGGTCCTGTTCAGTTCATTTCAGTTCTGTTCAGTCTCTCAGTTGTGTCCGACTCTCTGCAACCCCATGAACCACAGCACATCACACTTTCCCATCCATCACCAACTCCCGGAGCTTGTTCAAACTCATGTCCATCGAGTAGGTGATGCCATCCAACCATCTCATCCTCTGTCCCCCCCTTCTCCTCCTGCCTTCAATCTTGCCCAGCATCAGGGTCTTTTCAAATGAGTCAGTTCTTCGCATCAGGTGGCCAAAGTATTGGAGCTTCAGCTTCATCATCAGACCTTCCAATGAACATTCAGGACTGATTTCCTTCAGGATGGACTTGTTGGATCTCCTTGCAGTCCAAGGGACTCTCAAGAGTCTTCTCCAACACCACAGTTCAAAAGCATCAATTCTTCAGCAGTCAGCTTTCTTTATGGTCCAACTTTCACATCCATACATGACTACTGGAAAAACCAAAGCTTTGACTAGACGGACCTTTGTTGGCAAAGTAATGTCTCTGCTTTTTAATATGTTTTCTAAGTTGGTCATAGCTTTGTTCCAAGGAGCAAGTGTCTTTTAATTTCATGGCTGCAGTCACCATCTGCAGTGATTTTTCGCCCAAGAAAATAAAGTCTGGACTGTTTCCACTGTTTCCCCATCTATTTGCTGTGAAGTGATGGGACCGATGTCATAATATTAGTTTTTTGAATGTTGAGTGTTAAGTCAACTTTTTCACACTCCTCTTTCACTTTCATTAAGAGGCTCTTTAGTTCCTCTTCGCTTTCTGCCATAAGGGTGTCATCTGCATATCTGAGGTTATTGATATTTTTCCCGTCAATCTTGATTCCAGCTTGTGCTTCATCCAGGTTGGCATTTCACATGATGTACTCTGCATATAAGTTAAATAAGCAGGGTGACAATATACAGCCTTGACATACTCCTTTCCCAATTTGGAACCAGTCTGTTGTTCCATTTCTGGTCCTATTCAGTTCAGTTCAGTTTAGTTTGGTCGTTCAGTCGTGTCTGACTCTTTGGACCCTGTGAATCGCAGCACGCCAGGCCTCCCTCTCCATCACCAACTCCCGGAGTTTACTCAAACTCATGCCCGTCAAGTCGGTGATGCCATCCAGCCATCTCCTCCTCTGTCGTCCCTTTCTCCTCCTGCCTCCAATCCCTCCCAGCATCAGGGTCTTTTCCAGTGAGTTAACTCTTCGCATGAGGTGGCCAAAGTATTGGAGTTTCAGCTTCAGCATCAGTCCTTCCATCTGGTCCTATTACTCCATGGCAAATAGATGGGGAAACAATGGAAATAGTGACAGACTTTATTTTCTTGGGCTCAAAAATCACTGCAGATAGTGACTGAAGCCATGATATTAAAAGACGCTTGCTTCCTGGACGAAAAACTATGACCAAATTAGACAGCATAATGAAAAGCAGAGACATTATTTTGCAAACAAAGGCCCAACTAGTCAAAGCAATGGTTTTTTCAGTAGTCATGTATGGATGTGAAAGTTGGACCATAAAGAAAGCTGACTGCTGAAGAATTGATGCTTTTGAACTGTGGTGTTGGAGAAGACTCTTGAGAGTCCCTTGGACTGCAAGGAGATCCAACCAGTCTATCCTGAAGGAAATCAGTCCTGAATGTTCATTGGAAGGACTGATGATGAAGCTGAAGCTCCAATACTTTGGCCACCTGATGCAAAGAACTGACTCATTTGAAAAGACCCTGATGCAGGGCAAGATTGAAGGCGGGAGGAGAAGGGGGGACGGAGGATGAGATGGTTGGATGGCATCACTGACTTGATGGATGTGAGTTTGAGCAAGTTCCTGGAGTTGGTGATTGACAGGGAGGCCTGGCATGCTGCCGTCCATGGGGTTGCAGAGAGTCAGACAGGACTGGGCAACTGAACTGAACTGAGCTGTTGACTTTGAGCTAATTTTTTTCCCCAGCATGTGAACTGTAATCCTATTTAGATTTCAACTCTCAAATGTAATTGATAAATGAAGAGAGCCACTGATAGAACTTGAGTGGTTATTAATAATAATCTCAGAATGCCTATGTACATGGGAAAGTGGATCCGTCTGACTAACACTGACTATGAACACAGTCTCACAGTTGTTGAAGGTTTCCAGTTTTCACAGAGGCTTTCTTTTGTCTTAGGAGAGCATCCTCGGGCCTGGATGGTGCCGTGCATCCATAACTCGAGTGTGTTCTGCAGACTGACAGGTGGGCACAAGTCGGCGCTCTCTCCTCCATGAGGCGCCAAGTCGGAGTTTGTAATTTCGGGGTTTGATGTCGATTTCAGCCCACAGTTGCTTCCCAACGCTAGGCTTGGTTACAGATGCCTCTGAATCTGCCTCTTCGGATGTGGGTGCATTATACACACAGAGATTAAATTATTATTCAGCAAGTATTTAACGGCTCATCCAGCTGCTGTGTTTGGAATGCATCTTCCTGTCTCAGCACATCTGGGCTTGGCCGCGGGTCTGCTGTGGCCAGCTGAGCGTCAGAGGTGAGCAGACACGTGTCCTGGCTCTGGAACCTCTGGGGTCCCCGGCTCTGGCTCCTGGTGGCTCTGCCCCTCATCTCTGGGCCCAGCATCGTCCCTCATGGAGCAGACACGAGCGCTGAACAAGCCCATCGGTCAGTCTGCAGTCGTCCTGTAGGTCGGTCAGTGTAGAATGATCGTGTCTTACAGAAGCCGCCAGGTTTGAAGGGCGGCTTGTTACCCACCATTACCATGGCAACACTGAAAGGTACCTTCACATAAGCCTCATTAGAACTGTGAGTAAAATTAGAGGACAATTAAAGAGTTTGTTCATGATTCAAAATTTATTACATTTAAAATAAATATTCTAAGGCTGAAATTTCTTGTGTTTTCCGTAAACAATATATGTACTAAACATATTCAGTTGGGACCACAGAAAAATCTAGAAGAAAATAAGAAAGATAAGAGCAGAAAATAAGAAAGGAGTGACTTTCCTCTGTAAAGACAGAATTTTAGAGCAGGCAGAGAGCTTAGATTTCATCTTGCCTAAGGGGACTGCAGAGGATGAGACGATTGGATGGAATCACTGACTCGATGCACATGAGTTTAAGCAGGCTCTAAGAGATGGTGGAGGACAGGGAGGCCTGGCGTGCTGCAGTTCCTGGGGTCGCAAGGAGTCAGACACGACTTAGTGAGTGAACAAGAACAACAGTTTACATCGGAACCCACCGTTTTCCTTGCAAAGCTGGTAATTGGGGTCCTTGATCTATTTTCAGTAGTCCATGGGCCTGAAGTAACTCCTATGCTCACCCATATTGAAGCGCAGGAATGGGCCCTTTTCAAGATCCCCTGGCTGGTCCCTCGGCCCAGGGGTCTTCCCACCCGACCCCATGTCCCGGCTGTTGGTGCAGCGAGCTCGCATCTCCCCTGGGAGGGGAGCAGACGGAGAGGACACATGACTCACGCTCTCTGGGGTCACTGGCTCTACGGCAGCTTCGCGGGTTGCTGCGCACACGGCCGCCCGGTGTCTCTCAGCCGCGCCTCACGCGAGCCCTTGGCAGGGACTTCCTGCTCACCGGACGCCTGGCCCCCGTGACCAGCCGAGACCGCGGCTGGCCCATCTGTTGGATCAGTGGCCCTCGTACAGAACAGGCTCTGGGGACAGCAGCCCGCCCGTCGGGCACAGGCCCCTCATTCCTGCAGGGCCTCGGTCTGCTCATCCTCCACGGTCCAGAGCCGGGTCAGCGTCCACACCGCGAGAAGTGGCCCCCTTCCCCGACAAGCGACTCCACCATCATGGGAGAACCGGGGGCTGGGGGCGGGGGGCGGACGAGAGAGTGACGTCCAAGCCACGATCCTGTGAAGCTCAGCCTCATGGAAACTCAAGGTGCCAGAGGAGACACACACAGCACAGAGCGGCCCTGAGGAGGGCCTGGCCTCCAGAGCCACGGCTCTGGGGCGGCCCTGCTCTTGGCTGGTCTAGGGGGAACTAGGGGCCCCTTGCTTGTGTAAGCGCAGAGTGAGATGCTGGAGACGGCGTGATTAGGGGCCACTTGCACACACAGGGACACCATGGGATGTTCTGGAGGGGCTGTGGGCAGGGACCCCCCAGCAGGCACCCGAGGGCCCCGTCCTTCTGCCCCGGGAGCTCAGAGAGGAGGAGGCATCCTCACTGCCCAGGCAGGCGGTTCTGACTCTTGGGTCCTTCTGTCCATATTCCTGCTGACAAGTCATGGCTAGTTGAGCCTCATTGTGATTGATGAGGCTGTTTGGGGTATTTGTGTAACCCTAGGATAGCAGCTGGATGATGCATATTTTGGGGGAATACTTCTGACTTAGACTGTCCGCATAATTTTATTGTAAGATGCACACACAACAGTTCAAATACAAACAATCCATTCATTCATTTATAAGACAGATCCGTGAACAACGTCGCCGAGTCTGCCTTCTTGGAGATGTTTCGTGTTATCTCTGAGTTCCAGTTCCTGGGAAGGGACATGCAGGAGTGCGAGGCCTCCCTCTGTCCCCCAGGTGACCCCGGTCAGCATGTCCATGGGCCCTCGTGCGGCCGCTTGGACACAGACTGGCACGTCAGAGCCAAGAGCCCCACGGGGTCACCCACTCTCAGTGTTCCCCCGGGGGCCTCTTGGTCTGGTCTGACACCCCTGACCCTCATCACCTGCTGGCCCTGGACCTCTGGGCCCCCGACCCTGGGCATGTGCTCGCCCTCACCCTGCACAAAGGCAAACGGATGTCTCTGGGGTCTTCTGGAAGCTTTCCCAGAAAAGGGGTGTGTGTACTCCATGGGAACTACCACATAGCTTGCCTTAAATGATAAAGGTTAATTTCCAAGTATTTAATTCAACCAGGCCGGGTTCCTAGACCATCTTTGAAAGTGATGGAGACTCACCACAAGAAGGAGAAATGCACCAGAGACTGGAAAACAAGCTGCCAATCTGTTTCACTGAGTGTTTTGCCTGATGTGCCACAGCAGGAAAGTAGGGGAACCCCTTCGACTGCCTGCTTCTCAGGGAAGCCCCTCCCCCCAGCCTGGGGACCCCCACAGGCTCCAGGAGAGGCTCCTCGCTGGTCTCAGGGTCTCCGTGAGAGAAGACAGGCTCTCTGGGGGCAGGTGGCTGCTGCGTTTTCAGCTGCCCATGTGCTCTGTAGTTTGAGATGAAAGGGCCACACGAGGGCGGCAGGGGGCGTTGGCTTGGCAACCAGGTTCATGGGGCAGCTGGGAGACTCGTTGACCACTGTGCTCTGATGGGTGGTGTCGGGGGGCACCGCCTGCAGACACATGGGGTCCCAGAGGAGCAGAGACCTGGAGCCTGGCCGTGGGCGGGGGTGGACACGAAGCACCCGACGGTTGGGAGAGGGGGTGCTCCCGGGGCTCCGTCGCCGGGCCTGCTCTGCCGGGGGTGTGCGGGGGAGCTGCAGAGAGAAGCGGGGGGAGTGAATGGAATCCAGTTAAACTCAGGAAGGAGCAGTCACCCCTGCTCTGGATCCTGAGCAAATCCCAACAGGATCAACGATTTTGCTGTAAACAGAGAAATCAGAACAAAAGACGGGGCTGTCGGCACAACCTTGGTGGCGGCAATTCAGTGTTAAGAACGGAGCCAGAGGCAGAAAACAGTAAATCTTTCTGCCTGTTGACTGAAAACAGTGACTATGACTCTGCTTACAAATAAGTAAAGTTTGAAGACCCCTAAAATAATCCGACTGCAGACAGCAAGGAGGAAACGGCTTTGCCAGAGCTGGGAAAGTGTTAACATGGAGAAGACGCGCCCGGTCCAACTCAGAAGCAGGGGGCGCGTTTCAGTGCTCTAACGGAAAAGCGGAAGGGCTGGCAGAGGGCCCTCCGCCCTCGCTCACTCGCTCACCCAGGCACCAGCACCAGCACGTGTGTAGCTGGCACGTCGCACCCGCCTCACTGGAGCCTGTTCCCTGGAGCGGGGTGGGGAGCAGGTCCCACAGTGGACTCTCTGAAAATGCTTCGACTGTGCTGGGGGTTGAGGGCCAAACAAACACCTCGTGTGCAGACCCCACCTCTGCGCGGGCGGGTGGAGAGAGGGCTGGGCGGGGGGCGGTGGGCAGGGGGTGAGAGCTCCCAGCACCAGGAGGTCTGAGCAGAGACCCTAGGGGCTGAGCTGGGGCCGCCGGTGAGCCTGGAGCAGAAGCGGGGAGAGCCCAGGGCAGGGGCCTGGACAGGAAGCCAGCTGGGTCTGTCCCGGCCGGGAGGCGCCTCCCTGACTGCTGCGCTGAAGGGCGGGAAGTACTAGCCGCTCAGTCGTGTCCGACTCTGCGACCCCATGGACTGTAGCCCACCGGGCTCCTCTGTCCCTGGGATTCTCCAGGCGAGAATTCTGGGGTGGGTTGCTGTTCCCTTCTCCAGGGGGTCTTCCAGACCCATGGATCAAACCTGGGTCTCCTGCATTACAGGCAGCTTCTTCACCGTCTGAGCCACCACGGAAGCCCTGAAGGGCTGGGAGCCCCACAAAGACCGCGACCGCACCAGCCCTGGGGGCGGCCGGCCATCACTCCGGCCACTTTCCTCCTATTTCCTTTCAACCTCAGCAATGGCGTGGCTTTCAGAAAAGTGCACTCACACAGTGCTGTTTAAATCCACATTATTTTCAGGGAGGAGATCTGAAAATGTGCAAGGAAAGTCTTAAAAGTCTCAGGCCATTAGCAGTTCTCCTTATGTGATGCTCAAGACATTCTATCCTGAGGAAGTATGGATGGATCTTCTAACGGCTTCTGCAGTGATGAGGCTGTAAGAACGTTCATCACAGTGCTGTTTATATTGATGGAAATTAAAACCACCTGAGGATTCTATTAGACTCATTCATGAACCCACATTCATAAAGTGGAATACGGGCCCGTATAAACGTGACGTGGGGGACCGCATCTCACAGGACGGAAGGCGGACCTGCTTGTGAAGATGGAGAATGGCTTATGGAATGATGTGTAATGGAAAAAGCTGACGAGGGTGGGATCGCTTCCACTTGGGTTACAGCCTCGTTTCACGTGCCGCAGGAGGGGAAGCGGGAGAGGACGGTGAAGCCTGGCAGTTCCCGATGGAGGCACCCGGCGGGAGGGCCCAATCATGGTGCAGTCACTGGGACTGCGTTCATCAGCCCAGGCCTGTCCCAGCCTCTGCCCTAAGTTTCGTTCCGGCTTCCCAGTCAGGACCTGTAAGAGGAAAGCGAATCTCCCCCTGCCCAGTCCCCTCGGATGCCCTGCTGATGAGCATTCAGGAGGAGAAGAGGGGGCTGAGGGACGTGCCTGTCTTCTCCTCTGTTGGTGAAATAAAACCTGGGATCTGAGCCCTAATTCAAACCCAGAAATCAGAAGGAGAAACAGACTCTGCCTAAAGGACAACACTTGACAGGAGATTTTGAAAGAGCTGTAGGGAAAAGAGAGAAAGAGGTCAGGAACCCAAATAAACTCACAGTCATGCAGACCAGGCAGCTGAAGGCTCCGTCCCTGACACGCACGTACCGCCAAGGACACTCGTCGATGCTGTAAACAGAAGGGACGTGATAAAAAGGAAACAAGACGATGGAAAACATGAGGCCATCAGCTCTAAAGACGGATGGTAACTGTCATCAACTCCTGCTAGTTCTGGAGCTGGTAAACCGAATCCCCCTGACTCGTTCAACCTCTTCCCCGGAGTAAGCATGCCGTTCAAGTAGGAAGTGTTCTAGATAACCCGTAGGTTTCCTCTGCCTCGCAGGCCTTGGCTGTGACCCTGGGGGCCTTGGTATGAGGCATTCTGGGCAGTTAAGCCCAGGGGTTCATCCAAACATTGCCCTGTTTCCTGGGTCCTAGATTGATAGACAAAGACGACCAAATAAAGTGGAGGCCAGGTTGTTGGGTTTAGGAAGGAGTGTGGGTAGGATGGAGGTGAACGTGCGTGTGAAAGGACAGAGCAAGGACCCGTCGGGGGAATGTTCTGTCTCCTGACCAGGTTGAGGTTCACATGTTGACTCTGATAGACTCAGCTCCTCAATGTGCAGCCACCGTGTGGGGAGGGAGCCCCAGGAGAGGGTGTGAGCATCGCCCTGTATTATGTCTTACAACTCCAGCTGAATCTACAATTACCTTCCAGCAAAAAAATTAAAGAATGAGCAGTCACGTTGACCAAGAAGATCCACCTTTGGATTTTATTAATATAGAACGATTTTATTTTTAAATTTTTAAAAATTTTATTTTTGGCTGTGCTGGGTCTTCTTTGCTTTGAGCGGGCTTCTCCCTAGTTGCGGCGAGTGGGGGCTGCTTTTTAGCGGTGTTGCCAGGGCGTCTCGTTGTGGCGACTTCTCTCGTTGCAGAGCACAGGCTTGGTCGCTCCATGGCCTGTGAGATCTTCCCAGCCCAGGCATTGAACCCATGTCTCCTGCATTGACAGGCGGATTCTTTATCACTGAGCCACCAAGGAAGCCTCCACCCTTTGGATTAAAAAAAATTATTTATTTAATTCAAGTATAGCTGATTTACAACGCTGTGTTCATTTCTGCTGTACAACCCAGTCACTCAGTTATACACACGTGTGTTAGTCACTCAGTCGTGTCTGACGCTCCGTGACCCCGTGGACTGTAGCTCACCAGGCTCCTCTGTCCATGGGATTCTCCAGACAAGAACACCGGAGTGGGTAGCAACTTGCTTTTCCAGGGGATCTTCCTGACCCAGGGATCGAACCTGGGTCTCCCTCACTGCAGGCGATTCTTAGCCATCTGAGCTGCCAGGACTACTTAGACACATTCTTTTTCATATTCTCTCCCACGAAGCTTTATCCCAGGAGACTGGATGTACTTTCCTGTGCTGGACAGTAGGACCACGCTGTGTGTCCATTCTACATGCTATAGTTTGCACCTACTAACCCCAAAGTCCTAATCTTCCCCTCCCGGCCCCATCTCTGGATTTCTGAAGCCCCTCTGCTCCAGGCCGGGGTGGTGTCTCACAGCCTCGCTGGGTGAGAAAGTGCCTGAGGAGGTGTGGGGGCCTGGGAGAGCCCCGCGAGGGACGGGGCAAAGGCAGCGCTCTGGGCCGACCTGGGGGCGCCGGCCTTATTCCTGCTCTGGCCCTCCCTTGTTTTTCCCCTTAAATCAGAGGCACCGGAGGTCTGGACCTCAGTCTTCTCCCCTGTGATGTAGCGAGGGCCCTGGGAAGGGGTGGGGGTGAACGAAACAGTCGAGAAGGAGCGTCCCAGCAGGCCGGACGCCAAGTGCCCTGGAGCGAGGGCGTCGTGGGTGGAGTCCAGCACCCACCGCCTGGGGTGCCAGGAAGGAAGGGGAGAGTGTCCCCCCGAGGTGGCCCGACACACCCCCCAGCGGTGGCCCAGTGCACGCCCTGGAGGCAGCCCACTGCACCGAGGAGTCAGTCCACCCCGTCTCCAGAGATCAGCACAGGAGTGGGGGGGGCTCCTGGAGCACCGCTGCTGTCGGGGCCAAGGTCACCTGTAGCTCTGCATGGGGAGGGCTGCTGGCGCCAGAGAAAAGACATAACGAATGAAGCGACCCCCAGCAGAGGGCCACACAGTCGCCAGGAGCTGAAGCCTCTCTTAAGCATTACTGTGTCTTCAGGATCAAGGTTAGCATACAACTGCAGACAAGAATACCGTCTGCTGTCCTGCTGAACAAAGGATGCTGCGGCCGTGGACCCCAGTCCCGTCAGCCGCCCGGGATGGTGAGCCCTGGGGGGACGCAGGGTGAGATGATGCAGGGCATCGGCCAGGGAGCAGAGACGCAGGTCAAAGGAGTAAGGCAACTATACCTCAATGAAAGTGAAGGAAAATCTGCTTTGCGTCTGTGTCTCCCCTGCGTCTCCCCTGTGGGACGCAGACTCTGACGGTGGGACCACGGCCCCGCTGCGTCTCCCCTGCGGGGCGGCGGACTCTGACGGTGGGACCACGGCCCCGCTGCATCTCCCCTGCGGGGCGGCAGACTCTGACAGTGGGACCACGGCCCCGCTGCATCTCCCCTGCGGGGCGGCAGACTCTGACGGTATGACCACGGCCCCGCTGCATCTCCCCTGCGGGGCGGCAGACTCTGACAGTGGGACCACGGCCCCGCTGCATCTCCCCTGCGGGGCGGCAGACTCTGACGGTGGGACCACGGCCCCGCTGCGTCTCCCCTGCGGGGCGGCAGACTCTGACGGTGGGACCACAGCTCCGCTGCATCTCCCCTGCGGGGCGGCAGACTCTGACGGTGGGACCACGGCCCCGCTGCATCTCCCCTGCGGGGCGGCAGACTCTGACGGTGGGACCACGGCCCCGCTGCATCTCCCCTGCAGGGCGGCAGACTCTGACGGTGGGACCACGGCCCCGCTGCATCTCCCCTGCAGGGCGGCAGACTCTGACGGTGGGACCACGGCCCCGCTGCGTCTCCCCTGCGGGGCGGCAGACTCTGACGGTGGGACCACAGCTCCGCTGCATCTCCCCTGTGGGGCGGCGGACTCTGATGGTGGGACCACGGCCCCGCTGCGTCTCCCCTGCGGGACACAGACTCTGATGTTAGGACCACAGCTCCATCAGGTGCGCAGGGCTCTGAAACAGATGGGTGTCCGGGAAGTGTCGCGGTCCTGTGCGGAGTGGAGGAACGAGTGAACTGGAGGAAAAATGAACGGCGGCCCCGGCCTGCACATCAGGAAGCCTTCCAGGCCGACGTGCAGCCAGCCAGACAGTGTTGACACCTGAGCCGTCCGTCTGCCTCCTGCAATGCCCCAGCCAGGACTGACGGCGGGGGCGGAAGGGGCCCAGACGGCCCCGGAGACCCGCGGGCCAGCAGGTGTGACTGGCGGCGGGTAATTGGGCCCCGTGCTCAGGGCGCTGTCATCAATTCTTGTAAATGTCACTTTGCAGTCTGCTTTTTCCTGGACCCAATGTTGTTTTTCCCCCGAGCAGCATTTGGGAATTCAGAGATTTCCTATGCATTTGATTTAACATCCCACACCTTCAGGTCCTGATTAAGCCTGACATTGTCTTTATAGAGTGAGTTGTTAATAGAGGTGAAAAACTGTTTTCACAAGGATTCCTTCTCACATCCCACGAGGTGCCTGGGAAGAAGTGCCCTTGTTAAGATGAGGGCTTTGCTTCCAGTCTTCTGCAGGGCGACACACCACACAAGATCCGGGAGGCTGCCTTGGTAATTACGGATACTTAGATCGCATCACAGAGACGTGGAATTATGCCTGATTAACTGTGGCATCTATTTAAGAACATCACAGATTTTTAAGTGACATTTAAGGTAGTCCTAGCATGTTGGCGTTGAGTGAGAGAACAGAACTGTGCTGTCTTGACTCATACGTAACTATTTCCTGAACGTATTAAAAAAAATCCTTTCACATGAACTAGAGAGCCGGGCCCACAGGTCGGCGCTGCTTTGAGTTGGGACTAGAAACGATCCCCCAGCTTTGTCAGGGTCACGGGCCGCTTCAGTGCTGGGGGTGTCTCTCCAGGCATGATGACTGCAGCATGAGCAGCCCCCGGGCCGTCTGTGGCCCTGAACCTTTCGGGGGGCAGGCAGGCATGGCCCCACTCCTAAGGCAGACCCCACCCGCGGTGCAGAGTAAGACACGGCTCCAAGACTCGTGCCCCAAACGGAGGCAAAATCGCTCTCTGCTCTGTGATGAGAGTCGAGGCTAATTTTATCTCCCCTGTGCGCCAGGGCACTTGGAATTTTTCACGAGAAAGTAATGACTTCCAGGAATGAAATAAACTCTATACACATTTTCATGGGAAATGGATCATTTCTGGAAAATAATTAAAATGAATCAGATGAAGTCTTTTCTGGCCATGAGATAGAAATGGATCATCTGTAACCACGGAAGAGGACTTTGGGGGCCAACCGATGACTGTGCTTGGGCTATTAATAAACCCTCTTAACAGTGCCAGAAACGGATGATTTCCTTGTTGTCTTAGCGCCCCAAGCCCTGCTTGTCTCAAGACCTCGGGGCTGACCACGCTGGCAGGGGAAAACGCTTGAGCAGAGTGCGACAGAGGGTGGCTAACCAGAAAGAGAGAGCTCTTGGCTCGAAACTTGTTGGGAATCTCATCAACGTGTGACTCCTCGCGACAAAACCGCGCCGTCTTCCCCTTCAGAGCCGTCGGCAGTGGGGCTGTGTTTGGGCGCGTCTGGCGCCTCCGGGGGTGGGTGGGCTGTTGGCAGAGGGCGAGGCTGGGCTGGGGCTCCCGTCTGAGACAGCGTCTGCCTGCTCTCCAAGCAGCTGCTGCACGTTTCTTGTGGGGATTCCTGGAACGCCGGGAGTTCTGACACACAGCGTGTGGGGTCACCTGGCGACAGAGGGACACCCGCTGAGGGCCGGGGCTGCCCCAAGGGGCTGGACCGGACACTCGGGGTACGGATGGAAGGGTCTGCTGGGGGGACCCCCAACTTGAGGCTTGGTGGCCATACTGACGCCTGTATGTTTCTTCACACCTTAACCCACCCCCCATGAGTTCCCATAGTTTTTGTTGCAATCCACTGATATGATTTTTACTTGGATTTTTCCTCCCAAATCACTGGTGGCTCAGCATGGCGCCCTGAAGCCCAGGGTCCAGGCTCACAGGCCCTTGGCTGTGGTTCCGCTGCAAAGCCTGGGGCTACGTCTCCTTGTCTGAAGCTCATCTGTACGCTCGAGAGGTTTGCGGCTTTTCCCTCACATTCTAGGGTAACATTCTCCTTTACTGCTGTTCCTTTTTGCTTCCAGGTGAAATTTCAAACTGGCGCATTGAGCTCCAGGACGGTTCCTGCTGGGAGCTGTCCAGGCCTTCCCCCCTTCCCTCACGCGCCCCCACTGACTGCTGCTGTGCTCTGGGTCCTGGGCCTCTCTAGCTTCCAGGACTCCAGGGGAAATCTGGAGACAGGACCGCGCTCACATCCACTCCCCCCTGCCACGGCTCAGGTGGCTGAACCCCACTGGCCGGGTGGTGCAGACAGCAGGCGCTTGTTTCTCAGTTCCGGGGGTGGGAGCCCAAGATCAGGATGCCGGCAGACCCAGGGTCTGGAGGACCCCGTCTTCCTGGCAGGGCGGCGGCCACTGTCTCCACGCGTCCCCACAGATGGACAGAGACGGGTCTGGGTTCTCTCAGAGGCCCCACCCCGGTGACCTCACTGAACCCCTAATTCCAGCCCATCAGAGGACGGGGCTGTGACCGATGGACTTGGGGGAGGCAGACATTCCTCGTGCACCCTGTTCCCTCCCTGTGGCTTCATCTTCTGCAGTATGATGCCTTTCTTCACAGAACTCCTGCTACTTCTTTGTGAAAAGCATTTTAACTTTAGTTGGAGAGTCGCTGCTTTGCAGGCTGTGCTCTTTCTGCCGTGCAGCGACGTGAGCCCCTGTGAGCACTCGGACGCCGCTCCCTCTCGGACGTCCCCCTCCCCTGGTCCTGCTGCTCCGGGTCAGCGCAGAGCACGGAGCTCCGGTGCTACCAGCAGCCTCCCCGCGCGTCGGCTGCACCCAGGGCCGCGCGTACCCGTCCGTGCTCCTCTCTGAACTCGCCCCGCCCTCCCCTTCCCCCGCTGTGGGCACGTCCGTTCTCCTCGTCGGCGTCTCTGTTTTGCCTACTGCTACACACTTAGTTTTGAGACTGTTGCCAAAGTGAAAAGCAATGACAGCCATTAATGTCTAAGAGCGCTCTGCCTATGTTTTCCTCTAAGCGTTTCGGAGCGCCCGGCCTCACCTTTAGGTCTTTAGTCCGCACGAACCTGTTTGCAAAGCAGAAACAAGCGGCACAGACGCAGAGAACAAGCGTGGACGCCGGGGTGGGGGGGAGGACCTGGGAGCCGGGGTTGACATGCGCCCCGTCACGTGTGAAACAGGATGAGGGAGAACCTACCGCGCACAGCGGCGGGAACTCTCGTCCGTGAACTGTGGCGCTTAAATGGGAAGGAAATCCGAAAAGGAGGGGATGCGTGTGCACGTGCGGCTGGTTCACTTTGCTTTACAGCAGACTGACACGACCGTGTAAAGCAACCATACTCCAGTAAAAATTTGTTTAAAAATGTGATTACATTTCCTAATGTGTTTTGGCTTGATTAGAGAGCTATTGATTACACGGGCTGATACAGAGGGCCAAGCTTTCTCACTACTTCTGGTCATTTCACAATTTTCCTATTGAATTTCCAGGTGACGAAACGTCTTGTTTCCAAACACGGATCCTTTTTTCTGATGCTCATTTCCTTCTGCGTCTTGTCCCTAACAGGGCAGTGCAGAGAGAGTGTGTCTGGGTTCTGGACACCGATCCAGCTCCGGGAATGTGTTCACCCCCCAGTCGCTGGGCCTCAGCCCCGGATTCTCATCTCGGGGAGGGGGGGTTCTTTACTGTCCTTGTGTCAGAGGTCATTAGATCCCTGCCCGGGGGGCCCCAGGAGAAGCACGGGGACACGTGGTGCAAAGGACCAGTCACATGTGACCCTCCGCTTTCTTGCTTGAATAAGGGTCCTGGAGGACAGTGAAGGACACGGAGCTTGGTGGGCTGGCTCGAGGCTGAGAACAGCTCTGAAGTGCTGTTCCAGCGGGGGGTCTCTCCGAGCCATCTGAGAACACAGCCTGTCAGACAGAGGAAGTCTCCCCCTCCAGTTCCCGTTTGCTCTGTTTTTTAAGCAGGAATTAGTGTGGAGTTTTGTCAACTGCTTCTTCCCTGTGGCTCCTGTCTGATGACAGGGAGAATTCCATTAACGGGTTTTATTAATGGGACTCATCTGTGAATCCACCCAGAGGGTGCCGGCGAAGAGATTTCTGGTTAGAGTGTGGAGGAGGGACCCATTGAAGGGAGCCACCTGCAGGGACCCCCTGAGACAGAAGGAAGAAAAAGGACACCCCTTCTTGTACCCCTGAGAATGACCAGGTTTCAGAAGAGCCGGCCTGTGAGGCTTTACAGGTGAGCTCTGAGCAGAAGCGCGTGGTCAGGGATCCCCAGGAAGCTTGTGACTGGGCAGCTTCACAAAGGTCCTGCCTCTCGGGAAGCTGGTAGAGTTTGGGGCACCTGACAAGGGAAGCTGAAGCCCCAAGGAGTGGCTGGAGGCCTGAGTGTTAGCCGGACTCTGCTGGCCCAGAGCAGGGTCTTCAGAGGAGCAGAGCAATCAGCCCAGGGCCCCGGGGGCCCGGACCTTCCCCCCATCCCCGTTCCTGCCCTGTCCTCACTGGACTGAGCTCTGCCGGTGAAAGGACAGGGGCTGAGGTGGGCGGCTGCACAGAGGACCCCAGGTAGGAGAGGCCGAGGGCATATCTGGAGAGGCTGGTGGAAGATGCCCAGCCCGCCTGAGAGATGGCTGTGTTTTCAAAGGAGAAGGGGATGTTTCCATAACATCCAGAAGAGACGTGCGGCTTTAATCCAACTTTCAGTGGTCAGCGTGCTCGTGGAAGGAGAGCAGGGCGCGCGGGGCTCCTTGCGTGCTCGCATCATAAGACCGAGCCTTGCGGATGCAGACAGTACCAGTGCAGGGTCTGCCTGAGATGAGTCCGTCTGCACACACGCTTCAGGACCGGAGGGTGTGCGCAGCGGCTCCTTCTGCCCAGAAGGTGGTTATTGTCCAGCCCCTCAGTCGTGTCCGACTCTTTGTAACCCCGTGGACTGTAGCACCCCAGGCTTCCCTGTCCTTCACCATCTCCTGGAGTTTGCTCTCATGTCCCTTGAATCGGTGATGCCACCCAACCATCTCATCCTCTGTCATCCCCTTCTCTTGCCCTCGGTTCTTCCCAGCATCAGGGTCTTTTCCAATGAGCCAGCTCTTCACATCAGGTGGCCAAAGTACTGGAGTTTCAGTTTCAGCATCAGTCCTTCCAACGAATATTCAGGACTGATTTCCTTAAGGATTTACTAGTTTGACCTTGCAGTCCAAGGGACTCTCAACAGTCTTCTCCAACACCAGAGTTCAAAAACATCACTTCTTCAATGCTCAGCCTTCTTTACGGTCCAACTTTCACATCCATACATGGCTACTGGAAAAACCAAAGCTTTGACATTATGGACCTTTGTAGGCAAAATGATGCCTCTGCTCTTTAATATGCTGCCCAGATTGGTCACAGCTTTTCTGCCCAGAATTTCGAAGCCCCAAAAGCTCCCTCTTTCGGCTGACCTCCTGCTGGTCCTCCAGGCCTCAGTCCAGGGTACCCCACGGCTCTGTCAAGTTGACACAAAAAATCAGCCGTCACGGGCCTTTCCAGTTTCCTGCTGTTATAACTAAAAACACCCCTGTGACACCCTTACCATCTCCTCGGTGACCGTTCACTCACTGCCTCGGGTGGGAGACACGCTGACCCCGTGCAGCGGGAGGCGCTGCCAGACTCGTCCCAGAAGCTGCTTGCTGTCCAGCAGGGACGTGCGTTGCGGGCACTATTTCCATTCCAGCGGAGCCGCCGGGCGGCCGACAGCAGGCTCTGAGTGCAGCTGCCCTCCCCCGTCTGTGCCCGAGGTCATGGCCACTGGACAGCAGGCCGTGCTCTGAGCCTGCAAGGCGAACTGGAGAAAGGAGGTTTCCTTCCAGCGGCACTTGATTCTCTGTCTAAGTCAGCATCTGACCTTGGAGAAGGCCCTTTATCTCTTCGGGTCTCCGTCAGCCCCTCTCTGGGCTGAGGGGGCAGACCACTGGTTCCAGGCTCCTCACCAGGGTCGCCATGCCAGGAGGATACACAGCTCTCCCTGTGGGGACTGTGGCCCAACAGGCAGTGGTGTCCGACCTGGAGTGGGAGCCCTGGATCGGAGAGCCCCGAGCCCCTCCTGCTCCAGCATTGCCTGTCCCTAATTGATTAGACACATGGATGGGGTAACTTACGTTAACTTGTGGGTGAGATATACCTTCCTGGTGGGTGCTCGGTGCAGGAGAGGCAGCGGGCAGCGGGATGGTCACACTTTCATCTATTTGGGCAGAATCAGTCTGCTCTGGTCATTAGGAACGTGGGCAGGTACTCGTGTTCTGCTCTGCGTGCTGAGGTGGGGCTTGGCAGCCAGAGGCTGACATCCTGGCAGAAACCGTGCGGTTTCCCCGGACTCACTGTCTTCTTTCCCCCTCTTCTCCTTCTTTCTGCCTCTCTGCTCCTTCCCTCCCTGCCTCCTCTCTGCCCCTTTCATTGTGGAGTATCTCACAGACGTGCAAGAGGAGAGAAGAACCTCCTGGACCCTCTCTGCCCACCGCCCAGCCCCAGAGCCCACCAGCACGCTGGCTTCCCTCCCCCAGCAGCAGAGGATCGGGCGATGCGCGGGTCGCACGAGGCGATGTGAGGACAGGTTCCTGAGCCGCTGTCACAGTCTACGTGAACTCGCTCACATTCCCATCTTGACTGACTCATTTGACAGAAGTAATACATTTGCACGACAATGCCTGTTTTGACATGTGATTATGCCTCAACGATCCGCACCTTATATTCAGTCTTTATGTTAACAAGCAGCGTGAGAACCGCAACTTTCTTTGTTCCTTACTTTTATGGCAACATGTATTGGATAAGCCCGGATACTTAAGTAATATGTACAGACTAAAAATTGCAAAGATAGCATAGAGAAGAGGACAGTATTTTAAGAACAGAAAAATAGAGAAGTATTTTGGAATATGCTGACACCCAGATTGATGGCTCCTTGTTCCTGCTAATTCAATTCAATTCATATTTATGACAGGGTGAAGATTATCCCATGCTGTAATTGAACACTATGGTATTTATATATATATTTCTCTCCCTCCTACTCCTTCATAAACCTGCAGCATTTTAATCATTCTTCAGCCACAGGTGAAACCGGTGAGCCCGGACTTTTCTGCTCCCTGTACGGTAGTAGAGGTTGCTATGGTCACTTTCAGTTGAAAACATAATTTTTTGGTCAAAAAATGAAATGCCAATTCCCTGAATTTGATTTTATATCAAATTTTTCTCCTACTAAAGTAAGTCAGAAAAAGACTGGAAAGGGAGTAAAAATCACATAGGACAAGTAGAAAGCAATTTGCAGGATGATAGACATAAAGAATGGCAATATTCACATTAAATATAAATGATGTAAATGTTCTAATTAAAATGTGGAAATAGGTTAGTTTAAAAAGACTCAAATATATGCTATTCATAAGAAATTCAAATAAAAAGACATATAAGTTCAAATGAAAATACTTAACAAGTATATCCCATGCTCACCTTCACATAAAATTGACTATAATAAATATTATATAGGCCTGTTCTAGAGCCACAAATATTACCAGGGATAGACTGTCACTTCATAATGATGGTAAAAGGGTAAACTCACCCAGGTCACGCAAACCCTAAACTCCTACACACCTATAAGCTTGAAAATATATAAAGCAAAAAGAGATATAATAAAGTTAAAAATTAATTCCAGTCTGAGATTTAAAAATTGCTCTCTCAATAATTGACAGCATAAGTAGATAGAAAATAATTATATATAAGACCAAAATTCTATCAACAAACTTGAAATAATTGACATTTGTAAAATCCTCTACCTAGCAACAAGAAGACACAGTTTCCTTTGAAATGGAACGTTTACTAGACAGACCATTACGGTCATAAAATTCAAAATATCCTGAAAAGCATTTAAGTCATACAAAGTTGTTTCTGAATACAATAGAACTAAATTATAAATCAATAAAAGGAAAAATTTTGAGAAATCCCCCCAATATTTAAAAACTAACATATTCCTAAATAACCAGCAATTCAAAAAATTAAGAAATATCAAAAATATTTAGAATTGACAGAAAACTGAAATATAATAGATCAAAATTTGTTTGATGCTATTGAAGTAGTTACTGGTGACTCAGACGGTAAAGAATCTGCCCACAGTGTGGGAGACCTGGGTTAGATCGCTGGGTCAGGAAGATCCCCTGGTGAAGGCAACGGCTACCAACTCCAGGATTCTTGGCTGGAGAATTCCATGCACAGAGGAGCCTGGTGGTCTACAGTCCATGGGGTCACAAAGAATTGGACACGACGGAGCTATTAGCACTTTCACTTTCACTTGCTATAGCAGTGAATGGTTATATTAGGGAAAAAATATCTTAATCAAGATCTCTTGGAGACTAAAATAAAATAAAATTAAACCAAAATTAGGTAGAAGAAAATAAATCATAAACTAAGAGCAGAAACCAATGAAAGATGAAATGGACAAACAGGAGAGAAAATCAACAAAACCAAAATCTGCTTTTTTGGAAAGATTTAAATATTGATAAATCTCTCTTAAGGAAGACTCCAAGTTCAGATGACTTTACCAGTGAATCTATCAAACATTCTAGGAAGCAATAGGGCCCGTTCTACAGGCACTCGTCCTTGCAGCTGGAGGGAAGGGAGTGCTCCTCACGCCATTTTATAGGGCCAGGGGTACTACGATGCAAAACAAAGCCAGAAACCCACAGAGCCATCACAAGGAATCCTGAGAACGTGAGTATAAAAATTCTCAACAAATTTTAGCAGGTTGACCTCAACAAAGCACGAAGAAACAAATAATCATTACCAAGTGGGATTTATCTCAGGAATGCCCAGCTTCTTTTAACATCTGAAAATCCATTAAAGTAACCAAGCACATTAGAAATCCAGAAGAGGAAAAACACACAATCTTCTCAATAGGTGCAAGCAAATGAACAGAGCCCTTGATAAAGTCCAATATGGCTCCATGATAAAGATTCTCAATAAACTAGGGTTAGAAGGGACTTCCTCAACCTGACTAAGGGCATCTGTGGCGGATGAACATATTACTCGATGGTGAAAGACTGAACGGTCCACCCTAAGGATGAGGCAAGGGTGCTTGTTCTCACATCGCTATTCATCAGAGCGTTGGAGTTTCTGACCAGTATTATGTTTCTACATAAAATAGGGCAAGAATGCATCCAGAAATACATAGTATCTAGATTTAAGATATTAGGTACATTGTGTCTAGAAGGAAGGAAATAAAACTATCTCTATTCAGAGATAGCATGATAATCTATCTAGAAAATCCAGAGACTTTCCTGGTGGTGCAGTGGTTAGGAGGCCGTACTCTCAACACAGGGGCCCTAGGTTCACTCCCTGGTCAGAGAACTAGACCCCACCTGCCACAATTAAGAGCTCACATCCTGCAAGGAAGGTCAGAGACCTTGAGTGCCACAACTAGACCCAGTGTGTGCGCGTGTGCTCGATTGCTTCAGCTGTGTCTGCCCCCACGACTCTATGGACCGTAGCCCGCCAGGCTCCTCTGTTCATGCCATTCTCCAGGCTAGAATAGTCCAGCCCTCCTCCACGGGATCTTCCTGACCCAGGGATCGAACCCACATCTCTTATGTCTCCTGCATTGGCAGGCATGTTCTTTAACACTAGCGCCACATGGGAAGCCCAAGACCCAGCACAGCCAAGTAAATAAATAAACAAATCAAACAAACAAAAAAGAAAATCCAGTGGAATATACATAACAGCTACTAGAAATCATAAGAGTTTAGCATTATTTCAGGATAATGTATATACTTGTAACTAGCAATCAGAAAAATACAAAAAATAAATATTCTTTACAATAGTATAAGAAAATGAAATGCTTATAGACAACTTTGATGACAGATGTAAAAGACCTGGACACAGACATCCATAAATCATCACTTGGAGAAACTACGAAAGAACTGAATGAATAGAGATTTCATGCGTCCAAAGACTCGGTACTGTTGGGATATTATTCTCCCCAATTGATCTGTAGATTCAACACAATCCCAATCAAAATTTCATCGAGCATTTGTGCATAAATTAATAAACTGATTCAAAAATTTACATGGAATTTCAAAGAGCCTAGACTAACAGAAAAACTGAGCAAAAGAACAAAGTTGGAAGACTTACCTACCTGATTTTATGACTGAAAAGTCACAGAAGTGAAAAGACAGGTGGTTAAGAAACAGATAAATACTTGAATGATGGAATAGAAAGTTCAGAGGTAGATCTATATGTGCATGAACAGCTGATCTGGAGAGCTGCAAAAGCAATTCAGTAAAGAAAAGATGGGAGGACGGAGCGGGGTCCCGGGCGGATGCACGCTCGGGGACCTTGGGCACTAAACCTGTGGAGGCCGCGGCGGGAGCGCTGCGCCTCCTCTCATCCCGGCCCGGTGCGCGGGAAGCCCGGGTCCGGCGGGTCCTCACGGGCCAGCGGGCTTGGAGGCGGGTCCGGAGGGCAGCGGAGCGCCCAGAAGCATGACGTCCCAGGAAGGCAATTATGGGAAGTGGACGATATCCAGCAGTGATGGAAGTGAGGAGGAGAAGCCAGAGCTGGACAAGCCGTCTGCCTCTCTCCTCCCCAAGCCGGGCAGGGGGCCACTGGGCAGCCGCAGTACACCTGCTCCGAGGCTCGGAAAGCCGCCCTCAGGGGGAAGCTGGAGCCCGTGAAATTCAGCACCACAGACTCAGTTTCAGAAGCTTCACCTTGCAAAAGACAGAAGAGCGGCTCCCAGGAGGACCGCGGCTGGTGTCTGCACAGCAGTGAGGATGCACTGCCTCGAAAGCTGCAGCAGGAGCAGCCGAGGGCCTCGAGGGTCAGAGAGGAGAAAGGCCCCCCTCTCCCAGGGGCCGAGCGGCGCGGGGAGCGGGGCCTCACAGCCCCCCGGCCAGCGTGGGCTCCCGGAGGAGGAAGATGAGCAGGAAACGTCGGGGAAGGCCAGGATGTCTGGGACTTGCTGGATAAAGGGAACCCTTCCGGCTCCATCTCACGAGAGTCTCCCGGATTGAGCCCAAGTTTAACGCGGCAGCCCTCCACGTCGAGGGTACTTTATCTCCTCTCCTTGGGACACTTGCTTCTTCAGCTCAGTTTAACTACTGCCTTGACATGGACTGGCTTGTAAAACAGTATCCACCAGAGTTCAGGGAGAAACCAGTCCTGCTTGTGCATGGCGACAAACGGGAAGCAAGGCTCAGCTCGTTGCCGAGGCAAAGCCTTACGGGAATGTCACCCTCTGCCAGGCAGCAAAGCTTGTGCGATCTTAGCTCTCCGAACAGGGGTCAAACCCACACGCCCTGCACTGCAAGGCGAAGTCCTAAGCACTAGACCACCCGGGATGTCCTGTCCCTAGTTCTTTTCACAAGAATCACCTGATACTCCAGAGACTCAGACTGAAACCCAGCCTGTTAGAAAACTGCCTCGCGACTTGCACAGTACATATGATTCAAGTCCCAGGAGGGGCAGTCACTGGTCTCATAACAGGCTTGTTTTGCTGGCACCAAAGCAGAGAGGCGACAAAGAGAAGGCTGCTGCCCAGCTTCTTTCCTGTCGTCGTTCAGTCGCTCAGTCGTGTCCAGCTCTTTGCGACCCCGTGGACTGCAGCACGCCAGGCTTCCCTGTCCTTCACTATTTCCCAGAGTTAGCTCGGACCTGATGCCACACGACCATCTCGTCCTCTGTCGCCCTCTTCTCCTCCTGACCTCAATTTTTCCGTTTCTTTCTACATCCCTGTAATTTTGTCCTGATACTTTCCAGTCAGTACATGGAGTTTCCTTTGGACTCATTGTTTTAGACTCCATGTCTGAACGGGTCTTTTTATGTGTGACATTTCCTGTAAGAATTAAGGAGTCTTGATGATTTCCTTCCTGTGGTGGTTCTCAAGTGGCTGGTGAATGTGTGCCTTTTCCTGTATGAGCAGGTATGTCAGTCCATTCCTCAGCAGCTTGATGAATGAATCTTTCACGGCCCTTTTCTCTCCTGGCCAATAGCTTAGTGCAATTGACTCAGGACTTCTGCTCTTGGAGTACAGAGACAAGGGTAAATTACATAGAACCTGATTATTTTTATTTTCCATTTACTTTCTAATGTCCTTTTTCCTCCATTCATGCAAGATTAAAGAATTCCAGCTCCCCCCCCAAAAAAAGAAAAGATGGTCTTTTCCCCATATTGTGCTGGGACATTCAGATATAAATATGAAAAAAAAAATCCAAACTTTAACCATATCTCTCACCATATGCAAAAATTAATTCAGAGTGAGTCATAATCCTAAATACAAAATCTAAACTCTAGCACTGCAAGTCATCTACATAGAAAAGATCTTTGAGACCTTGGTTTAGGCAAATAATTCATAGATAAAATTAAATATCACCACCAAAATTAATATCTATAAAACAAAAAATTGATATATTAGACTTCTTCTAATTTAAAAACTCCTGGTCTTTGAAAGACTATTAATAGAGTAAAAGGACAAGTGACAGACTTGGAGAAAGAAGTCTTTATAAAGCATAAATTTAATAAAGGATGTGTGTCCAGAATTTATAAAGAACTCTCAAAGCTCATTAAGAAAATAACCAAGTAAAAAATGGACAAAATATACAAACAGTCCATTCAGCAAAGATGTATGGGTACCAAATAAGTGCATGAAAAAATGGTCATCAGGGAAATGCAAATAAAAGAGTGACGAGACATGACCGTGTGTCTATCAGAATTAAGAACTGACCCTACTCAGGGGGAGTGGGGTGGGGGGACTAGAGGGCTTGTGTGATGCTGGTGGGGACACGGCTGCTTGAAACACTGGCCATTTCTTAAAGCAGATTAATAGATTCTTCAGTGCCCTTGTCCACTTCAGGCCTCTTGTCCTGGGAGGACATCTCTCCTCCCCCGGTCTCCATGGGCGTGAAGGCGACAGCCTTATCTGGAGGGTAAGGTCCCATCACGGGCATCGTGGGAAGACAGTTGCAAACATGACGCCGTGAGAGCCAGCACGCACGGGGGGGGGGTGGGCTGTGTCTCCCCACTGGGGCCCTTGTGGTCAACCTGGATGCCCACGTTTTCTTCCGGCTGCAGGACCTGGTCTTAGGGCCAGTCCTGTGGTCTTCCACAGCACACTGACTATTCTTAGAGACTCTGTTAATCATATGAGCAAAAAGCTCTAGGAAGACCGTGCAGAGTGTTAAGCTGTGTTGCTGGGTCCCGAGTCAGGCTGAGGGTGACTGCTCCATCCCTTATTCCCTGGGCATTCTCCCTTTCAGAGGAGCCGTTAATTTGGGGTTGCCGGTAACACCTTAAAATATTTCTCTTTTTAATCTCCTGAACCTTGACCGCATAGCCCCAATCAGTGTCTGCGCTTCTGGAGGAGGGTCTCGTGGGCACTGCCACATCCGAGCCAATGACACAGGGGCACCTGCCCCTAAAGCACCTCCTTAAAACCTTTTTATCTTTTGGGGGGGTGTAGCCGATTAACCGTGTCGTGACGGTTCCAGGTGACCAGCGAAGGGACTCAGCCACACATATACGAGGATCATTCTGCCCCAGACTCCCCTCCCATCCTGGCTGGCACGTGACATTGAGCAGAGTTTCCTGCTCTCGAGCAGGTCCTCGCTGGTTCTCCGTTTTAAAGACAGCAGTGTGGACACGTCCCTCCCGATCTCCCTAAGTATCCTGTCCCCCAGCTCCCCTCCCGGCAGCCACAGTTTCATTTTCTAAGACTGTGAGTCCCTTTCTGTTTTGTAAGCTCATTTGTGTCATTTCTTCTTTGTCGAGTTGAGCTGCTCACATCTTTGTGCCCAAGTCTCCTCCCCGAAACTCTCACCATCACGGAATGCAGACTTAGTGCAAACTCGGCTCACCCCCTCTTCTTTCATGGGCTGCTTTATCCTTCTAAGGGTGATAAAATGGTGGATTAATCAGATGTTTTGACTCAGAGAAGAGTCGCATTACTGCGTATCTATTTCCTGAGTCCAAGTTCCTAATTAGCATGAGACTTTTTTTGCAGTCCAGTAAAGATAATCAAAACGATGTCTGTTTAAACTGAGAATGCTTTCTCAGTCAACCATAATTTGATCAGATTTCAGAGAGGATTTTTTTTGTCCATACTTGTGGAAATGTGAAATAACTAAGCAGTTAAAATTCATGATCTACACTTTTGTGTCATTATTATTGCATTAGCATGAAATTATACTTCTAGTTAGTCATAATTATACTCATAATTATTCAATTTATCACTATAGGTCCTCCTGGAAGTTTTATTGGAGGATTTATTAACATTAATAAATTGTTTTTCTTCATCTCCATATTATGAATTCTTCTCATGTGTGATATGATCTATTATCCATAAAATTATAACAGACCCCAAGTATAGGTGGCTTCTCAGCATGCAAGGGGGGTCTTTGTCACTCGGTCCAGTGTGTGACCCAACCGTCAGGGTCCCGGGGGACTGGCTTAACGCCACCAAATCTGCTGCAGTCGGAAGGCTGTCCAGCCACAGAGAAGCTCGAAGTGGACGGGACTGGATGTTTTCTCCCAGGCCACTGGCATCTGGAGCCACCGTCTGTTGCTCACAGGAGGTGGAGGCAGCGAACGCGCAAGCAGCTGGTCCTTCTGCCTTCAGACATACCCCTGCCAGACACAGTGCTGCTTCCACATCTTGCTCAGACTAGCTCGTCCCCTTCAACACTCCTCCTTGGTCCCTTTCTATTAGGCTGTCACTGACCACTGCCCGTCTGCCGTCCCCGCTCTCTCTTTGAATTCTTGGGGCACCTTCCTTTCTTTCTTTCTTTCTGAAGACTTACTTTTTGGATGTGGATCATATTTAAAGTCTGTGTTGAGTTTGTAACAGTCTTGTTTCTGCTTTACATTTCGGGTTTTTGGTCACGAGGTATGTGGGATCTTAGCCCTCCAGCAGAGATGGAGCCCACACCCCCTGCACTGGAAGGTGAAGTCTTAGCCACTGGACCACAAGGGAAGTCCTGCTTCCTGTCTTTTAATCAATAGAACTTTATCACAAAGCTGTAGAATGTTTGTAACCTCTGGTGAGTGTTATGGACTGAATATTCATGTCCTTCCAAATTCACACTTGGCAGCCCTAACCCCCAGGGTGGCTGTATTTGGAGATGGTGGCTCAGGAAGTAATTAAGGCTTAATGAGGCCATAAGGCTGGGGCCCTGATCCAACAGGGTTAGTGTCTTTATCAGAAGACACCAGAGGGTCCGTGCACATGACCACAGAGCAAGAAGACCCCATCCACCACCAGAGGGGAGAGCCTGCCTCAGAACAGACCCTTGGCCTTGGACAGCCAACCTCTGAAACCGCGAGAGAATGAATTCTTGTCATTTAAGGCACCCGGTCTGTGGTGTTCTGGCTGGAGCTGACTAATACAGTGAGGAGCTGGGCAGGAGTCACTGGTATTTGGGCTTCGCAGGTGTCTCAGTGGGTGGAGAATCTGCCTGCAGTGCAGGAGACCCGGATTTGATCCCTGGCTCGGGAAGATCCCCTGGAGGAGGAAATGGCAACCCCCTCCAGTATTGTTGCCTGGAGAATCCCATGGACAGAGGAGCCTGGAGGGCTACAGACCACAGGGTCACAGAGAGTCGGACACGGCTGAGCGACTGAGCACGCATGCACACTAGTATCTGTGAACTCCTGTGCCGCGTGCTACGTGGTGATGTGCACAGACCACTCTACACTAAGGTTGTGTGAAGTGTTTTATTTAATCCTCGTAGTCCTTCTATGCAGGAAGTTCTATTATTGTCCCCCTTCGCAGATAAGACACCAGAGACAGGGCCTAGTGGCCCGGGCAGCAGCTGGTGGAGCAGGTGAGGACCCATGCGGCCCCTTCCCAGCTTCCACACGTGCGTTTTGTCTGCACATCCCCACAACAGGCTATACTCCCCGAGATCTGGGCTGGCCCAGCTCTTGCGTCTGGTTGACCCTGCACCAAGGCAGGTGCTGATGCACGGAAGCCCGGGGCCTTGCTGTTGACCCTCCGCCCCCCACTGCACTGTCATCCCAGGGCCCCTCCCTCCCTGGTCTGAGGTTGAAGGGACCTTGAGCAGCTTCGGGGTCTCCCTCCACGTGACGGGGGCAACACGCCCCAGCCCTCAGCTCGTGCCCGTTACGCTCTTGGTTCTGAGACAGGAGTCGGGACTGACTGGGCGCCCATCAGGGGCCCTGGGCAGTGACGGATGCTGAAGCCGTGTGGTCCAGGGGCCCTCTGGTCTTGGGACATAACAGCCTGCAGGGACACAGCCGGTGTGAGTCCATCACAGAGCAGAGATGGCAGGCAGGGTGAGGGGCGCCCGTGCCAGGACGCTGGGGGCTCCTGAAGAAGCCTTGAATCCCTCAAGGGTCGGGGCTTCTGTCTGCACTGCCCACCAGCAAGGGCTCAGGCAGGGTGCACCCCACTGAGGGGTCATCAAATGCATGGGGGCACCCAGGTGATGCAGGGTCGACGAGATGTCCTTCCCTTGGGTTCTGATCAACAGAGTATCCTGGGCCTCGCGGCCATCAGACAGGGAAGCTTCCGGCTCCATCTACCTTCGTCCACCCCTGCTCCCCCTCCCCAAACGAGGATGAGGGGGCCGGAAGCTCCACCAGCCCCGGCTCAGCTCTGGCCTGGCCTAGAGAACCCTCCTGTCAGTGCTAGCTAAGGATCCCTCATCTGTTCCTCAGGAAACTATTCCATAATTCATTTTGCTGCAGGAATAGTATCACTGCATTTATTTACATAGCTGCGGGTAAGGAGGTAAATAAAAATAATGAATATCCATTAAACAAAAATATATAATGAGCAACCCCTCCCCTGGTTGTTCCTCGGGGCTCCGCTCCTGTGGGGGAGGGTTCCGTTTCCCGCCCGCGTGGCCTGAGCATCGCAGTGGGCTCCGAGGAGGCCCCCACCTTCGGCGAGCTGAGCTGCCTGCTGGGTCCTGCTTGGGGGCCCTTGGGACTCAGGTCAGCTCTGCCGATGGGGTTGAAAGCCCTCCATCCATCCAGCCCAGCCCAAGGGCAGCACGGCCCAGGGCACCCACCCCTGTGGATGGTTCTGGAGAGCATCCACAGCTCTGAGCGCAGAACAGGCACAGTCTGGGGTTGAGGAGCTGGGCTGGCCGTGGCAATACAATCAGCGGAGCCCTCGACCTGCCGACCCATGCCTTCTCTTGCCCCCCCAGGTGAGTCTGCAGGACCTGAGCCTCGTGGCAGGCGGAGTGCAGAGGGCCAGGAGCTCCGTGTCCACCGCCGGTCTGAGCACAGGCTCCCACGGCAGGGTGGGTCCTGGGGAGGGAGCAGGTCGGCTCACCTCACACAGCACGTGTGCTCCACACATCTGCCCCACGCGGTCAGCGACTGCTGAGCTACTGGCTCCTGGGGACACAGGGCCGGGGTCCAGGAGCTCCGCCCCCAGCATCCCAACCCCTGTCAGCGCAAAAGACTCCTTTTTTCAGTTCCGTGTATACTGTCGATGCATTAATGCTGGACTCAGCTGACACTGCAACTCACGCCTGACCCAAGGGTCGTCCAATCCAGCCCTTGAGCAGTGGGCCACGCTGCCCATCAGGCCAACAGGCCCCTCCCACCCCCAGCATCACTCGCTGCTTCCCCAGGTGGACGAGCTGGCCAAGGTGCCCCCGTCTTGTCGCTCCTCATTCTGGCGACTCATTCAGGGCTTCGCCTGCCAAGGCCTCACTCTGGAGTCGTGCCTGCCCCACAGCTGATGACCTAGCCCAGACGGAGATGGGGCTGGGAGCCTGACCCCAGTTTATCCCCTCAGCCTCACGCTGGGGGAAAGATGCCTTGGACATCTTGGAATCCTAAGTGGACAGGCCAGTGGAGTCTAATTGGAGTAGTCATGGTTTAAATACAAAGCTTTTAATTCATTTCAAACGTGCAGAGTCCGAGAATCACATGAAAATAAAGGCAAACTCAACTGTGTTGCCAAAAATGGCACCACCATATTCATTACATGATTAATTTAATCCTCTGATTTACAGTTGTCCAGCAATTGTGAGTTGCTTTAAAACACATCCCAAATTGAAAATGCATTTCAAATATTGATGCATTATCACAGATCAGGGCAAAGTAATCCCAGCTGCACTTAACAAGCAGAGCAAGCCTCTTAATGGCGGATTTTGCCGGATAATGTGCGCAGAGCCCTGTTGATGGCGAGGTACCCGGCCTCCTCCGCGGGGCCTCATCTCCAAGCCTTCTATAAAGAATTTAAAGGGCCAAGAGCTTTAAGGGTGGTTGTGGAGAGATGGGTGGCATTCATTACTTCTTACTTAATTTTTCTCCTAAATGTGGAATGTGAGGTGCAGACCACTTTTAAATTACATTCTTACATGATAAACCAGCGGCCCAGAAATACGCGTGCTGTAATTGAATCGAGATGAAAACGTTAATGCAGAAGCGATGACCAGCAGGCAGCTATTTCGGGATGTCGCAGAAGAGGACGGGGAGGGCGCCTTGGGCCCCGTTTTCATCCCAGTAACAAATGGGCTAATTTGGGGATGGCGCTCATGACCATTCCTATCCCAGCCTGATGCAGCTGTCAACGCCCTGGCCAGGAGGCCGTTCTCTCTGCACCTCCAGCAGGACAGCGATTCTCCAGCACTTGGGGACCCCTGGGCACCGGGAAGGGCCTTGGCCCCCCGACCCTGAACGAGGCATCTCTGAATTCACACCAGGTCCTGTGAGGCGCCGTGACCACCCCTGGAAGGGCTGGCAGACCACCGGGGCATCCCGGGTGGAAACCAGGAGAAAAGCCACATCCTTCTCGTTAGACCGGTTCCCGGCATGACGGGTCGGAAGATACATGCGTGCGTGCTGAGTCGCTCAGTCATGTACAGCTCTGTGAAACCCTATGGACCGTAGCCCGCCAGGCTCCTCTGTCCACGGTCTTCTCCAGGCAAGAACACTGGAGTGGGTTGCCATGCCCCCCTCCAGGGGATCTTCCCGACCCAGGGACTGAATCTTGTGTCTCCTGCATTGGCAGGCCAGTTCTTCACCAGTAGCGCCACCTGGGAAGCTTGGATATATTTACACATACATACAAAATGCACAATTGGCTATAATTATCTGGATTTCTACTGTAATCTTTACTGAGATTTCTTGTACTAGAGGGGAGACCTCTGAGGTAAAATGATAATATTTCTCAATTCATAGAATACGGAGGGTTCAAGGTGGAAAGGCTTTATGAAACTGAAGACCAAGAAGGAATCAGACACAGGTGATTAAATTTCCCTCTGGGGTTCAGAGCATCCTACGTCCTATCGGCTGGTCTTTACAAAGCTGAGCACAGCTGTGAAACGGGAAGTCCTATGACCTCTGGCCGAGCCCGGGGAGCCTGTGGATGTGCTGGGGTCTCTGCTGCACCTCTGAGGCCGGGATAAGATGCCGGCAGGGAAGGCCTGTCTGACCTGGGGCTGGGCTGCCGGGCGGGTGGGCTGCTCCCGTCCCAGCCATGGCCCTGCCCCTCTGTGGGTGCTCAGCCCCCTGACAGCGTGCCCATAGAGCGGGTCTCCGTGATTCAGTAAATGACCCATAGACCTTCCAGAGGGCAGGGCCTGGGCAGTGAGCCCTGGACCCCGATGCCTCACAGACACCCCCAGACGTCCGGGCTCTCCCCGGAGCTGTCAAGCTGACGCATGAGATTAACCATCACTGCCCCCCCCGCCCCACACCGCGAGGGCGCCGGAAGGCAGGGCCAGGGCCCGGGGCCCCTTCCTCTGAGTGTACCTGGTGCAGCTGTGTGGCCTTCGTAGGGTCGCCCCTTGCCAAAAGCACGAGCGTCCCTGGAGTAGGGGGTTTTCCCGACTTGGAGCAAGAGGACAAAGTTCCAGAGGCTCAGAGAGGGAGGCCGAGAGGCCGTTGGTCGGTCACGGGCCGGGGGATGGGCCGGGTGCCCCTGGGGCCTACCTGCAGCTGCAGGAGCTGGATTTGGCCAACAGCCCATGGGTGTGGAGGAGGACCCCCTCCAGACAAGGGCTGGCCCTGACACCCGGACTTCCGCCCGGTGAGGCCGCCAGACCCTGACCTGGTAGCTGATGATTTTCAGGGGCTTGTTTGCAGCGGCGGAAACCAATGCCCTCTGCCTCCCATTGGCGCTGGAGAGGAAGCCAGGCGTGGGCATGGCTGGCAGGACAGCTCCGGGAGGTTCCAGCAGGATCCCGAGGCCCTGCCTGGAGGGCGCGGCTGGGAGTGGGCTCCGGGGTCTGAGGCCCATCCTCGCTTCCTGTGTTCCTTTTCCCAGAGACCGGACGTGGCCGGGCTGCCCCCAGACCTCACACCTGCGGCGGCCACCTGGGGGTGGCAGAAAGGGCGGCTGGGTCCCGGCCGGGCCTCCGAGAGGCTGGCCCAGGCACATTGACCCCCTCTCCGAAGGGGGTGAAGGTGATGCTCACAGTGTGTTGGGGACCCCTAGAGCCCCCAGCTGTGCGGCAGGCCAGCTGTGGGGAGGGGCCAGGCCGCCCCCCGGGTCCTCGTTTTCTGCAGGCCTGTCCCAGCCCACGTCACGGGCTCTCCCTGTGGGGACCGGGTCGGGCCGGCGGGTCCAGGGTGGAGGGCCCACCCTGTGCGGGGAGCCCACCTGCCGACTGGCCAGGCTGAGCAGGAGGAGCTCACCATTCGGGCCCCAACAGCCCCCAACAGGGCTGGGCCGCAAGGGCCCGGCAACCCCGGTGCCCTGACAGGATCCGGCTGAGGGCCGGCACCCCGAGGGGCCTTGCCCCCTTTCGAGCGTGATGGACGGAGGCTGGGAGGGAAGGCGCAGGGGGTGCAGAGCCCACTCTGCAGAGACCCCCCAGGCCCGTCTGTGCGGAAGTGTGTGAGCAGCCCCGCGGCTCCTTCTCATTCCTGCCCCCCACCATGCGCCCGCGTTGGAGTCCTAACCCCCCACCTCAGGAGGTGACTGTGTTTAAAGACAGGGGCTGGAAAGAGGTGCTGAGGTAGAATGAGGTCACTAAAATGAGAACTGCGAGAGGATAAATTTCTTTTGTTCAACCTCGCAGTTTGTGGGACTTTGTTAAGACAACCACAGAAAACTGGTACGACAGCATCTGGCTCAGATGATAAAGAATCTGCCTACAATGCAGGAGACCCAGGTTCCTGGGTCAGGAGCATCCTCTGGAGAAGGAAATGGCAACCCACTCCAGTATTCTTTCCTGGAGAATCCCAAGGACAGAGAAGCCTGGCGGGGCTACATACAGTCCATGGGGTTGCAAAGAGTCAGACACTACTGAGCATCTCAGCACCTAAAAGAAAACCAAAAAACAGTCAAATGAGCAAGGATGCAAAACACACAGACTTACAAATCACTGAATTCCAGTTAAAGCGCCGCCGCAGGCCAGGGGACGGGGCGGGGACGTCAAAGCCTCACTGTGGAGCATGCGGTGTCACGGTGATTTGGAGCTGTTTGTCCTTTGGGCGTGTGATTTCCTGCCCTGTCCTCGAGGTTCTCACGTTTTTATAGATGTGGTGAGATGTTTGCCCCATCGCCTCTCACTTCGCTCCTCATTTAAGTCAAGATTTAGTCTTATCTGCGGATAAGCCCCGATAAAGGCAATTAGCATAACAATCCGTGAACAGCAACAGGTCAAACCCCAGCATCTGGAGAGTCCCTGACACACCCTGCCTTCTCTGGGATGTGCGCCTCTGTTTAATCAGAGAACCCTAAGAGTGGCTTGACTTGCCACACAGTCATTAGAATATTCAGAACTGAATCCTTGCAGGTTTTAAAATTCATGAAGTCCTCTGCATTTGCAGTCCCCGAATAGGAATGGGCGGGGGAGCAGAAGAGTCCAGAAGAGCAGGGTGGAAAGTGCTGGACTTTCTCGGGCCTGCACTGGGCCCTGGTCCCCACCCACCGGGACTGTGGAGAGCCTCCCCCGGGCTGGCCGGCCTCAGCTTCTGCTGGACGATCAGGGCTGGCCTGCAGGCGACACGTGGTGTGAGACCAGGAGGGATCTCACAGGGCCCCAGGCCAGGGGCAAGCCAGGAAGTCTCCTGTATCGGTCAGCTCCCCTGAGACACAGGGCCAGTGGGGTGTAGATGCAGAGACAGATGTGGTTACAGCTGGAGACCCAGATGCAGTTAGAGCTACATAGATGTAGACACAGTTCTACATACAGGTGTGGATACAGGTGTAGAGACAGACACAGACACACATGTAGAGTCAGATCAGCGACCCTGGTGGCTCAGCGGTGAAGAACCCGCCTGCAGTGAGGAGACATGAGGCTCACGTTCAATCCCGGGGTCGGGAAGGTCCCCTGGAGGAGGGCATGGGCAACACACTGCAGGATTCTTGCCTGGAGAATCCCCATGGACAGAGGAGCCTGGTGGGCTACAGTCCAGGGGGTCGCAAAGAGTCTGACACGAGCTAACAACTAAGCGCAGCTCAGCAGCACACACACACAGATGCAGATACAGACACAGACACGGATGCATCACGGATGCAGAGACGGAGACGGATGCATCACGGATGCAGAGACGGAGACGGATGCATCACGGATGCAGAGACGGAGATGGATGCATCACGGATGCAGAGACGGAGACGGATGCATCACAGATGCAGATTCGGAGACGGATGCATCACAGATGCAGACACATATACACATAGGGCAGATACACAGATGGATGCATCACAGATGCAGACACATATAGACATAGGGCAGATACAGAGACGGAGACTAATACATCACAGATGCAGACACATATAGACATAGGGCAGATACAAAGATGGATGCATCGCAGATGCAGACACATATAGACATAAGACAGATACAGATACGGATGCATCACAGATACAGAGATGGAGACGAATACATAACAGATGCAGACATATGTAGACATAGGACAGATACATACAAAGGCACAAATACAGAGATGGAGATGAATACATCACAGGTACAGACATATATAGGCATAGGACAGATACAGATACGGATGCATCACAGATGCAGATATGGAGATGAGTAACTTAGAGATATACACATAGCTGTATATACTTATATAGACAGTACAGATACAGATATAGATACTACAGATATGGATACATCACAGATGCAGATATGGATACATTACAGATATAGATATAACTGTAGACACAAATATAGACATAGTACAGATACAGATAAAGACACATGTACAGATATGGACACATCACAGATAAAGATACAGATGTAGTTACAGATATAGATATAACTGTAGATACAGATATAGACGTAGACACAGATGTAGTTATAAATACAGCTATATACACACTTACATATACATGTATATCTATTGTAGGAATTGCCTCAGACCATCACGGAGGCTGAGAAGCCCCGGCACCTGCCCTCTTTCCGTGGAGACCCAGCACAGTCAGGGCTGTGGCCCCAGGCCCGCAGCAGCAGAGGACCCCTGTCCCGGCTCCGACGGTCAGGCCGAGAGCTCCACTCCCTCCCTCCACCCGTGTACTGTTCCGTTCGGCGGGTTGGCGGAGCTCCTCCCAGCACACATGCACACACACGCACACTGACGCATGCACACACATGCTCATACCACACAGGCACACTCAGGGCTGAGGCTTAACCACACATCTGGGCACCTCGTGACCCAGACAGGTCCACACATGAGAGGAACCGTCACAGCACTAGGCCCAGGAGGAGGGCCTGAAGAGCCGGCTCAGTGCCAGCCTCACCCGCCGACCTGCTCTTGCTTGCCCCTCCTCCTGGAGCTGCCCCCTGCCCGGGCCTGGGGGAGAGAGACAGGCTCTGAGACCACCCCCCCACCCAGGTGCATGAGTAAGGCCAGCCCAGCACGTGTTCCCCAAAGCGGAGGGGAGCCTGAAGAGCTGTCCCGGCCACATCCACAAGAAGTGGCCCCTCACACACACCGCCCTCCGCCCCGCACGTCCAAACCCTGCCCTCGGGGTCGTGATGCCAGAGCCCCCACTGCGTGGCATGTTGGGGGCAGAGGCGAGAGTGGTGGCTGGGTCTCGGGGAGGACCTGGTGGGGTTGACGGGTCGGTGGGGGAGATGCAGGCCAGGCAGCCCTGGGCAGGCCGGGGTCGGAGGAGACGGGGCGTCAGGGGCGTTGACGGCCAGGCTGACCAGGTCAGGAACAGACGCCACTTACCTCATTTAAGCCTGTTCCTTTTTCATCGATTAAAGTGTTCTGTCTGTCACCCTGATCTTGTTTTGCTGTGGAAGGTGATGCTGCTTCTGGTAATTCAGGTGTGGGATCGTCTGTGATTTCACGTTTCCCAGTGTTCACACCCTCTGACAGCTTCCCTCCCGCAGACCGTTTGGGGGAGCGACGCCGAGCTCACCGTCCTGGCTGGGGCAGCGGCACGGGGCGCGGGCGCGCTGCTTCCAGACTCCTTCCTGGGACCACCCGTGGGGCCGCGTACAACGCATATTTTGTACACAAATGTACTTGTGGGTCTTTTCTGCGAGGGTGGCACTGAGAGCAGAAGACAGTGAACAGGCAGCGGTAGGACCGTCTGGGCGGCCCTCCCAGAACCGCCGATCCAGACCCTGGGGCTGTGCCGGCCTCTGGCCGGAGGCCCTCCTGTCCGCCTCTGGCTCCTCCCGCGCTGGGCTGCTCCCCCTCATCCCGTCCGCGCTGGGGCCTCGCTTTGACTCCCGCAGGGGAATTACAGGACACCCCCCTCCATCCCCCAGGCCTCAACTCACTTGTTCTGGGATTTGAAGTACAGAGAACTACAGACTTCCCATGGAATGCCGAGAGGAAGTGCCATTCCCAGGTCTCCAGTCACCTCTGGGCCTCTTGGCTCTGGAGAGGAAGTCTTTACACGAGTGGAGATGTCCTGGCATCCACTTACCACCCTCACGGGATGCTGCCCCCCACGGGGCCGGCTCCCCTCCCCCACGGGGCCGGCTCCCCCCCCCACAGGGCCGGCTCCCCTCCCCCACAGGGCCGGCTCCCCTCCCCCACGGGGCCGGCTCCCCTCCCCCACGGGACCGGATGCCCCCCCCACAGGGCCGGCTCCCCTCCCCCACAGGGCCGGCTCCCCTCCACCACGGGGCCGGCTCCCCCTCCCCACGGGGCCGGCTCCCCCTGAGCCACCCTCGCGCGCTGCCTCCAGTGGAGAATCCTGCCGCTTGGTGGTCATGGCACCGGCACCCCTGGACTCCCAGCTTTCCTGAGGAGCTCCGTGTTCCCCAACATTCCCCATCGACCCTTCCAACCATTCAACATCCAACCTTTACAAAGCACTGCGTTTCCCAGAGCAAAGACAGACGCCTGGATGCAGGAACTTGCCCGGCTCCCCCGGCGGGCCAAGGAGACCCCAGTGCCTGGATGCGTCCTCCTCGGACCCCTGCCTCTCTCTGCTCAGGGGATCCCGGGAAGTCCCCTGCTCCCCACCGGAAGCCTGAGAGTTCCCAAGGGCTTGCTGTCGCTCAGTCGTGTCTGACTCTGTGACCACCTGGGCTGTAGCCTACCAGGCTCCTCTGTCCCTGGGATTCTCCAGGCAAGAACACTGGAGTGGGTTGCCATGCCCTTTTCCAGGGGACCTTCCTGACCCAGGGATTGAACCCGCGTCTCTTACGTCTCCTGCATTGGCAGGTGGGTTCTGTACCACTAGCGCCACCTGGGAAGCCCCGAGGGCTAAGCTTCTGTTAATGGCTCAGCAGACCCGCCGGCCTGGCCTGCTGGGGGCTCCGGAGACCCCAGTAAGTGTGAAGCCGGGGGTGCGAGCCCCATTGGTGAGAGACACGCTGTTTACACACAGCGCCTGGTGGAGGGGAGGACGCGCGGGTGGTCCTGCTGGAATGTCATTTTAGTCCCCTCGGTCCACAGGAAGGAATGCCCAGCAGAGACAGGCCAGAGGGGACGGTGATCCCAGGATCTGAGACGAGGCAACCCCAGTTCACTGTCCACATCACCCGCCACGAGTAGTCTGCACTGACTGTGCCTTTAATACACTGGGTGAGGGGCGTGGTGAGTCAGCCCACACCACCCCCCCCTCCGGCTTTTATTTGTACAGATGATTAAGTAGGAACCAGATCCTGACCCTCCTGGTCTCAGGAGGTGGTGAGCAGGCCTGGGCGAGCCAGGTGGTTTATTCCATGCAGGATGCCCGATCCTCCTCACTGTGCTCACGCAGGTTCCTGGAGGAGGACGCCTTCAGACACTGTGATGCCGGTGAGCGAGAGTGATAGAGCAGGCTTCTGTGTTTAGCACAGCGGCCGACTTCCAGAGCCCTGGGTGCAGACCCGGGGGAGGAGACCCAGCCCCTGTGTCCACATCATCTCAGCTCCGAAGTTGCTGACACAGCTGACCACGTGGAGATGCGGCGGCTCTGACCTTGTCCGCAACGATGCCTGGACCCCTCGCCCTGCCCTCCCAGGGATCCTCCAGCTTCTGGTGGCTTCTCCCCACTTCTTCCCACTGACATGCTTTCCGGGGTCACCTCCTGCAGCCAGGGTTCCTCGGAGCAGCCTTTGGGAAACACCGCCAGGCCCTGAACTTGCCTGTACATGGCTCCTCACTGAAAGCCTGCGGGCCTTTTCTGTCTCCAGCAAGAGCGCAGGGCGGCGGGGGGAGGGCGGTGTTGGGGCTCTGGCCGCCTGGATCCAGGTCACCCCTCCTGGTGCCTGGCCTGTCTCTCTGTCTCTCTCTCTTTTAAAATTTGTTTACTTTTGGCTGTGCTGAGTCTTGGTTGCCATTCACGGGCTTTTCTCTAGTTGTTGAGGGTGGGAGCTCTTTCTAGTCGAGGTCTAGTGTCCTCTCTGCGGCGGCTTCTCTTGTCATGGAGCAGGGGCTCCAGGGTGTGTGGGCTTCAGCGGTTGTGGCTCCTGGGTTGTGGAGAAGTGGCCCAATAGTTGTGGCCCGTGGGCTTTGCAGCCCCTCGGCATGTGAGAGCGTCCCAAATCAGGGCCTGAGCCCACGTGCCCTGCACCGGCCTGCGGATTCTTCACCACTGAGCCCTCAGGGAAGCCCCCCTCTGTCTCTTGGTCTCCCCTGTGTTGCTGGGTGTGAGCGGGTCTACTGCTCTGCCTGCGTGAACACCAGCTGACCGTCCCCGGCCTGGAGCCTGGGCGTCACCCGTGAGCAGCTGGGCACGGTGGACAAGCCCATGAGGCCGTGTTCCAGCTTCTGTGGGTCATGAAGGGCGACGTTTTAAGGACAGCTTCTGCGGGCATGTCCTCCAGTGAGGAACCCTGGCCTTGGAGCCTTGCCCGGCACTGGCCGTGGCCCTGGCCAGCTGCTGCCCTGAGCTGACTGAGGAGGCTGGGTGGTGAAGTTCTGCCTGTTAGGACAGCACCCGGCGTCTTCTAAATGCCCCTCGGAGCTGCTCAAGCTGACTGGGAGCTGACAAGTTTTTGGCAAAAATTTCCAGCCACTACAGAGACTTTTCTCAATGGGGGCAGCCAGTCAACGCCCCAGACAGGTGTTCATTGGCCCCAGTTCTCCTCCCTCAAGGTGCTCCACCCCCAGCCCAGCCTGTGCCCCGAATCTAGTTTCTCTGCCACCAGGAGTTGGGGTGTCTTCCCCCAAGGAGGAGGGAGAGGCAGGTTCCTCCAAGCCCCACCTGGCACCAAATAGCGGCTGGTGGGGGGCCCCCACATGGCTGAGCGCTGGAGGTCAGACAGTTAACCAACTTCTGACTCAGGCATCATCTCACCTTCTATCTGAGTGGTTTTGAAGGAATGACTTTCATTCACATTAGGGAACTGCGCGCTTTTCTGAGAAGGTGTTAGATGCTGAGGCTTTTCCTGAATAAGCAAAGCAGGAGGCACAGCCAGCATTTCTGGGCGGTTCTGGAGCTGAGCTTCCTTCCTGGACTGTGTCAGTGGCGAGGCGGGAGAATGCGGGGGGCTCGGGGGGTCACAACTCCTGCCCGGTGACAATGCAGGACTGAAGGACATGGTATCCCAGAGGACACTTCCCCCATGCCTCTGTGAAGCAACATGCTGCGGAGAGCCCTGGGGGCTCTGGGTGGTCCAGCCCTGCCGGGGACATTGTCGGCTGTGTGTGGACACAGGGGTCAGCTGGACACTGCTGTGCTCTCGGCTACCACCCTAACCCAGGTGCCTTACAGTCCTTGACACAGAGGCTGCGGAGGGTGAGTCTCCACCTCTTAGTTGACAACGGAGAGCGTGGCAGAGAAGGTGTGAGAAAAGAAAGACTGATGTGGGGCTGGGACAATGAGGGGGGGTGAAGAAAAGTCACACAACTCAGCTGAAGACCACAGCATCCGCACATCATGCCCATTGCTTTAAAATACAATTGCACGTGTTTAAATTTTATACAATTCATTAAAGCAAAGGTGGGAAGTGCTTTCCGATAATTAAAATTCAGACAAGCCCATTCTCGGGTTTGAGGCCATGAATAAAAGTGACACTTTGCCGATTGCACCTTGCCAGGTCACCGTTTACCCGCAGCCAACAACACCTCTCAGGTAATTGATTGCTCCTTGCCGGGGAAAAACAAATGCAGGATGAGCCGAGTTTATTGCTACTTATTACGCTTCACTTTAACATGGAAATTGGGGCTCCAAATGAGACAACAGGTTAACCCAGAGGTGGTGGAAACGAACAGAATCTTTTCAGAAGAGAGTCCAGGTCTGCTGAGCCCCACTCTGGGCAGGGCAGGTCCTTGTAACTCAGCCCCTGTCCTCACAACAGAGGCCGGGAGCTGTCCATCCCTGCAGTGCTGAAGGGCTGGGCAGGTCTCCCTCCGCCTGCGCCTCGCCCCCTCCAGGGCACCTCGCTTCTTTGCCTTGGCTGACCCCCACCCCGACCTTGCCTGATATGGTCAGAAGGGTCAGACCTTGGGTCTCCTTGAGGAGATCTGAATGGGCAGCTGGATACACCTTGTCCTAGGAAGGGTAAGCCCAATCTCCCTCCATTGTTCTGTCCATGGCGTCCATCTAGCTGGCACCCAGCCCCACCTGCTCTCACCTCTCGGCGTGGAAGAGCGGAGACTCAGCGGTGGGCTTTGAGGAAAGTCCTCGGCCTGCCCCTCACCTGGCCTGAGCCTCGTGGGGACAAGGGGCTCGTCTCGGGGTGCAGGCAGGAGAGGCCTGGCGCCCAGGGCTCCTCACTCAGGAACAGGCCAGGGCTCCCGCTCCAAGCTGCTGCTGTCCCACCTGGGGCGGAACGAGCTGCCTCTCACAACGCAACTGAGCATGAAGCCATCAGGCCACGAAGCCGGCGTGGTGTCCGGAGGTGACCGGTGCGGCTGAGGGGACAGAGTGGGCTCTCCTTCTGAGCCAGCGGTCGAGGAAGGACTCAGCTGCAGGTAAGGGACGGCTGAGTGGAGGCTAGCAGGGTGGCGGGGGCCGCTCCAGGCAGAGGAAGGGTGAGGGCAGAGCCTGCCCGGAGCATTTGGGGGACAGTAACGAGGTCCCCGCACCCTGGGGATCCGTTCCATTCACCGGAAGAACGCTGTGCCAAACAGTTATTTCACACAGCTTGTAAGAAACATCTCTATATATCTGATATGAGGACAAGTCCTTACCTGCAGACGGAAAGGCTTGCAATCCATTTGCTGTTAGAACACTAACAGCTCTGGGAAGCTGCTAAGAAGCCCTGGAAACACCAGAGTTAGCGATCTGTTAAACAATTCCCTGCATTCACCATATACTGGGCGTAAGTTCCATTCTGTGAAAGAACACTGTCATGAATTCGCCTCGCAAGTAGCTGTTTAAAACATCTCACTGTTTGTATGGAAACCATTTCAGTGTAAGCATTTCTAAAAGGCTTTTTCTTCTGTTCATAGACACAACAGTGAACTGAGAGCAGCTTAAAAGCAGCTTCTAGAAACTCAAGTGTGGTGTCTGTGGCAGGTCTGTGAGGCGATACACTGTACGCGTCACACGGTGGATCGAGGGGTGAGGGGGGCTTCAGAGGACAGCGAGCGTGGTGCAGATGCAGACCCGACGCAGAGTGGCCGCAGAGAGCCGAGTGGGAAGTCCAGGCCAGCCGTCAGGATCCTGGGGTTCCCACACAGACTGCGCCTTTTATGTCAAGTGGGATGAGAGCCTCTGGAGGGTTCTGAGCTAAGAACTGGGCTTAAACGTTGTCTTCAAGACAGGCTTCAGGTGCGGGGGGCAGAGTTAGGCATCCAGGAGGGGAGCAAGTCTATTGGTTAGGGAAAAGGTTTGACCAGGTGATCCTCAGAGGGGGTTGAGATGTGCTTGGATTCTAGACGTATATCTAAGGCAGAGCTAAACAGAGCCGGCTGACGGATCAGATGTGGAGGGTGTGTGTGTGTGTGTGTGTGTGAGAGATCAGATGTGGAGGGTGTGTGTGTGTGTGTGTGTGTGTGAGAGAGAGAGAGAGAGAGAGAGAGGGGAGGGAGAGAGGGAGAGAGAGGCACCAAGAATGCTCCAAGCCTTTTCCCCTGAGAACCTGGAAGGGGAGTAGCTGAGAGAGTGATGACTTAGGTGATGAATTAGACTCTGTAGCGGCAGTTTGATGGTGGAAAGTGGGGAGTGGGCCTTGAGACTCTGAAATTTAGTTTTCAGCATTTTTTAAGGAGAGAACCCAGCAGAGGTGCTTACAGATCGTTTAGAGAACCACCCAGATTTGAGGGGAGCAGCTGGCTGGACACATGCATGGAGGGTTATGGGCCCAGCAGGTATGATACGTAAAGCTGAGAGATGGGTCAGATCCCTAGAGAGTGGCTGGGTGGGCAGAGAGAACGCCCATCCCATCCCTGGTCCCCACTGTGAGCAGGCTGAAGTCCAGGATTGAGAGTGATGGTGTCTGACTCCAATCCTGAGAACCTTCGGCTTCACCGTTCCTTCCCAGATCACCTGCTCCAGAGACTCCTAGGGCCAATTTACATGTAGATGCCTGAGCAGATTGAATCAGGACTTTACAGATGTGGCCTGGGAATCTGAATTCTTTTTTTAAAAAGCCCCCATTCCCATCCCCTTGTCCCTGCTGAATGCTGTGCTAATTACAGTTTGAGAAGCTCCCCTCTCGAGGCAGGGCAGACTATTAAGGCTGGCAGCTCCTTGAAGTCCCCCCCCTACACTGAACTCAGGGCACCTAAAAAATGACCCCTTTTGCACCGACATGACAACCCCTCAGATCAGAAAGACACTTTCCCACCATTTTACCCAGCTTCTCAGAATACCCCAGAGGGGTTGGAGGAAGTAGTCACGTTCCATCACAGGAGTAGACAGGTGGGATCTGCTACTCTGGACTGGAGGTGAAGGAGGGGTGAGGACCACGTGCATGGAGGGTGCACCCAGCAAGGACGGGACGGCTGCTCTCAGGGGTCAGCTGGCTCCCCACGGAGGATGCAGAGGAAGCGTCTCATCTGAGACGACGAGTGTATTTTGGTGGGAAGGGTGAATTTGAGCCCAAAGCACTTTCCCTTGACTGTAACTTCAACCTTGAGGTTCCAGCCTGAGATTCATGCCTTTGATGATGTGTTTTCTTCTGTGTTGGGAAGGAAAACTCCAGAGGAACAAAACAATCATCTTAATAGTTTTTTTTTTAAGTAACACCTTTATGAACATAAAACTCACATACCGTACAATTCACCCATTTAAACTATGAAGTTCCAAGTTTTTGGTACATCCACATTATACAACCATAACTACAGTCAATTTTGAACATTTCAATCATCCTAAAAAGAAACCTCACAGCCATTAGCAGCCACTCTCCATTCTACCAACCCTCCTCCCAAATCTAGATCACTAATCCACATTCTGCCCATCTAGACATTTCAGATAAATGCAATGGTGCTATGTGGCCTTTCATGATTGACTTCTTTCACATAGAATGAGGTTTTGAAGGTTCATTGATGCTGTAGAGTGCGTCAGCATATCATTTCTATTTATATAGCTTGAATAATAGCCCAGTGTATGGCCATACTGCATCTTATTTATTTGTTCAATAATTGATGGACATTTTCCCTCTTTGGGGCTATTATAAATAATGTTTCTGTGAACATTTGTCTGCAGGCTTTCTTTTTTTTTGTCTACAGGCTTTCATTTCTCTTGAGTGGAGATGTGGTCAGATGGTATTATGATGCTTAACATTTAGAGGAAATTCTAGAGTAGCTACATTTTACATTTTCATTTCTGTTTATTTTCATCAACAAGGCCTGAGGGTTACAATTTCCGCACAACCTCACCAACACTTGCTATCATCTATCTTTTTATTGTAATCATCCTGGTGGGTGTGAAGTTGTATCTCATTGTGTTTTGATTTGCATTTCCCTGATAACTAATGGTACCAAGTGTATTTTCATCTGCTTATTGGCCATTTAGATGTCTGTTATGGGGAAATGTCTATTCAAATACTTGGCCTATTTTAATTTGTGTTGTCTTTTTGTTCTTGAGTTTTAAGAGTCTTTTTTATATTCTAGACAAAAATCTCTTACTATATATGTAACCTAGAAAAAATTCTCCCCGTCTGAGGATTGGCTTTTTACTTTTCTTGATGGTTTCTTGATGGTGTTTTTGAAGCACAAAAGCTTTAAATTTTGATGATCTTTTTCTTCTTTTCTTTTGGCTTGTTTTGTTTCTTATGCTTTGAGTGTATCATCTAAGAAACTGTTGCCTGACCTAACTGAGGTCACAAAAATTTATGCTTATATTCTTTTCTGAGAGCTTTATAATTTTTATACTAAATTTAACTATTAGCTCCATTTTGAATTGATTTTTTAATATCATGTAAGGTAGGCTGCAAATTACTTCATTTGGGCCATTTATTGAAAAGATTATTTCTCCCATTGAATTGTCTTGGCACCCATGTCAAAATTCAATTGACCAGAAAAGGTTATTTTCTGGGTTCTATTTTATTTTATTCGACTCTATTCTATTCTATCCCAGCTGGGTCTACGGAACTATCTGTCAATCCTTATGTAAATGCTTCACTATACTGTCTTAATTGCAGTAGCCTAGTAGTAAGTTTTAAAATCAGGAAGTATGAGTCCTCCAATTTTGTTTTTCTTTTCCATAATTATTTGACTGTTCTTGAATTTCTATATGAATTTTAGGATCAGCATATGGGCTTTGCTGGTGGCTCAGCTGGTAAAGAATCCACCTGCAATGTGGGAGACCTGGGTTTGATCCCTGGGTTGGGAAGATCCCCTGGAGAAGGGAAAGGCTATCCACTCCAGTATTCTTACCTGGAGAATTCCATGGAGTGTATAGTCCATGGGGTCACAAACAGTCAGACATGACTGGGCGATTTTCACAAATTCCTACAAAGAAGTCAGCTGAGATTTTTGTTAGGACTTGCATTAAATCTGTATACCAGTTTGGCAAATACTGCCATCTTAACACTTGTAAATCTTCTGATCCATGATCATGGGGCATCTTTCTATTTATTTGGGTGTTTGATTTTTTTTAACACTATTTTTTAGTTTTAAATATATGTTTTGAATTTCTCTTGCTAACTTTATTCCTATATATTTTATTATTTTCATGCTACTGTATAGAGCTGTTTTTTTAAATTTCAACTTTAGATTGTTCACAAGTGTATAGAAACATAATTTATTGTCTATATTGATCTTGTGCCCTAGAACTTGCTGAATTTGCTTTGTTAGTTCTAATAACTTTGTCTATAATAACTTTGTGGGTTTCTTAGGATTTTTTATACACAGTGTCATGCTGTCTGCAAATAGAGATAGATTATTCTTCCCTTCTAAGCTTCAGACCTTGTATTTATTTTTCTAGCCTAATTGCCCTGGGTAGAACCTCCAGCACATAACTAAACAGTAGGATGGGAATGGACATTCTTGTCTTATTTCTGAACTTAAGGGAAAAACATCCAGTCTTTCACCATTAAGTGCGATGTTAGCTGTCAGTTTTCTTGTAACTTCCCTTTATCAGGCTGAGGAAGTTCCTTTTATTCCTAGTGTGCTGTAATCTTCTTTTCTTTTACCATGAAATGTTGTTGAACTTTCTTATATGCAATTTTTTGTATATATTAAAGCTATCATGAGGTTTCTGGTTTTCATCTTATTGATCAGTTCAGTTAAGTCACTTAGTCATGTCAGACTCTTTGTGACCCCATGGACTGCAGCACACCAGGCCTCCCTGATCATCACCAACTCCCAGAGTTTACTCAAAGTCATATCCACTGAGTCAGTGATGCCGTCCAACCATCTCATCCTCTGTCGTCCCCTTCTCCTCCTGCCCTCAATCTTTCCCAGCATCAGGGTCTTTTCCAATGAGTCAGTTCTTTGCATCAAGGTGGCCAAAGTACTGGAGTTTCAGCTTCAGCATCAGCCCTTCCAATGAACACCCGGGACTGAGTTCCCTGAGGATGGACTGGTTGGATCTTCTTGCAGTCCAAGGGACTCTCTAGAGTCTTCTCCAACACCACATTTCAAAAGCATCAATTCTTTGCTCAGCTTTCTTTATAGTCCAACTCTCACATCCATATATGACTACTGGAAAAACTACAGCCTTGACTAGATGGACCTTTGTTTGCAAAATAATGTTTTTGCTTTTTAATATGCTGTCTAGGTTGACCGTAACTTCTCTTCCAAGGTGTAAGCATCTTCTAATTTCATGACTGAAGTCACCATCTGCAATGATTTTGGAGCCCCCCAAAATAAAGTCTGTCACTGTTTCCACTGTTTGCCCATCTATTTGCCATGAAGTGATGGGACTGGATGCCATGATCTTAGTTTTCTGAATGTTGAGCTTTAAGCCAACTTTTTCACTCTCCACTTTCCCTTTCATCAAGAGGCTCTTTAGTTCTTCTTCCCTTTCTGCCATAAGGGTGGTGCCATCTGCATATCTGAGGTTATTGATATTTCTCCTGGCAATCTTGATTCCAGCTTGTGCTTCATCCAGCCCAGCATTTCTCATGATGATCTTATTGATATAGTGCATTATATTAACTTATATTTGGATGTTCAAACCTTGCATTTTCAGGAACCCTTTTTGTATGCTGCTGTGTTCAATTTGCTGGTATTTTCTTGAGGATTTTTACGTGTATGTTCAAAAGGAATGTTGGCCTGTAGTTTCTGGTGATGTCTTTGGTACAAAAGTGATACAGTCCTCTTGGGAATACTTGGGATGTCCCATCTTGTACCTTTTAAAGGAATCTATGAAGAACCTGTATTAATTGTTCTTAAAATACTTGATAGAATTGACCAGTGAAGACATCTGGTCTACTAAGTTTCTTTCTTGGAAGTTTTTTTTTTTTTCCTCCTAAGAAAGACCTTTTAATTGTGGTAAAATACACATAACAAGTAATGCTCAAAATTCTCCAATCCAGGCTTCAGCAATATGTGAACTGTAAACTTCCAGATGTTCAAGTTGGTTTTAGAAAAGGCAGAGGAACCAGAGATCAAGTTGCCAACATTCACTGGGTCATCAAGAAAGGAAGAGAGTTCCAGAAAAACATCTGTTTCTGCTTTACTGACTGTGTCAAAGCTGTTTACTGTGCGGATCACAATAACCAGTGGGAAATGCTGAAAGAGATGGGAATACCAGACCACCTCACCTGCCTCTTGAGAAACCTGTATGCAGATCAGGAAGCAAGAGTTAGAACTGGACATGGAACAACAGACTGGTTCCAAATAGGAAAAGGAGTACATCAAGGCTGTATATTGTCACCCTGCTTATTTAACTTACATTCAGAGTACATCCTGAGAAACACTGGGCTGGAAGAAGCACAAGCTGGAATCAAGATTGCCAGGAGAAATATCAATAACCTCAGATATGCAGATGGCACCACCCTTATGGCAGAAAGGGAAGAAGAACTAAAGAGCCTCTTGATGAAAGTGAAAGAGGAGAGTGAAAAAGTTGGCTTAAAGCTCAACATTCAGAAAACTAAGATCATGGCATCCGGTTCCATCACTTCATGGCAAATAGATGGGCAAACAGTGGAAACAGTGACAGACTATTTTTTAGGCTCCAAAATCATTGCAGATGGTGACTGCAGTCATGAAATTAGAAGATGCTTACTCCTTGGAAGGAAAGTTATGATCATCCTAGACAGCATATTAAAAAGCAGAGACATTATTTTGTCAACAAAGGTCCATCTAGTCAAGACTACAGTTTTTTCCAGTAGTCATGTATGGATGTGAGAGTTGGACTAAGAAAGCTAAGTGCCAAAGAATTGATGCTTCTGAACTGTGGTGTTGGAGAAGACTCTTGAGAGCCCCTTGGATTGCAAAGAGATCCAACCAGTCCATCCTAAAGGAAATCAGTCCTGGGTATTTATTGGAAGGACTGATGTTGAAGCTGAAACTCTAACCACCTGATGCAAAGAGGTGACTCATTTGAAAAGACCCTGATGCTGGGAAAGATTGAAGGCAGGAGGAGAAGGGGACGACAGAGGATGAGATGGTCAGATGGCAGCACCGGCTCAGTGGACATGAGTTTGGGTAAACTCTGGGAGTTGGTGATGGACAGGGAGGCCTGGTGTGCTGCAGTCCATGTGATCATGAAGAGTCGGACACGACTGAGTGACTGAACTGAACTGAACCGAACACATAACAAAAGTTGCCATCTTAGCCATTTTTAAGTGCATAGTTCAGTAGTTTTAAGCAGCAGTGAGCCTCACTGTGGCCCATGGAGGGAGGCCAGGAGGCATGGTGGACACGTCTTGACGGACAGAGAGGCTGGCATACCAGTAGCACCAACGTGGGGACGGTCCGCTTCCTCCTGAGCAGGCCTGGATCAGTAGAGAAGAGGGTGGTAACAAGGCCCTGCCATCCAGCACAGGGAACTCTGTTCAGTGATGTGATGGCCTGGATGAGTTGGGGCTTTTGGGGAGAATGGAGACACACATGTGTATGGCTGATTCTGTTTGCTGTTCATTTGAAGCTATCACAGCACTGCTAGTTGGCTATGCCCCAATACAAAACAAAAAGTTAAAAAAGAAGCCAGAGAGAAGCAGGTGGTCCTGCTGACCAGGTGGCCCTGGGCCCTGCGTGGGCACAGCTGCTCGTCTGGCTCAGCCCATGTGGTGGGAGTGGCCGTCCCATCCCTCCCAGGCCCACTCCCACACCGGTGACGATGAAACTGGCTCTGGATGTTGGCAAGTGCCCTCTTTTCAGAGGGGGTGCAGCTTGCCTCCTGAGAACCCCGAGGATTAGAGCTGTAGTTGACACATGTCAGGTTTACACACTCTCCCAACATCTGGCTCAGCATCTAGAATATGCAGTTAGTGGCTGAGAGTAAATAAACCAGTGGGTGGATGAACAGGAGCGAGGAAGCCTGGACTAGTTGAAGAGCCTCATCTGGCCCAGGTTCAGCATAAACCCTGAGCCTGGGGTTATGTGCAGTTATGTGCAGGGTGCGGAAGCGGAATGAGTGTATCCCAGGTAGAGTGCTGGACCAGATTGTGCTCACTGGCTCATGGTCTTGCCAAATCCCTTCAGCTAGCACCTCTATTACCCTGTGTATAAAACGAGGTCCATTGTCCCCTCTTTGCTGGGCTTTTGTAGGAGTGGGGGTGTGTGAACACTCACAGCGGTGTCACACTTGTGGGGGGCGTGAACACTCACAGCGGTGTCACACTTGGGGTGTGAACACTCACAGCGGTGTCACACCTGTGGGGGGTGTGAACACTCACAGCGGTGTCACACTTGTGGGGGTGTGAACACTCACAGCGTGCACACTGTGTGGGTGTGAACTCACAGGGTGTCACACTTGTGGGTGTGAACACTCACAGCGGTGTCACACTTGTGGGGTGTGAACACTCACAGCGGGTCACAGTGTGGGGTGGACACTCACAGCGTGTCACAGTGAGTGTGGGTGTGAACACTCACAGCGGTGTCACACTTGTGGGGGTGTGAACACTCACAGCGGTGTCACACTTGTGGGGGTGTGAACACTCACAGCGGGGTCACAGTTGTGGGGGTGTGAACACTCACAGCGGTGTCACAGTGAGTGTGGGTGTGAACACTCACAGCGGTGTCACACTTGTGGGGGTGTGAACACTCACGGTGGTGTCACACTTGTGGGGGGCGTGAACACTCACAGCGGTGTCACACTTGTGGGGGGCGTGAACACTCACAGCGGTGTCACACCTGTGGGGGGTGTGAACACTCACAGCGGTGTCACACTTGTGGGGGTGTGAACACTCACAGCGGTGTCACAGTTGTGGGGGTGTGAACACTCACAGCGGTGTCACAGTGAGTGTGGGTGTGAACACTCACAGCGGTGTCACAGTGAGTGTGGGTGTGAACACTCACAGCGGTGTCACACTTGTGGGGGTGTGAACACTCACAGCGGTGTCACACTTGTGGGGGTGTGAACACTCACAGCGGTGTCACACTTGTGGGGGTGTGAACACTCACAGCGGTGTCACACTTGTGGGGGTGTGAACACTCACAGCAGTGTCACACTTGTGGGGGGTGTGAACACTCACAGTGGTGTCACACTTGTGTGGGTGTGAACACTCACAGCGGTGTCACACCTGTGGGGGGTGTGAACACTCACAGCGGTGTCACAGTTGTGGGGGGTGTGAACACTCACAGCGGTGTCACACTTGTGGGGGTGTGAACACTCACAGCGGTGTCACACTTGTGGGGGTGTGAACACTCACAGCGGTGTCACACTTGTGGGTGTGAACACTCACAGCGGTGTCACAGTGAGTGTGGGTGTGAACACTCACAGCGGTGTCACACTTGTGGGGGTGTGAACACTCACAGCGGTGTCACAGTGAGTGTGGGTGTGAACACTCACAGCGGTGTCACACTTGTGGGGGTGTGAACACTCACAGCGGTGTCACACTTGTGGGTGTGAACTCTCACAGCGGTGTCACAGTTGTGGGGGGTGTGAACACTCACGGCGGGGTCACAGTTGTGGGGGGTGTGAACACTCACGGCGGTGTCACACTTGTGGGGGTGTGAACTCTCACAGCGGTGTCACAGTGAGTGTGGGTGTGAACACTCACGGCGGTGTCACACTTGTGGGTGTGAACTCTCACAGCGGTGTCACAGTGAGTGTGGGTGTGAACACTCACAGCGGTGTCACACTTGTGGGTGTGAACTCTCACAGCGGTGTCACACTTGTGGGGGGCGTGAACACTCACAGCGGTGTCACAGTTGTGGGGGGTGTGAACACTCACGGCGGGGTCACAGTTGTGGGGGTGTGAACACTCACAGCGGTGTCACAGTTGTGGGGGGCGTGAACACTCACAGCGGTGTCACACTTGTGGGGGGCGTGAACACTCACAGCGGTGTCACAGTTGTGGGGGGTGTGAACACTCACGGCGGGGTCACAGTTGTGGGGGTGTGAACTCTCACAGCGGTGTCACACTTGTGGGGGTGTGAACACTCACGGCGGGGTCACAGTGAGTGTGGGTGTGAACACTCACAGCGGTGTCACAGTGAGTGTGGGTGTGAACACTCACAGCGGGGTCACACTTGTGGGGGGTGTGAACACTCACGGCGGTGTCACACTTGTGGGGGGTGTGAACACTCACAGCGGGGTCACAGTGAGTGTGGGTGTGAACACTCACAGTTGTGTCACACTTGCGGGGGTGTGAACTCTCACAGTGGTGTCACACTTGTGGGTGTGAACACTCACAGTGGTGTCATACCTGTGGGGGGTGTGAACACTCACAGCGGTGTCACAGTGAGTGTGGGTGTGAACACTCACAGCGGTGTCACACTTGTGGGGGGCGTGAACACTCACAGCGGTGTCACACTTGTGGGGGTGTGAACACTCACAGCGGTGTCACAGTGAGTGTGGGTGTGAACACTCACAGCGGTGTCACACTTGTGGGGGGCGTGAACACTCACAGCGGTGTCACACTTGTGGGGGTGTGAACACTCACAGCGGTGTCACAGTGAGTGTGGGTGTGAACACTCACAGCGGCGTCACGCTCTGGTCCACATTTGCCTGATTATTGACAGTTACCCTGGTTACACAGGGGCACACTTATCTGGTGTGCAAGATTCACAAATTTCACTTGTGTCACTTCATTCCTGAGTTTTGAGGGAAGGAAAATTCCTTTGGTGTTTTGAGATGTATTATCATTTCCTCCCAAGTTTACATTAAGCTAAAAATTAAACCTGGATATTGACTAACATGGGTTAAAGGCCCTGCCAAATAGCCTACACAGGCTTTGTTCTTGTTCCTCACTAAATCCATTCAAGCATTGAGCCAGCAAAGCCCCGGATACTGTGCAGGGCTTGAGAATGACAATGGTGAGGACCCAGCACCTCCGACCCTCCCACCTCCTGCTCACAGATCTTCGGGGAAGCAGAAAGCTCACTCCACTGACAAGGTACTGTGAGAAAAGCAGGGACAGAAACACTGTGGTGCGTCCCTTGAGTCTTCTCAGAAACCACAAGTTGTCTGAGGTTAAGAAAATGTAGACAATATCCTACTGCATTAAAATATACATCATATATGGCATTGAGGTATCAAGATTGAATTGTCTTTCAGAAAAATATCTTGACTGTTCCTGCATCTCTGCTCATTCTAGGGAAGTATGAATGCAAATACATCAGATTTGGGAGGAGAGTCGTGGTGTGGAAGGCAGCATGTTGCCTTCCCAATGAGGGGGCGAGGACCCCAGTTGGCAGGGCCCTTCTCCCTTACACACGTGCTCCAGGGGCTGCCAAACGGCCACTGGCGTCCAGCCCAGAAAAGCTCAGCTCCTTTCAGATGGCTTGAGCAGATGAGCATTTAAGATGCTGCAATATTCTAGTAATTTATTAATGATATCGCATAGCAGATGTTGGCAGCATTTCTGTGGGGGTGCTTTTTTTTTTTTTTTTAACAAGAGTAGAGCCTGTTTCCTTCCAAAGTTGATAAGCTTAAAATAAAAATGGGAGAGGAAATGATTCCAGGGAAGAAGCAAAACCTGCCTTCCCAAGTAAGGGGATTTTCTAGAGGCAAAAGTATAATGGGAGAATATGGGAGAGAAGGGACTCTTCTCTCTCCAGAAAGTCAGCTGGGGACAGGAAGGGTCTGTGCAAAAGTGAGTGGGCAGTGCTTGTCAGGCAGAGCCTGGGCTTCATTTTATAGCTGCATGCTGAGTGCCTCTGCATGTGGGGCACTGTTCTGGGGCCCCATGGTAAAATGGACAAAGTCACTGGCCTGGTAGGTGTTTCATTTTAGTGGGGGAGTTAATGAGTCATTCTCAAGTCATGAATTGAGCTGAGCACTCTGGATGCAGAGCGGAAATTACAGAGGGCCCCCACAGCCATGCTCAGGCGTGGTTCAGCTCAGTTCAGTTGCTCAGTCGTGTCCGACTCTTTGCTACTCCATGAACCACAGCAGGTACAGGTATATCCTTATTCACTGGGGCTGTGCTTAGCATGTGGCAAGCAGTTTTCCAATCATTTGTGACCATTAGTCTATTTGGTCTTCATAAACATCTTGTGCAATCATACCTCATCACCATGGATCACAGAGCATCACATAACCCCACAGGTTCACTGCTGGGAGTGGTGGTCCTCAGATTGGAACCCAGATGCCAGGTGCCAGGGCTGATGCTCTGTCTATGGAGAAACTCAGAGAGGGGCACAGAGGTGGTCACTGCTGGTGATGCCTTGTGGTGGGCTCTCCTGGCAACCGGGGAGGTGAGGTCACAGCAAGGCCTGGAAGGATGGGGCCCTGAAGGCTGAGCCAGAGGCATCTGGGAGGGCAAGTGATGGACAGACGGTGAATAGTGGAGAAATCCATGAGCGACCCCCTAGTGGACAGACAAGGGTGTTCTGCCTGAACACCCGCACCACGGGCTCTGTCTGGGATTCTGTTCAGCACCTGCCCTGCCCAGGGTGCCTTCAGCACCTGGGACAGCTCCCAACTCACAGCGGCTCCCAGGATGGCTTACTATCCAGAAGGCAGAAGCGCTCAGGATTCTGTCTTTGCAATGATATCTCCCACAACTCTGACCTTTAGTCCACTCAGTTCTCACAACAGCCCTGTTTGAAAGCATCAATTTTTCAGCATTCAGCCTTCTTCATTATTTTATTAACACAATTTTATTTTGTAAACCTCTTTAGACAAAAAGCAATCATTTTGCTGACAAAGGTTCATGTAGTCAAAGCTATGGTTTTTCCAGTAGTCATGTACGAATGTGAGAGTTGGACCATAAAGAAGGCCGAATTCTGAAAAACTGATGCTTTCAAACTATGGTGCTAGAGAAGACTGTTGAGAGTCCTTTGGACTGCAAGGAGATAAAACTGCAAGGAAATCAACCTTGGATTTTCTTTGGGAGGACTGATGCTGAAGTTGAAGCTCTAATACTTTGGTCAACCGTTGTGAAAAGCAAACTCATTAGAAGATACCCTGATGCTGGGAATGACTGCAGGCAAAAGGAGGAGAGGGTGGCAGAGGATGAGATGGTTGGAGAGCAGCATGACTCAATGGACATGAATTTGAGCAAACTCTGGAAGGTCGTGGAGAAGGAAATGGCAGCGTACTCCAGTATTCTTACCTGGGAAATCCCACAGACAGAAGCGCCTGGCAGGCTAGAGTCCATAGGATTGCAAATACTTGGACAAGACTGTGTGACTGAACAACAGCAGCAAAATTAAGAACAATGGAAGAGAACATACATTGTAAACATCTAAGAGACAAAAGCTTGGGGCATGCACATTGTTTGGGTGCTCGGTCTCAGGGTGTTTCAATGTCCTTTCCTCAATCACAATTCCAGAACTGGGACGCATCCCATTGGGCAGGTGCTTTGGAGTGGCTTAGGGGCCAGACCCCTGAGAAGCATTCACACAGAGGGAGGCTGGAGAGCAGAGGCCTCAGTGTTGAGGCCACTGGGTCCAGGATCTGGACTGACACCAGAGCCCAGAGCGGAACTCTGGGAGTTACTATGGGAAGGCAAGGGGCCTGGGCATCCGGAAGGGACACAGGACTTCGCGGTGCCCTGGATGGCGGCTGTCACCTGCGTGCGTCTGGTCTTCCCCTTGTGGGGTCATTTGTGCAGAGATCAGCCTGGAATAGTTCCCCCTTCTCCCTCCAAGCTGACTGTGGCCACAAACCACAGCCACATTGCTTACCTGAGGCTTTTCCTAAGTGGGGCGGCTTTGAAGAAGGGCCCTTACGTCCCCAGTATCCCCAGGTTTGCTCACCGTTGGCCAGAATCTTTAGTTACGGCCCAGAGAAGCCAGCAAGCCTGGCTCTGCAGCCTTGGGGTTTGGGAGCTTCAGACAATTTTTGGTTACCAGGCAACCACTGATTTTTCATAACCAACAAGTACAATGCCACACATGATACATTCATCAGATAATAATGCAGCTCTCCCATATCACCACACACTGATCAAACCCCAGAGAGCTGCTTGGCACAGACTTGAGAGCCTGGGAGTTTGAGGAAAGCAAGACCTGAGAGACACAACTCAAGAGGAAGAGGGTCCCGGGAGGGGATGGGAGATGTCCTGCCGCTGGCTAGGTCCAGGGGCTGAGCCTCTGTGTGGTGGGGCTCTCTGCAGGGCCAGCGTCAGCTGACCGGAGGCCTGAGAGCACTGGAATCATAACATCCCCAGGTCAGCCTCAGATGGCGGCTCTGCTTTTGCGAGAGCCTGTCTGTCTGGAGAACCTCTTCTCTCTCCTCCTGCTTTTGGGAGAAGAAAATCACATCAACTTTGGGGTACAGAGTCTCCTCCAGGCAAGAAGAACCACAGTTTGTGATGCCGATGCTTGGTTACTTGAAGGATGAGTGAGCTCCCCATGAGGGCCAGCGGCTCACTGGTAGTGGCTTGGCTGGAGGCTGAGGAATCTGGCCTGTTTTACATCTGGATGGAATTGGGCTGTCCGAGTGGCCACCAGTCCAGGAGCGGGGGAGACCACTGTGGATGGCATCCTCACTGCAGCCTGCTGACCACACAGCTGGCCACTCCCTGGAGCGCCCACCTCTGCGCGGGTGTCCAGGGCCTGGCCGGCTGTGCATCACGTTTCCTCCTGATCCTTGACGGGCTGTGGGGAAGAAAGAGTGGCACCTCCCCCGGGAGGAGGCCCTGCTGCCCGCCCGGCACCTGCAGCTCCTCTCTAAGAACAGCGGCATTCTCAGGCTGCCCTGGGCATCTCTCCTAATCACCAGTGTGCCCAGGCTGTTCCCAAACAGCCAGATGATGCTGGGGACGCCTTGCTATTTATAACCTCTGCTAACATTTACACTGGCTGCCCCTGGGGATTCCATGGCTGCTTCTGGTAAATTCCTTCTGGAGAGACGACAGGGCAGTGGAGGGAAGTGAATACACCCAGGCTGTCATAAACATTCAAGCGTCACCCACACCAGAACCCTCTGTGAGTGCTGTCTGTTTCTCATAAGTCCTTCGTGCCCGTCTCCCTGAGGGGGAGCTGTTGCTGAACTTCTTGGTCAGCACGAGTCGGGCATTTCCATGTAGAGAGTCGGACGTCGGTGGATGCTGAGCGTTAACGGAGGTGGTGCCTGCCCAGGGCCTCGGGTCACTGCCTGCTGCACTGTGTGGGTGATGCACAAAGGAGGTGCCGGGCTTACTGGGGACGCAGGGGCTGAGGACCTTTGCTGAAGCTTGAGAGCAACCTTTGTGACTCGTGACATCACAAGGGGATGAGTGGATTTTGCTCAGCAGGCATTTACGGAGCCCTGCTCTCAGGTGACGGGGGAATCAAAGGTGACTCAGAACCTGGTCCTCCCTGGCTGCCTCAGTCAGCGCAGGCTGTGTAAGAAGCAGCACGGGCATTTATTGTCTCCCACTCTGGAGGTCAGAGATGGAGATGCGCAGGGCTGGTTCCTGCTGAGCCTCTGTCCAGGGGAAGAGGACACCGCCTCCTCCCAGGTCCCCACACGGTCCTCCCGCATGTGTGTCCCGATCTCTTCCTCAAGGAGCCCCGTCGTGCTGGACTGGCGCCCACCCTGGTGACCTGATTTAACTAGGTCACCTCGGGCCAGGGCTTTGCCGTGGGTTTGGGGGCACAGTCCCAGCACTGGGCGGCAGTCACCCCCTCCCCCAGCTTGCCATCCTCAGGGGTGACTCCGTGACCACACCGTGACCCTTCTCTCCTGCTGCGCTCTGACGCCTCCCCTTCCCTCTCATCCTATGTCTACCCTGCCTCGGCCCCCGGCTCCAAGGACGGTGACCGGAGCCCGGCAGCCCAGAAACAGCCTCGATTCCTTCCGACTCGGCGCCCAGCTGCACAGGGAGCCGGGCTCCCCATCCCCAGCCTTGGCCTTCCCCGCCCTCTGGACTGAGCTGTGTCCCCAGAGGCAGGGGTCGAGGTTTCACCGCTGTGACCACATCTGAAGAAGAGCCTTTATAAGCTTTCCTTCCTGAGCACATCTGAGAAAAATACCCGGGAAGCGCCTGGTGTCCACTTACGGTGACCTCGGGACCCCACCGCTCGCCTGGCGCTGACCTTCACGCTGTGTCCAGAGGGAAACGAGACAGGAGGCAAGGGGGCCGGCAGGCCCCTCCTCACCCTCCGCGGCCTTTCCAGACCTCTAAAGCTGCCGCAGCGTCGTGAGGCTGAACTCATCCCTAGCAACACCTTGTCTTATGCCAAACGAAAGTCACTTTGGGAAGTTCGCTTTGACAGCCGGGGAAGAAGGGCCGGGATCAATACGCAAAGCCGGCTGAGGGCCGCGCGGCGGTGACCGGCCCGCCAGCGGTCAATAGCACACAATTAAGATAAGAAAAACCCAGCGCCGGCTGAGACCTGCGGGTCCCGCGGCCCAGCCCTGCATCGAGCAGAGCCGGAGATGAGTCCCTGCCGGGGCAGCGGCCTGGCCGAGGTCGCCGTCACCGCGCTCAGAGGCGCACCCCTTCCCGGGGGAGCCGGCTCACGCCCCGAGTCCACCAGGCTCCGTCCGCCCGGCGAGCCCCTGCGGCCTCGCCGCTACCGCCCGCTCCTGTTGACGGACCGATTCAGGAAGAAGGCACTTCCGGCGGCTCTAGATCCGTAGCCGCAGGCAGACGTGGGCAGAGCGGCCCTTCTCCTCCTCGGGAGGGGCCTGAGGGCCTGGGCGCTGTCCCGGGACTCGCAGAGCACGCAGGCCCCCGCGCGGGGAGACGGGGCGGGGGTTTCCCCCACTTGCAAGCTCTCTGGTTTATCGCCGATCTGCCCCGGCACGCACGCGGAAGAGGCATTCTGGCGCCCGAGGACTTCCGGCTCATCAGGTCTGCTCGGAGCAGGGCTGGGTGTGTCTGACGCCAGGGGCACCGCCGGCGTGTGCATTTCATCCATCATAAAGGAGGCCTGTGGAGCTTAATCACCTGTGATTCCCTGTGACACCAGAGCAGGCTGAATTGAATATTGTTGCTTTTGTTCGGGGAGATAGCAGAGGCTGAAGCGACTGTCAGCAGCTGATAATGACTCAGATCGGGCTCCTGTGAGATGGAAGTGGCTGGAGAGACAGAGGAGGCGGCGGGGAGGGCAGGCCTGGGCAGGAGGAGCAGAGCCGGTGTAAACAGAGGGCCAGGGCCGGGCGCCCCCCTGGAGTTCGCACCGAGCTGACTTTCAGAGGCGGGCCCCACCCCGGGGATCACCGGCTCTTTCCCCCGAGGGATGACTCTGTTTGATCACATTTTATCGCAGTGACAGCAAACAGAAGCTTGTAAAAGCCGCAGCACAAAGTGATTTATTATCTCAGATCAACTCCCCCTCCCTCCCTCGGCATTTTGAGAAGCCTGGTGGCTGGGGACTTCAGCTACCCTGCAACAGAGACGCGTCTGGGCGGTCAGCGGCAAAGGGGCCCCAGGGGCCCGGGGTGGGGGGCAGGGGCCGAGGCTCCAGGCTGCGTGTGCCGGCTCCGTGCTGTCAGCAGCGGGGCTCAGCATGCACTCCCACTCACAGCGCGTGGACCCGCCCTTTGGGGTAAAGCTTGGGCGTCTTTGCTTTCTCAGGGGCTCATCGTCATGGAGCTCATGCAGACCGCGTGAGCCCCAAGTTACACAAACAGGAAAAGAACAGAACGAGCGCAGTGGCAGCCGGGGAGACGTGCCCGGCATCACTTGCCCGGGCGAGGCGGGTCTGAGACCTGCCTAATCCCCCCTCTGAGGATGGGGCGCAGCGTGTCTCTGAGCCCCGCCTGGCACCCCAGTGTGGCCACAAGGACGCAGAGGGCTCAGAAAGGGTCAGCCAGAGATGTGTGGTTGGTGGGTGTGTCCTGCAGGGATCCGGGAAACCCTGGGGCTCCCCCCACAGAGCGGGGGCCAGGGGGAGGGACCTGTGAGCTGCAGGGATGCAGAGTCAGGAGGGCGCCCAGGGCCGGTGAGGCCTGACCTTCCCGGCACAGAGTCTTGGGCCCGCTCCGTCGTCCCATCCTGCTGTGGATCTCCAGGGGGCCAGGCAGACCGAGGCCCTGAGGCCAGGCTGCGTGCTCAACCATCTCAGAGTCTAGAGCTCGGACGGGGGGAGGCACACCAGACCAGAGGCCCCTGCGGAGCCCCCTCGTGGTCTCTCCTGCTCCACTGGGGGCCCCAGGACGGGGGCTGGCGGTGCCTGTGTGGACCTGCCTTTGCAATTTCAGGCATCAGTCTAGGTGGCCCTGTCTGCTCTCACGTAAACACACACCCATTTGTGCTTTTGGAAATCACAGGAGAGAAGGTCCCTGGAGCTGGTGAAGCTTGGAGGGCGGCGGGGTGACCCGCAGTGACCTTCTGTAAAGGGTCAGCCCTGGCTCCGGGGATACACACCCATGCACGGACAGGGCGGGGGTGGGGACGGGCCCTCAGGACAAGTCACTGCAGGCTGGACGCTCGGAAACCACAGAGGCTAACTTCTGCAGTTCTGGGGGCTGGGCGTTCGGGACCAGGTGCCGGCAGGTCGCGTTCTGGTGAGCATGCCCATCCAGGCTGCAGGGGGCTCTCACTCCGGCTCCTCACACGGGACAGCCCTCAGGCCTTTTATAAGCTCCTTGTGGGGGTACTCAGAGCCCGGCTTGCCTAAGGCGACGCGGCCGTTTGCTCTTTATATTCTGAAGGTTATTTGTGATCAATTGTGTGATCCTATTAGTACAGGACCAAGTAGACCTCAAGCAAACAAAAAGGAAAACCATGATTATTTCACACTGATGGGAGACGGAATCTGTAAAAGTGAAAAAAATTACACAACAGATGATCAAATATCAAAACACGCAGAACAACTGGAGAAGCCGCCTGGAAAAACAGATGTCAATGAAACTGTGGTGACGCCCTTGGCACCTGAGCGTGACGTGCAGGGCAAGTAAATGCTGATGTCACGTCACACGCGTGACCCTCTGACTCGCACCTCTGAATGTGTGAGGATCCGTGTTTACACGCGGACACGTGAAGACACAGGCTCCCACCCGCAGTCACAGCAGGTGTGGTCAGATGTCGACAGAACACTCACAGGAGTGTAGACCCGGCCACAGCAATCACAGGCGGCACCCAAACAGATTCACCATCGTGTCCCACACTCAGTAAAATAAACCGGAAGACAGTTACGATCCCAGAGACGGCAGACGGACTGAACTCTGGCCTCTGGGATGTGGGGTATCAGTGATGTTTGCTTATAGCGCTGGCCGAGTAGATTTTGCCGTTGTCGTTTTTGTGTCCAGACTCCAGCTCTTCTGAATAGTTATCCTGACGACACTCCAGACACAACACTAGGCCAAGCAATGCTTTCTGAGCATCCACAGCCTTAAAGCAGCATGAGTGTTGTTTCAACCAAGGAAGTTAGGAAAATAATGGAATATCCTGAATAATGCATGAACAATCACTATTAGGGAAAAATAAGAGAAATATATGAATTGGAAAAGAGTAGACTTTATAAACATTCCTCATGCTGAATACTTCAGAAATTAAAAATTTTAAATTCTTAAGGAGTCTAACCAGAAAGAGGACTAAAGCATAATTACAGCTTAGACGAGGGTTGCATTTGTATACTTAAGCTGGATGCGGCGGTGAATGCAAACTGATAAACTGGAAGACAGACCTCTGGTTAGGGGCTGCGATGTCAGAGAAACGTGCGCCCAGGTCGATTCTAAGAGGGGAGTCCCCAGGCTTCTAAGCGCCCACTTCCCCAGGCTCAAGAGAAGAGGACTGACTGGGGGGTCTTGTCACAGGCGGGAATTCTAGAGAGGAGGGAAACACCTCGTTAACCTGCCAGTCGGATGACGGGAACGCCAGAGCCCGGCGAGTGGACAGTGATGGGCTTGTTGGACTGCATGAATGAATAAATAGGTGAATGAATGACTTCGGAAACGTCCAGAGCTAATACTGATGCATGACTCTCAAACCAGTGCCCAAATAAGTGCTTCTGTGCTTCTAGAAGGCTCAGCTGCCGTGGAAGGAGTCTTTTTTATTTTTCCTAAAAGACTGTTATCTGGTGGGTACTGAGCGCATCCTTGTTCTCAGGGGACCCTCTCGGAGGAGGCCACTGCTCAGGTATGAACTCCTGACAGCCAGGGGCAGCGGCAGCGAGGTCCACCATCCCGTCCCGACGACCTCTGCCCGGCACCCTTTGTCACGGCCTGCGACTGGCTGGGCCCCCACTGCCCGTGGATGACGCGTGAGCCTGCCTTCCCAAGCACTGGGGTCTGAGCTCGCTCGTCTCCCCCTCTGGCCGCTCAGACGACGGCCCAGCTACAGTCACCCAGCCGCCCAGGAGAGCCGTGGGCACCGCACACGTGGGCCACACGTCTGCCTGGCCCCCCCACCGCCACCCTCCAGCCAGGAGCGTGCTTCCCGGGCGCGTCCGCCAGCCCCAGGCCTGCCTGCCTGCGGCACGATGGCCTGCACATCCACACTCGGGGGCTGCGTTTCCCGTTTGTCGTCTCTGTCGGCTCCTGGGGCCCATCCTCTCCGGCCGACGGCTGAGCGGGGGGCTGAGTCAGGGAGATGAGGAGAGAACACCTCCCTCCTCAGTCTTTGTGCTTTCATTATTGATAAAGGAAATGGTCTCCGACAGGACTCCAGAGGGAACAGCCAACAAAGCCCAGCCTGGATCAGCAGCTCCGACAGGGCGCGCTCCTAGGGAGGACACGCGGCTGGGCGGCTTGATGGAGGCTGTGCTGGGGGGACGGGCATGGCCGCAGGAGAGAGGCCTGGGGTGAACAGGGTGGGGGGATGTCCCCAGTGACCCCCAGCTCCCGTCTCAGAGAGGACGGTCCTGCTGCTCTGAAGCGCCCAGACACCCTTGTCATGTCCTGGGGTCTGCACCAGAGCTGTGACTGACCAAGCCCTGGCAGTGCAGGGCTTTCTAGGTCAGGATGAGGAGGCTTCTGGAAGAATCTCGGGGGCCACGGGCGGTGTCCCAGGTACAACCAGCGATGCTCTGGATGCCCCGTTCCTGGAGACAGTGATGGGGCAGGATGCACAGTTCCCGACCCTGTCTCAGGGTGACGGGCTCACAGCTCGTCACCCCCAAGTTTCCACAGTGGCCCAGATGCCCCGTCACTGTCTCTCCTCTCGCAGGGCGAAAGCTGTTGCTGAGTGTGGGGCTCATGCCCCTACCCCCTGGAGGGAATTGCTGTCCCCCCCCCCCACCCCCTCCTCCCATCCCGGCCACGGTGCCTCCTGGATCCGGACACGGATGTCTCCAGAGCCCCCGTGTCCCTGCCTGCTCCCCTCCCGTCCTGAGAAGCTGGAAAGCAGAGGGACCCTTCACAAAGTCCTGGGCTCACGGTGCTCCGGCAGCCTCTGTCCAGTCTGGAACCGTGGACCTCACACCTCTCCAGCCTCAGTGCCGGCCACTCAGCCCTTCTGCTCCAGGCGTCTGTGCTCACGGATCTGCCCACACGTGCTGTTTCCTGTCCCCATGAGCCAGCAGTCACAGGGGAGACTAGATTCCCGCGAACTGAGCGGGGCAGCGCCCAGGCTCAGCGGAAGGAGCCCATCAGCCCCTGCTGGGCCCCAGAGGGCAGCCCTGGGCATCACCTGGGTGTGAGCAGCAGCGGAGGGGGTGGACGCGGATGAGGCCGGGCCACTGCCCCAGAAGCTGACCAACAGGCTCGGATAAAGGAGGGGTGGTGATGGAGTCGTCCCCAGTCAGGGGTCTGGGTGAGGCCGGAGCCAAGCTGGCTCACACAAGCCGCGTGGGTCAGAGGCTTCCCAGCATGGGTGGCTCCCGTGGGCACAAGAGTTGGGGGGTGCATGCCCCCAGCTCCCCACTAAAGCGCCGAGCATGTGGAGCTGAGGCGGCGCTCCGGGTCCAGGCTTCCTCCTGGGGCTGGACGGAAGGGCAGCAGCGGTCAGGGTCAGCGCCCGGCTCGAGGCGCCCAAGGCCTGCCCCTGGGAGACGGGGCTGCAGGTGGGGCCCCAGGACGCGGGGACCCCGCCCTGTGAGCAGGAGGGGGGCTGGGGCAGCGGGGGCTGCCGGGCCGGGCGGCCCACCATCCTAGGAGACTGGGCTCCGGGTGTCGGCCCCCGAGCCCCGGAGAGTCTGCCGCGGCACCCGTCTAAGATAAAAAATGCAAGTTCGCAGAACACTGGTCCACATCTCGCACAGAGCGCGGGCAGATGCCGTCCAGACGGGCACGCGGCGGGAGACTGCGTCTCGGGAGGAGGCAGGACAGCGAGGCCCTGGCTGTCCCAGCACCTCAGCTGACCCAGTCCGCAGGGCCCCTAGGGCCAGATGTGTTAACAAGGCAGAGAGGCCACCGCCGCCGGTTCCTGGGGGGCCGGGGGGAGGGAGGCCGTCAGCAAGGAGCTGGCTCAGGCACCTGCGACCCGCCAGCTGGCCTCAGCCAGATGATGTACATACCCACTCTGTGTCCGCAGCCGCAGGACAGCGGCCTCTGGCTAACGAGCTGCTGGGATGTTGCCGCCAGTGGGCGCACAGACCAAATGTGGGGGCTGAGCCGGGCCGTGCCTGGGAGAGAGTGTGCGTGGCTGCCTTCCAGCCCATCAGCAGGTCAGACCTGGGAGTCACACCGCCAGGGACACCCTCCAGGCCTGCCCACCCCGCCCTGACGGTTTGCTTTGGCCTTGATGCGGAGAGCTGACTCATTGGAAAAGACCCTGATGCTGGGAAGGATTGAGGGCAGGAGGAGAAGGCGACGACAGAGGATGAGATGGCTGGATGGCATCACTGACTCGATGAACATGAGTTCGAGCAAGCTCCAGGAGTTGGTGGTGGACAGGGAGGCCTGGCATGCTGCAGTCCATGGGTTCCTGAAGAGCTGGACATGACTGAACAGCTGAACACAACAACAAATTCCTTTTTAAACAAAAGAAAGGTAATGATCTGCTTCTGGATGGAAGGTCTTCACAGGCAGATCTGGAGGCAGTGGCTGTGACCCCTGACCTCACTATTCAGCTGCCTGCCTCGCTCTGCTCAGCGCGTGAAGGGGCCACCCCGGCCGCAGTTGGCCTAGTGGTTCCCGTGTCCACACAAGGTCGTGTGTTTGAGCCTTGGCCCCAAGGTGATGCTGTTGGGAGGCGGGGCCTCTGGAGGTGATCAGGGTCGTTGAGAGGGCCTGTGATGGGATCAGGGCTTCCTAAGAAGAGGAGGGACCGCAGCCCCCGCCCCCAGGTGAGGGCGTTGAGGAAGGCGGCGTCTACACCCAGGAGAGACTGTCTCAGGGGCAGCATCGCCCGGCACCCTGATCTCAGGCTCCCTGTGGCCCGAGCAGCCTGAGACGGCATCTCTCCTCCATCCTGTCTGCTTGTCCAGCTGCTGCCTGAACGCACGTGTGCAGGGCGGCCGGGACTCCTGGGAAGAACGCAAACACCCCCTGGGCCGCGCTGCCGCCCGCCGGGAACAGAGCCTGGAAGTGCCTGTGTGTAGGAGGGCACGCCCCGGAGACCCCACCCCACTGAAACCACCCACCCACTGCCGGGGCCTCCAGGGTGCTTTTAAGTCAGTTCGGTCCCTTTGCTTGAAGCAGATCTGAGAGCAGTTAGCATCTCCGATGTTGCTGCCTGCTGCTGAGAACAAACGCCAACCCGTGCAAAATTCTGCCTTCAAAGGCTCGCGGAGGCGGCTACGGCCCCAGGCTCCTCCCGGGCCTGTGGCTTTTCTCCTCTGAGCTGTCCCTTGGCTGCTGAAGGCCATGACCAGGGGAGCGGGTTCCCCAGCGGACTCGGTGCTGAGAGGACAGGGAGCTGCCAGGCCAAGCCCGGCCGCCGGGGACGGCCGCATCGGGTTGGGGCGGCATCCGCTGGCCGGCGCGTAGCTTGGTCCCCACCCTCCATGTGGGGTGTGGGCGTCTGGCTGTGGGGCTGCCCCACCACCCAGTAGGAGGCCCATCTGCCCGGGACAGCAGGAGCCTGGCTGGGGCTCCAGGGCTGCTCCCCTGAATTCCTGGCCAGGCAACATCCCCAGAAGCAAGACTGAAAAGGGGTCTGGGGGGTGGGGTGGTTTTGAAGGAAGTTCCGGTGAGAGGTCCACGTCAAGGACAGCGTGGCCTCGGGGTGGTCCCAGCCCGCATACAGGCTGAACTGGCTCCTCCCACCCCCCTGCCTCCACCATCTGACCGGGACGAGAACCTACCTGGGAGGCCCACGTGGAACCCCGGCCGTGGTCGTGGGGTCTCCCCCATCCCTTCCCCAGCTCTCCCGACACCCGCAGTGTGGGGTCGCACCCTCTCTGAGAGCTGGAGGCCTGCACACCCCCTGCCTTCTCAGGGACCCTCTCCTTCCCCTGAGACCCCCGGCAAGCCCCTCCGAGCCCCTCACTGCTGCTCCCGAGCTGCCTCCCCCCAGAAGCTCTCCGTCCGGTCAGGGCAGCCCTGAGCGCCCGTAGAGGAAGGGGCAGCCCTGTCTCACTGCCGTGTCCCCCAGGTACCCACAGTGCTTGGTGCTCAGGTGCTCGGTCAGGGTGCCCTCAGCACCTCTTCCGTGGCCGTGGGTTCACTGAACTTCCAGCAGTCAGACCGGACTTCTCCAGGAGGAAGGGCCTGCTGGCCCCGCAAAGATCTCTGAAGGCCTGGGTCTGGGGGAGGCAGATGACACAGCCTCTGCTGCCTGGGGGCCTGGGCCGAGCCCCTGCTCTGTGCTGACCTGGCCGGTGGGCCCAGGACAGCTGCTGCCTCAGGGTCCCACCTGCACAGGTTGGCACGGGGCTGGTTCCCATCCAGCCGGCCACCCCTGGAAGGGTCTGCCGCCCTCACCGTGGAGGAGAGAGGGGCAAGCCGAGGCCAGGGCCGCCCACACGATAACCCAGAGGGAGGCAGGTCTGCCCTGCGCAGGGTTGGCTGTGCCCGGGCCCCCAGCCGCGGCTTAAACAGCAGACGTTCACTATCTCAGGGCTCTGGGGCCCAAGGCTTTTGTCCTGAGTGACTTGGGCCAGCCCCCGGCCTGTGAGCGGACGGGACGTGTAGCCCACTGTGAGGGGCTGCGTGGTCCACCTGCTGTGTCTCTCAGGGGCTGGCTGGGCAGGGAGGCTGAGAGGGAGGGGGGCAGAGCTCCTCACCTGCCCTGTCCTGGGGATGGGAGGCCCTGGCCTCACGCAGGGCCAGACAAGGGGGCTCCCGGCCTGCACGTCCCTGCCCCCCAGTGCCCCCCAGCACCCCCCAGTGCCCCCGGGAGCGGGAGAACCAGGCCCACAGGGTCCCGGGGCTCTGAGCTTCACCCAACAGTGAAGGCGGCCAGGAGGTCCTAGGACGCTGGGCCATCGATAATGGGGTCCTAGCAGGTGCCCGGGGCAGAGGGGGAGCTTGGGAGCCGGTGGGGGCCCGGCCCCTGCGGGGGTGTGAGCTGGAAGCAAGGCCAGGGGTCCTCTCTGTGAGTCGTGAGGTCCCCGGTGGGCAGATGGGAGGGGCAGCGGCTGCTGGGAGGGGAGGCGGAGGTAATGGGCTGCGGCGGCCCCTGGAAGTGGCCGAATTAATGGCTGGAAATGCTCAGACAGTGGGCATTAAACAAACTCATAAAATCCAAACCAAAAACCATGCTGAGCTTCCAAAGTGACTCAAATGCGTAGCAAATAAAAGTCTAAAATTATCGAAAACCTTTTAAGAAGATTACTCTGGAGACCCGGTCAGACCACTTCAGCTCTTCGTAAAGATATTACAGCATTAAAAAAAAAAAAAATATCAGGGTTTTTAACAAGAAAACATTTGGCAGCATTTTCCCCCCACTGAGCTCATCATTCTAGATCACTTTTGAAATGGAAGGCTGATTTTTTAATAATTTACCAAGCAGCTGAAGAATAGATGTGTCCCTTTCACAATATGGCATATTCAGCTCCGTAGGGGAGGCTTCTACATGGGGGCAGAGCCCTCGGGGGCCCGCCTGCCCATCAGCGCTGAGTGGGGGCCGCCCAGCCCACACCCGCCACACGAGATCGCCGCAGAAATGCCTGACCCCTGGGAATGGGAGCTGCTCTTGACGGAAGGGTACAGCCTCACCCATGCTCTACCGAAGGGTGACAGGCAGGGAGCTGCTTCTTGACCTTGGTGGGCTCAAGGGCAAAGGGCTTGGGGAAGGCCAGCCAGGGTGGGCTCCCGAGCCCCTGGCCCAGAGGGTGCTGGGGCCCTGTGTGCGCTCCCAGAGGCTGTGGCACCTTTGGGGCCAGTGAATCTGGGGGAAGACCAGAACATTCCAGCTAAATGTGCCTGTTCGCCATCTCACCCATGGGATTCAATCCCCTGCAAAGCTGGGGAACAAGCTGGGTTTCTCTCTCTACTTTATAGTGAATGATTCTATCTGTATTTTCCTTTTTTAGAAAACTAAGTGTGTTAGTTGCTCATCATGTCTGATTCTTTGCGACCCCATGGACTGGAGCTCACCAGACTCCTCTGTCCATGGGATTTTCCAGGCAAGAATATGGGAGTGAGTAGCCACTCCCTTCTCCAGGGCTTTTCTGGACCCAGGAATTGAACCCAGGTCTTCTGCACGGCAGGTGGCTTCTTCACCGTCTGAACTACCAGAGAAGCCCAAAGGTGCATCGTTGAAAAGGAAAAGACAGCTGGCACTGGAGACTGTTTATTTGAGCGCAGGGGCTGCCTGTGGGTCCCTGGGGGTGCGCTGGATGGAATCGGGTGCCCCTGTCAGTCACCTCCCCTCCATGGGACACAGCCTGCATGGCCGGGCCCATGCAGGCCTCACAAAAGGAAAGTCAAAGTGAATGTCAGGTTGGAAAGGAAGAAACACAGTGACTGTTTCTGATGCCATGAACGCAGACCTGGAAAATCCAGAAAGATCTGCAAACTGTTCAGTTTAACTAGTGGTTTCACTGCAGTCACTGGACCCAAGGCCATTCCTTTAGAAGAGCAGACAGACAGACAGGATTGTTTAGGTTGCTGCTAGCCCTGACGATCAAGGCCTGGGACCAAGTCTGACAGCCTGGGCCGTGCAGATGGCACAGCGGCTGCCCCGCTGAGGACCCCGAGGGGCGGCCAGACGGAAAGGCGAGCCCACGGGAGGCCCGCCCCAGTGACGCAGGCCAGCTCTCCCTCACGCAACACACACATTCCGGTCCAGCCTCCACGGTACGCTGGGGAGTTTCCTCCCCCAGAGGTCGATAAGTGGGTTCTGAATCGCCTGACGATCTACCGACTGGAAGGACAGAGCTGAGGGTGACCCTGCAGACGCTGGGGCCGCATGCCTGTGCTATTACATCATCATCACCGTGAACCTGAAGGAAAGAGACGGCATAACCTTGGGGCAAAGACGCACACCTCAACCAGTGGGTCGTGAGCGAGCCCAGAAGCAGACGCGTTTATGGCAAAAGTGGAAGTGAAGTCGCTCAGTCATGTCCGACTCTCTGTGACCCCATGGACTGTAGCCCACCAGGCTCCTCCGTCCATGGGATTCTCCAGGCAAGAACACTGGAGTGGGTTGCCGTTTCCTTCTCCAGGGGATCTTCCCGACCCAGGGATCAAACCCAGGTCTCCTGCATCGCAGACAGAAGCTTTATCATCTGAGCCACCAGGGAAGCCCATTTCTTCATTTATGGAGAAAAAAATCACCACTGCAGCAGACGGGGCAGTCTTCAGTAAAAGGTCACTCGCTGCACACACAGTTTCATGTCGTCCTGCCCCAGGTAGTTTGCTGGGAACGGAAGCAGGGCCGGGTGGCTTCCCGGAGCTCAGAGGGGTGTGATCGGTTGCCTGGGAAACCCTGCAGGTGGCGTCCCCTTGCTTGGATGACAGTCACGCTCACGCCACTCTCCCGGTTCACAAGCCTGGGGTCCCTGGGGAAGTGCCCGTCGTGATGTTTGACACCAACTCTCGCCCCGGCTACTGAGTCTGGGCAGAGACACGGGCCTTCGAGGAGAACTGGGGCGACCAGCTCCTTCCCTCTGATTTGAAGACTCAGGTGAGAACCCAGGGGCTGTACCGTCCAGGACTGCGCTTCTTAGGGAGGTGAGCCAGGAGGAGCCAGTTAGGTGCGGGGACCTCTGACCCCTTCTTTCTCTAACAAGTCATCTCCCAGCTTTCTTATTTATGTATGCACATGTGAATTGATCTGCATTTCTTTTCTAAATTTTCCTCCATGCTTCGCTAGCATCCTCTGAAGGGCGCTCTGCCGTGGGGTAGGGAGAGATGGCGGAAGCCGCACCCTGCCCCTTCCTTCTCTCCTCTTTCTGTCCCCCAAAGTCCAACTGTACCCGCCTCCTCCAGGATGCCATTGGATGACCCAGACCACGGGCGCCACTGCGCCTCAGCAGAGTGCCCATGCCACTGGCTGGGCAAGGCGTGCGTCTGACCATGCCCACTGGGGCATCTCCTCAAGCAGGAGGGGTCCTCGACCCGGCACCCAGGCGGCCATAGTCCTGCCCAAAGTCTGCTGTGGGGTCAGCTGTCACAGAGGGGCTGGGCCGGCTTCAGTGTGGATGGTGGGCGGGAAACAGGACCCGCGGGAAGGTGGGGGCGTCCGAGTCTGTGCGCTCAGACGGTGGTTCGTCAGAAGCCCACATCCGGTGCTGGTGAGGCCAGAGAGTGTCAAGCCCAGCGGCCTGGCCCCCCCCTCCTGACCCTCCTCGAGCTAGTGGGCTTCGAGTCCCCTGCGCCCCACCCCTCCCGATGCTGCTCCCTGCCCAAGGCTTTGCCAAGCTCGGTCTGTGTTCCCTCCAGCATGGCCTGCGCTCCCTCCAGCACGGCCCTGACCGTGTGTTCAGCTGTGCTTTAGCTGCTGGTCAGTAAACGGTGCCAATGTGGGGGGTCAGGCAGCCAGTGCTGGAGGGTCCAGAGGGAAGAAGAGGGGCTGGTCTTAGGGCCAGAGGGACCTGCGTGGTCTGGCTTAGCGCCTGGCTGGGATGTAAGCGCCCTGCCTCCTGCCACCAGCTCCCTTCCTGCCTGGGCCACGGCAGCTCCAGGCTTGGCCTTGGTGGACAATCAGGATGCTCCACAAGGGAGGCAGCACCCCCAGTCCTCTCGGGGGCCAGGAGCATTTCCGGGTGCTGGGTGCAAGCTGAGGTCTGTCTAAGCCCAAGTTTGCATGTTGGGTGTTCATTCCACTACCTGAGCATCGTCCGGGCCTGGCCTCACTCGGAAACCTGTTATGATCCCTTAAGTTTACAGGCAAATGGCCCGACCTGTGGGTTACACCGGGGGAATCCCTGCTGCGCGGGCGGCCTTGTACACACGCAGGAAAGGACAAGCTGGTGCCGTAAGTGTGGGTCCTTTGTCCAAAGCTCTGGTCCTAACTCGTGGCCATATGGCAAAGGGTTGGCTTCCAGCCTGCCAGGCCCAGAGGGTGAGTCCTTCAAGGCCACAGCTGCTGGGGGGACCACAGCTGGGTGAGGCCATCGGTCGCTGAGAAGGCAGAGCCCGGCCTGAGCCCTGCTGGCCATGAGGGACCCAGGCAGCCTGCTTCCTCCCCTCCTTTGGGGCGTCTCCGTGCTGACACCCCCAGCAGGAGGGAGCAGGAGAAAGGAGCTCTGTGGGCGTGTGGCCTAGGGAGGGCCCTTTCTCCAGGATGGGGTGCTGTCTGTGGGGGCCAGGGCTCTGTCTGGGGGCGGGTCACACAAGCAGGGGCGGGGCCTGCTCCATCACGAGCCTCCAGGCAGCCTTCCCCGAGGCCCCACGTTTTCTCACAAGACACAGCACGACACGGGGAGACGTGTGGCCCCCATCCCAGACAAGCCTGCCTGCTCCCAGAAGGTTCCAAGAAGACAAGTGCATGGCTTTACATCTAGAGTGCTGTGGGTGACCCCAGGGGTTGTGTGATCCGCCCTCGGGCATGGAAGGAGCCGCCAGGCACTCAGAAGGGATCCCAGAGACGCCCCCACAGCGGGTCCGAGGACTGTTCCCTGAGGGATGGAAGCAGGGTTCTGGAAGCAGCTTCCTGGGGAACTTGGAGAGGCAGCGGGAGCCCCAGATCAAGTCCCCGGACACTGCGTGGAGCTGGGTGATCCTTGGAGCCGAGGCTGTCCCATCTTCACCAGGAAATGTATGAGGGCCTCGCCTTGGAAGGCTCCAGCCTGTGTCTCTGCTTTGTCGGTCTGGAGCGTGTCCTGTGTCCTGGGCCCTAAGACCTACGGGTTTGCACCTGATCAACATGAGGCTGTGCTCCGTCTTGTCACTTGTCTTAAATAGCACTTTTTTTTTCAGTCCAAAGCAAATTTTGAAAGTCTCAGCAAAGAGAAGTACAAATATTCACTCATAGTCCGCAAACACTGGAAAATACGTGATACATACATGCACACATACATATACACAGACACATCTATATCTGCACACGTAGAGAGATGCATCTGTCTACATCTCTTTAACCTGCCAGCAACATCTGCTAATCCACAATCTCTCCTCTCACCAGTCTCCCGCTCGCTGTCTCTACACAACTGCTCACACATTCTTTCCTGGGGAGGGGCGGAGCCTGGGGAAGGGGCAGGATCTATGAAAGGGGCGGGGCCTGGGGAAGGGGCAGGATCTATGAAAGGGGCGGGGCCTGGGGAAGGGGCAGGATCTATGAAAGGGGCCGGGCCTGCGGAAGGGGCGGGGCCTGCGGAAGGGGCGGAGCCTGGGGAAGGGGCAGGATCTATGAAAGGGGCGGGGCCTGGGGAAGGGGCAGGATCTATGAAAGGAGCCGGGTCTGTGGAAGGGGCGGGGCCTGTAGAATGGGCGGGGCCTGTGGAAGGGGCGGAGCCTGGGGAAGGGGCAGGATCTATGAAAGGAGCCGGGCCTGTGGAAGGGGCGGGGCCTGCGAGAAGGGGCGGGGCCTGCGGAAGGGGCGGAGCCTGGGGAAGGGGCAGGATCTATGAAAGGGGCGGGGCCTGGGGAAGGGGCAGGATCTATGAAAGGAGCCGGGCCTGTGGAAGGGGCGGGGCCTGCGGAAGGGGCGGAGCCTGGGGAAGGGGCAGGATCTATGAAAGGGGCGGGGCCTGGGGAAGGGGCAGGATCTATGAAAGGGGCGGGGCCTGTTGAACTTGGGCGGGGCAGAGTGGGGGTCGGGTCTGTGGGATGCAGGCAGAGAGGTCAGAGGGAGAAGGTGAGGGTGGCATGGTTGAGAGAACAGCACTGAAACGTGTACATCACCAGACGTAAAACAGAAGACCAGTGCAAGTTCGATGCCTGAAACAGGCACACAAAGCTGGTGCTCTGGGACAGCCCAGTGGGATGGGGTGTGGAGGGAGGGGGTTTCACGATGTGTATTCAGGGTATGTATGTGTCCGATTCATGTTGATGTATGGCAAAAACCATCACATTGTAATTATCCTCCAATTAAAATAAGTAAATTAAAAAAAAAACATACAGGAAATGGAGCCTCAGTAGGCAGAGCCGGGGTCCCCGCCTGTGCCTTGCCCCCCGGGGCTCCTGGCGGCCACACACCGGGCTGTCAGGCCCCATTCTGCCCGCACTCTGTTCCCTCGCCCCCTCCCCGGGTTTCCGCTTTCCCCGGCGCCCCTTCTGGAGGCTTCAGGCTTGACCCCAGCCCCCTGCCCGTCTTCGCTGTGCGGGGGTGGGACCCCCTCCCAGCCCACCTCGCCTCTGTCCTTGGTGTCCAAACGAGGGGGGCCCCTGTCTGTTCTCACTCATATGGAGAGGCTGCTGCGGCCTGAGGGGTCCAGTGCTGGCCCCAAACGTGGACACACAGCCGCCTTCCATCTTCTCGTCTGAAAACCCAGCGATCGTCCCCACGGGGGCGCCCCGTCCTGGCCCCTGGACTCTCTTCATGTTGGGGAAGCCTGGACTCCGATGCCCTGTAGCAACATCAATGTTCAAAATCCACACGTGCTCACACTGGGGGCCCCTACCAGGCCACTGGGCGGCCCTCGGAGCCCCGTGGGAGACTTCCAGGACAGGGCTGACCCTCTGTGGACCTTTAAATGCTGCCCTGATGGCGACCCGGAAGGTGAACCCGCCTCCTGCCACGACATTCAGACGGAAGGAGACCGCCGCCCAAAACCAGGCTGGGGGAGAGGATGACCCCACTGGGCTGGGGAGGGGCCTGCCGCCCAGGGGTCCTGCCCCAGGCCCGGCCTCGTGAAGGGTTGACGGAGGGGCCAGGAGGGTGAGCCCCTCTGGTCCAGGAGGTGTCCACGTTGGCTCCCTTGGCTGCCCAGCAGCTTACCACCTGGAGGCAGCACTCTGGGAGCACGTGTCTGGGAGGAGGCTCAGCAATTAGCAGCTGCTGCAGCGTGTTATCCTGTTACAACCGAGCACAGAAGTTTCTGAGCTTTGGCTTCCAGCGTGTCATGTCAGACAAGACCTGGATTCACTCCCGAAATTTTTAATCTTCCGGGCAGAGCAGCCGCGCCTCCTAACATGATGGGCAGCTCATTGTCGGCTGCGGCGGCTTCGCTGCCCTCGCCCAGCAGAGCGACAAAGCCGGGCGGCATCTGGACAGTATCCAGTCCAAATCCCATTCTCGGGGCCTGGAGGGTCACACTGTGCTTTCACACCCGCAGTTCGAGAGGCCGCGTGTTTAGCAAAATGAGGCCAGAGGATTTACAGCTTCGGTGGCAAGGGCAATAAATACAGAAGCTGCTGTAGCTCAGTTCCTGGTATCAAGCCTGCCGAGCTCCTGAAATAGTAAGTCCCGTCCAGGAATCGCTGTGCGCTCTGCCCAAGCTGGCCCACCGTGCTCCTGTGTGTGCCCGCTTCTCAGCAAAGCAGCGCCTGGCCCCTGGAGAGCCCACGGCCCCGCCTCCAGGAAAGGGCTCTGGGCACCTGCTGGGACTCCTCTTCCAGCCGTTTTCCCTGCGGTATTTTTGTAAAGCTGTGATCCTGTCTTTACAGAATTTAATTCTCTGTGTTTCCAGCTAATAGTAAAATCTGACATTTTTTGGTTGTAGCTGAGCTCCCAGCCATCCTTTTCCAGGACTGTGTAGTATTTCATTGCATGGACGTCTCATCCTTTACAGAGCTACCCCCTTGTCATGAGTGACATTTCAGTAGCCATATCTGTGCATGGACGTCTTAAAATTAACATTTTGTTTTAAAATAGTTTTAGACTTACAGGAAAAATTGTGAGAGCACAGAGTTCCCCTGTTGCCCACCTAGTTTCCCCTGTTATTAACACGCTGCCCTAATAAGGTACACTTGTTACAGTTAATGAACAATGTTTATACAGTGGTTAACTGAAGGAGCCCGTGTGTCACTTTTGTTACCAAACCAAATCTGGATTCCTGCCAGAGCAAAGCCCATCCACCGACCCCAGGTGGTGGTGAAGGTCAAGTGCAGCGTTTATTGCTGGGCCAAGAAGAAGGGCAGCTCATGCTCAGAAGGCCCAGACTCCCCGGGGCTTTCAGAAGGGCTCTTAAAGACCTGGTGAGGGAGAGGGTCAGCTCCTGGACAGTACTCTGATTGGGTGGTGGGAAGGTAACCGGTGATGTCTCAGGAGTCTTGGACATCAGCCTGCTGGTTCCAGCAGGTCTGGGGTCTATGTGCTGCTGGGCAGCATGCAGTTAACTTCTCCACTTGGAGGGAGTTTCAGTATCTGCAAAACAGCTCAAGGACACGGCTCAGGATATTATCTAGAGGCCTTGTGTGTGTGTGCTAAGTCGCTTCAGTCGTGTCTGACTCTGTGACCCCATGGACTGGAGCCCACCATGCTTCTCTGTCCATGGGATTCTCCAGACGAGAATACTGGAGCAGGTTGCCATGCCCTCCGCCGGGGGATCTTCCCGACGCGGGGATCCAACCCTTGTCTCTTATGTCTCCTGCACTGGCACCTTGGTTCTTTACCACTAGCGCCACCTGGGAAGGAGGAATTAAAGGCCCTTCATGACTTCGTTTTTATGGATAGACTACTGTTATTTTGTCTTGTTTGGCTGTTTTCCTTTGTTTCTGCATTTTCTCCCTCCTTTGATTAAATTTGCTCTTTGGAACTCAGGGAAGGCCTGGGAGGCTGAAGTTCTTCTACAGCAAGAGGCAAGGGGGACGCGGGGTGGGGGCAGAAGGCCCCGAGGGTCCTGCTCGTTTCATCGAATGCCTCCCTGCTGTCTTTTCCTGCCCAGGACCCCATCGGGGGCCCCTGTCACGTGTAGTGGACATGTCTCCTTAGGCTCCTCCGAGCCGTGACTCTTCCTCAGACGTCTCGTTGATTTTGACGGCCTCGGCGGTGCTGGGGAGCCCTGGACGGGGGAGCGGGGTGGGGCCGTAGCGACTCACACCTGGCGCCTGAGAGGCCCTCACGGGCACCGTGACCTCCAGCCAGGAGGCGGTGGGGGCAGCGTGTCTCAGTCAAAATAAATCCAGGGGGAGGAAACAGCACTTTTCTTTTTTAACAAAAGGTCAGGGGACGTAGGTGATGCGACTGGTTAGTCGAGGCTGCAGCTCTGCTAACAGAGAAACTTCAGGAGACGCGCCTGATGAGACCCGCCCTTGCCAGTTGGATTTGGCCCCTGTGTGCAGGACCCGGGCGGCCCTGCCACCTGAGCGCCGTCCCCCAACGTGGTCAGTAAGTTACGCACAGAAGGTGAGGCTGTTCCGTTATCCAGGAGCCCTTCCTATTTTTCCTGCTGAAATGCAGCCCGGGGCCTCTGACCTCTGGCCAACCCCAGCCCCATGCCCCTCCCCGGCTCAGGTCACAGGTCGCATTTGCAATTCCAGCCAAGTCCAGAGGTGGTCGTGTTTCGTCGGCTGGAGCCCACCTGAAAGGTGGTCCCCGGTTCGGGAGCAGGGGCCTGAGTGCCGGCCCCTCTCACGCCTGAGCGTCTGCCAGGTGACACCCAAGGCTGGCACTGAGTGGCGAGGGCTTGGCAGTCACAGTGGGTGCGGCTTCCCACTGGCCCTTCGAGGGACGCTCTGGGGGCCCACCTGCCTCGGGCAGCCAGACATCCTTGACCTTCTGAAGACCACCTGGGCTCTGGGGTCAGGAAGTCCTGGCCTCAGCCCTCCCTGGGTCCCTCGAGGGGCAGATGGATGGGGAGGCTGTCCACACTCTGTGACCCCAGGTGCCTTGTCTGCGTGGACAGCAGCCTCTCTTGTCTGGTTACTGTGATGTCTGATTGACATGGTGGCCAAACAGGACCAGGCAGGACCTAAGGGTCGGCTCCTCTCCCATTGACCATCAGTCGCCCAGTTCCTGCTCTGGTCTTACCCCCCAAGCCTCTGCATCCCTCAAGTTGGCCTGTCTGCCAGATTAACCTGGGAGGCCCTGTGGCAGGTGGGAGACCCACGGGCCCACCCTGGGATGTTCTCTGTCTGTCCGGGACAGAAGCACGTGGAGACCCCAGTGACCAAGCCATGAGGTAGGTACCATCCTGGTCAATGAGCGGGCTCCCACGGCAGCTCCCTCAGGCATTCTGAGGCCCCGCTCAGCCACATGTGGTCCAGGCACGTAACACACACCGCGTCATCCCATCTAAGCCTCATGGCTACCTTGTGAGGCAGTTAGGGCTCTTCCCGAATTTCAGGTCCAGAAACTGAGGCTTCGAGTCTGAGGCTGTGGAACCAGGAATCCAGGGCAGGAGTACTACTGCCTGTAGAGTTTGTGTGTCCACACGGTGGGTGTGACCCCCTCTCCCTTGGGGTGGAGAGCATGTGCTTTGATCTGGGGATGTTCTACAGGAAAGGGACCCTCCTCTCACCAGGCAGCTGCAGGAGACTGTCCTCGGGTTTGGAGAGGGAGCGCACGGGCCGTGTCCCACCCTGGGGGTGCAGCCGCAGATCTGATGCTGCCGGCGGAGCAGCCTCCTCTGTGAGCCCAGGTGGGCGCGCTCATCGGCCGCACAGCGGCTCGGTTGGGAGGCTCGTGGGCTCCCAGGTTCAGCACAAACCCGGCTGCATGTCTTCATTTCAAAGGTTGCCTCTCGTCATGTAGAGCCAGCATCAGAGTACATGGGAGACAAGGCAGACACAGTCCCTGAGCTCATGCACTTACAGCCCAAGGAGTGTCAGCCACCTTCCCATGAAATCAGCAGCTCTTTCTGTCCCCCACTCGCGCCAAAGGCTCACGTCCTCCGCTCTTCCAAGCCCAGCGCTGGAGCCGTCCAGTGTCCACTCAGCTGGGCTCCGATGGGTCTCTGCAAGTCTCTCCCCCCCACCCCACACACATCCTGCCACCTGGTTCCAGGCACCATCTCCTTTCCCAGACTTCTCAACCCCTCGTTCCAGCAAACTCACTCTAGCACCCTGGAGAGCTCCGCAGCAGGGGTGGGAGTTGGGGCACCAGGCAGAGGCCTCAGAATGGCCCTCTCAGTCCCCAAACCTTAGGTGGGGTCTAGAGGAAATTGGGGGATCCAGAGCATTCCAAACCACAAGGACCTTCGGTGGCTGGAGGCTGACAGTGAGGAGGCACCAGGGAGGGATGAGGGAGAAGGGGAGGGAGGAAGGAAAGAAGAAAGCAGGGAGGGAGGAAGAGAGGATGGGTGTATGTATGTGTACACATGGATGGTGGAAGGGTGGGTAGTTGGAAGTGTGATTGGATGGGTGGATGGATGGATGAGTGGATGGGTGGGTGGATGGATGGGTGGTGGATGGATGGGTGGATGGGTGGTTGGATGAGAGGATGGGTGGATGGATGGGTGGGTGGATGCATGGGTGGTGGATGGATGGGTGGATGGATGCGTGGGTGGATGGATAGGTGGGTGAATGGATGGGTGGATGGATGGATGGATGGGGGTGGATGGGTGGATGGATGGATGGATGGATGGATGGATGGGTGGATGGATGGGTGGGTGGATGGATGGATGGGTGGATGGATGGGTGGATGGGTGGATGGGTGGATGGATGGATGGATGGGTGGGTGGGTGGGTTGTGGTTGAATGGGTGGATGGATGGGTGGATGGATGGATGGGTGGATGGAGGAGCTGATGTGTGGATGGATGGGTGGGTAGATGGATGGGTGGGTGAATGGATGGATGGGTGGATGGATGGGTGGGTGGATGGGTGGATGGATGGGTGGGTGAATGGATGGGTGGGTGGGTGGATGGGTGGTGGATGGATGGATGGATGGATGGGTGGATGGATGGATGGATGGATGGGTGGATGGAGGAGACGATGTGTGGATGGATGGGTGGTGGATGGATGGGTGGGTGAATGGATGGATGGGTGGGTGGATGGGTGGGTGGATGGATGGATGGATGGATGGATGGGTGGGTGGATGGGTGGATGGATGGGTGGGTGGATGGGTGGATGGATGGATGGATGGATGGATGGATGGATGGATGGGTGGGTGGATGGGTGGATGGATGGATGGATGGATGGTGGGTGGATGGATGGGTGGATGGATGGGTGGATGGATGGGTGGATGGATGGATGGGTGGATGGGTGGATGGATGTGTGGATGGATGTGTGAGATGGATGGGTGGGTGAATGGATGGGTAGATGGATGGATGGGTGGCTGGATGGGTGGATGGGTGGCTGGATGGGTGGATGGGGATGGATGGATGGATGGATGGATGGAAGGATGGAAGGATGGATGGAAGGATGTATGGATGGATGGGTGGATGAACAGGTGGATGGATGGATGAGCTAACAATAAAATTTGGGAAACTAATGAGGGCCAGCCTCAGAGCCCACCTTTCCTATACTGACCTGCCATACATTGGTATGTTTTGTCGTGATCCAAGTTAAATGGGTTTCAATTGATCTCTCCTACTCTTTTGGCCTTAGAAACAACAATTGATAAAAAAAAAAAAAACCTCTCAGTAAGCAGATTCTTTTTCGTGACTTTTCCTGGAACTTTTGATTCTGTGAACAGACAGAGGTCTTGGGCACCCTGGGCACCGCCTGCCTGCCTTCTGGATCCTGAGGGTGAGGACCCAGCGCACTTTGCTGTCTTCACTGCCTGCCAAGCACTTTGCATTGGGGCCCCTCTCCTGGTGCCGCTGGGTGATGCTGAAGACCTGAGGGTGTGTCTCACTTGGGAAGAAGCAGCTTGTCCAGGCTGTGGGCACAGTGGGGGCAGCTGGAGCCTCAGGCTTCATTGAGATCCAAGTGATGAAGGGCTGGCTTCCCAGGGATGGGGTGGGGATGCCTGCCAGCCGTGAGCCAGCTCACCAGCCAGCCGCCTCCTCAGCTTACATTCATTTACTCAAAAACTACCCACAGTGCAAATGGAAACTTTAAGTTGGAGCCGAAGCAGGTACCTGGGTTTGGACACAGGCCAGACTGCTCTAAGCAGCAGCTGGGAACAAAGGGCTGGGTGTGAGATGCTGCCACGGCCGCCCCTGCAGGGACACAGTGGGAGCCGCATGCTGGATAGCAGGGAAAATTAGTTGTTTACGGTCATTTAGGCTGGGAATGATTCTTTAAAAAATCTGCCCTTGTTGCGTTTGTCTGTGAATAGACGTTGGTGAGACAGTGGACACCTTCCTCCAGGTGCACCAAATGAATCCTTCTATTGGAAAGGGCCCGCAGGGGATGGAGATGATTAATGGTTGGCAAACACAAGCTTGGAAGGGTGAGGACTGGGACCTGCTTAGCACGGAGCCAACAGGACGGAGAAATAAATTAATGTCCTCAATTACAAAGGGGCTTGTGATATAGAAAACTTGTCAACAGTCCTCCCTGGAGGGGGAGGAGGACGGAGCTTTACAAAGCCATCCATCACTCCAAGGGCATCCTGGACATGGGAAAGGGCCGTGGGTGACCTCGGCCTCGGAGCTGAGGCTGCGGAGGGTGTGGGGACATGCCTGGCCAAGTGGAAAGGGCAGCAGGGTGCCCCGCCATGGTCAGAGCTGCTCTTGACCCTTGCAGGGCATCATGGCCGAGAATCTTGCAGGGAGGGGCCTCCCCAGAGGTGCCTGGACATCGACCCTGCCCTGCTGGTTCTCCCCTGGGCTTTGGACAGGTGGTCAGTCACAGCCAGAGGGAGGGCGGCCGTCTAGCCCCCACATCTGCCTGACTCTGCTCCTGTGGTGTAGCTGCCCTGGGACCCCCTAGACTACCCCGCGCTCCCCTCGGGGCTGTAAGAACCGCAGTTGGCAGAGAGTTGAACCCTATTAGCCTGCGCCTCCCCCCACCCGCTCAATTCCACTGGAATCAGAGATTGGATTTCTTAATGACAGAAGAATTAAGTAATAGGCCTGAGCAGGGCTGCAGGCAGCCGTGTGAAGCCATGTGCAAAATTGATATTTCAACAAGCCTGATAACGTATTAGGGCACTGGCTGACCCGCATCGCAGTGTCCGGCGATAAATCTCCCGTCAAATGCCCTCGGGTGCCCGTCAGCCACACTCACACGTGCACTGGCCCTTTGAGAAGCCCGTCGGTCTGTCCCCGACGTGTCCTGGGAGCTAGACATCGGTGTACAGGGTGCTCAGTTGCCCCGAGGGCCCCGCTGCCCCACCAGGCCACACAGACTGCAGTGGTGTCGCTAGACGTGGCTCCTTGCGGGGGCCCCGCCGACGACCCAGGGGGGGTGGTTGCCCCTGGCTCCATACACAAGGTCATCAGAAGTCTGTCTCCCTCTTTGATTTGCAGCCTCCACTGAAGTGCGGGGCCCAAGACAAGATGCTCGGCGACAATTTTATGAAGATCAATGTTATTAGGGACTGAATTCTTGTCCGAAATAATTTGTATAAAATATAGTCACATTAGATGAGAATCTGCGCTGAATTATCGGCTAATGGGGGTGTTGAGTTGAGAGGTGCCTCTGGCCTCGTTTCACGGGATAATTGAGGATGACGTCTTCTGCCTTGGCCTGCGAGTCTCGGAGTGCAGGGGAATCTCGGGCTCTGTCCAGGGGCATCCGAGAGGCAGGGTGCTCTACTCTGTCCCCCACGGGTGCTCAGGACCCCACTAAGGTCATGAGCACCTCACGTCCGTGGACCCTCCCCCCGCCAGAAAGCACCTGGGCCTCCTGCTTCCACAGGCTGCCAAGACCCCCCACAGCGACCCCAGCCCTCGCTGGAGCTTCCCACCAGCTAAATCATGGTGACACGTGTTCCTTTAGCCCTGAGCTGCTCCCTGCCCCACAGCAGACGCCCCCCGAGAAGCAAGCCCCCTCGGGAGGTGCCCCCTGGGGGCGCTGCCCACGGGTTCTGCAGAGGGCAGAGAAGGGGGGGGGAATGGCTGAGGATGGTGAGCTTGCTGTGGCCCCTCCTGCCTTCCTGGGGGGTGCGGGCTCCTGCTCCCTGAGGGCAGTGAGTGGGCAGGGTCAGTGAGGGTGATGTCCACCCGAGTGTCTCCTGAGCCCCCGACCCCAATGCTGAGCCCACCCCCTTCCTGGCATCCAGCAGAGGGGATCCCTGGGGTCCATCCCAGGGCGGGGAGCCTGGCGGTCCCGGGGGCCAGGCGTGCCTTGGCTCTGGGGCTCCCCTGCGGGGCCCGTGTCCCCTTTGCAGGCAGACTCCTCCTGGATGCTGGGGGCCCCACTCTGGGCCTGGCCCCCTGATCAGAGCCACTGTCCTAGCACCTGGAATCTGAGGCTGGTGGTCAGGGTGGGGCTGGGAGCAGAGGACGACCCCCCCTCTGCCGTCTGGGTACCCCCTGACCCCAGGCTCCTGGCTTGTGCCTGGGCTCACCCTGGGGCCGCTGAGCTGAGCTCGCTCGGGGTTAAAGCCTCAGGATGAGCAGCCTCCCTCCCCCCGCAAACGCCCCCCACTCCTGTCAGGGCTGAGGGCTGCACTCAGGTCCAGGGTGCAGGGGCGAGGCCCTGAAGGTGGAGCTGAGGCCACTGGCTGGCTGACTCGAGGCTCGTGGGCAGCGAGTGGCCCTCCCCCGGGGGAGGCCTTGAGGGCTGAGTCTCCCTGGGACCCATGGAGAGAAACCCGCCAGGCCCTGGGACGTAAGGTCACGGGGATGCAAAACCACCCGCGCGGGGGCAGAGCTGCCCGGGGGAGGGTGGGCATGCACACACAGCCCCCTCCCCTGGAGCCCACAGCGGGGGCTCAGGGCTCGGTGCCTGCTCCCCGGTCAGCACCTGTCAAGACAGGAGGGCCTGGCCAGGGGGCTCCTGAGGCCAGAGGGCCCCATGTCTACATCCAGACCCTTGACTTGGCAGCAGTGTCACTGAAAGCAGTCGGTGGAGGAGAAATGAGGCTGCGAATAAAGCTTTATTGACAAAGAGCCCTGAGAGAGGCGCGGGGCCCCCACGCGACGCAGAACTTGCCCGGGGGCGGGGGCGGCCGAGTTACACGGAGCCCTGTCAGCCGTTCGCTGTTTGGCCTCAAGCATACATGACTTCGACGCATCTCTTACCAAGATAGAGGACGCAGGACTGAGCGCTCGCACTTGAGCCCCGAGGCGTCCAGTCTGCGGGCACTGGGTCTGCTCACGGCGCTGTGCACCCTCTCCACCATCGTCTCCGGAGCTCCTTCCTCCAGTCACACAGAGCCTTGCATCAGCTTTAAAGGAGAAATGAGTTGCCGTGAAAGAGGAGAGCAGCCCTCGGCCCCTGAAGCAGGTGGGTGTTGGTGCTCCCAGGAGACACAGGGACCCCTGTGGACAGAAGGGCTCCTCTGAGCCACTCCACGCTCAGCCACGCAGCTTTGGCCGGGGACCTCACCCCGGCGTTGGGTTGCACATGGGCTCGTGACCCGAGGCGGCTGGTGAGGACCAGGCGTGGTCCCTGCTGGCGGCCTCTCCCTCCCTACACGGGCTTGGTTTTGGGGGGAGCCTGCCTGTCTGGGCTCAGCAACTGAGTCTCAGGCTGGCCTGGCCCGTGTGGGGGCTCTTCAGTAGGACAGTCAGCATGTGGACAGCAGTCCTCGGGGGCCAGGGGAGAGCTTCCTGGGGCTGCCAGTTAATTACTGCGGCCCACAGAAGGACTCCTCTGAGCCACTTCAGAGGCTGCCTGTCTCCTCTGGGCTGCCTCCTGCAGAGAGGCCACCTGCCCCTCTGAGCCTGAGTCTCCCTTCTGTCCCCAGCGCGGCCCCACGCGGCCTCCACCTGCAGATTCGTCCTGGCAGTGGCTGGGGGAGGAGATGACCGCTGAGCCTGAGACCTGCAGCTCGCCCATGGTCCAGGGCAGCCTCTCCTCTGCTGGGGCCTGCCTGCCCCTTCTGGGGGAACACCCAGGACGCAGAGGTCCCTCGGTGCCCAGGGGCCCGACAGCTGGGAGCAGGTGAGACGGGCGTTTCCGGGGGCAGAAGCCCACACCTCAGCGAGCGTCCGCTGGCACCAGGCTCTGCGGCGGCCTGCGGCCACCCCTCCGGTGACCTTTCTGGCCTTCCGGCCCCCACTGCTGTCTCCCCTGATTAATGAAGCCATAGCTCACCCTGCTCCCCGGCTTAGGCGACTCGTTCTGCCACATAATGGAATGTGAGCACTGTCTAATTTCCAAATTAAAACTCAGATGGATGGCTCTGCTCCTGACGGCACGGGTGGGTGGGGGTGTGAGGACCTGTCGGGGGCTCGGCCGAGGAGCTCAGCCTGGGGTCGGCCTCGCGGGGCCTGTGACCCTTCCTTGCTCCAGGTTTCGACCACAGTTTCCAGATCTGTGAGAGCGGACGCCAAGGGCAGGAGGCGGAGGCTGCCCCGTGAGCCATGGACCCACCGCCTGTGTCCCTGGCCTGGCCCCCCTCCAGGTTCCAGGCTGCACTGGGCACTGCACTTGGGAGCCAGTCCTCCTGGGGTCGGGGTCAGGGCCCAGCCGCCCACTCCCGCGTACCCTGTACCCCAGTGGCCTCCGCCATGACCTGACCCTCCCCGAGAGAGGAGGGGCCGGGGGCTGGCAGCACATGGTCAGCTTCACCTGGACAGCAGCGGGCATGTGGGCACAGCCCTCGGGGGCGAGGCCACGGAGCTCGGGAGCAGCCTCCCAGGCCGGCGGCCCCTGGGGTGACCAGCCAGAGCTGGACCGGGGAGGAGAGTCCAGGGAGCCCGTGTCCCGCCCAGCCCCCCAGCTGCCCCCGCAGGATGTGTGCGGAGAGCTGGGGAGGAAGCCGGCTGCGCTGGGCTGCCCCATTACTCCCTGCTGTTCTCTGCCCCATGTCCCCTCGGGCGGCCAGCTGTCAGGCAGCAGGGCTGGCAAGGCAGATGGCCCTCTGTGCCCCCAGGATGTGGGGTCCAGGCCGAATCGCACCAGTGGGGCTCAGCCTCGGGCCCTAAGAGTCTGCAGGCCCCAGGCTCCTCCTCCTCCAGGCTGCCCTCCACCCTCTCCTCCCCCGCCCTGGGCCTTTCAGACCTGCTCCCCGCACCCCCCGGCTCCCTAGTTCCACACCAAAGCCTCCTCCGCCAGAGGACGTGCTGACACTCCCCGAGGCCCCCCACGGTCCCATCTGACTGCAGATCTGGCTGAGTCCCTGGTCCCCTCCCGCCCCCACCAGGGCGGCACCGCGTGGCTGGTCCCCACTCCCCGCCGTTCCCCCCAGTGCCCCATGCCTGGCTCCCAGGAGACCTACAGGAAGCGCTGGTCTCATGTTTCAAGGTTGGCAGGGCTCAGTCGCTCCTGCCGTGTCCGAGTCTCTGACCACATGGCTTGCAGCCTGCCCGGCTCCTCCCTCCACGGGAGAGGGCTGCCGTTTCCTCCTCCAGGGGGTCCTCCTGACCCAGGGATGGAGTCTGTATCTCTTATGTCTCCTGCATTGGCAGGTGGATCCTTTCCAGCCAGCGCCACCTGGGAAGCCCAGGGTTAAAGGTCTCTGTATTGATCTGTGACTGTGTATTGATCCTGGACTGTGACAAGCAGCTGCTGCTGACCCACTGTGTGCAGGCCTGGGGCCGGCGGAAAGGCAGGGCACCAGAGGCCCCCACCGTCACCACGGTTACATCCCAGATGAGGCCTCCCCGTCTGGGTCTCTGCTTCCAGCCTCACACTCCAGGGTGTCCTTGTCTCTAAATGCGGGGGCGGGAGTCCCTACCCGGGAGGGTCAGAGAAGGGCGGCTGGATGGAGGCGGCACAAGCCGTGTGCATCGTTGTCCTAGAAAGGTTCCCTGAGCCCCGGGCTGGGCGCGGTGGGTGACGGTGCTGGGGAGCCAGGCCCCCCGCGGGCCCAGGACTGGGGGCCGCTGCTCAGGATGCCGAGGCTCAGTGGGGAGACGTGCAAGGCCCCCCTGCAGCGTGGCGTCCCTGGCGGGACTCTGCAGCCCAGTTCATCCTCTCCGCCCTTTGTAACAGGAAATAAAGCTGCAAATTGCACTGAGCTACCGCTGTCAGCAGGGGCCTGCGCCCCGGATGCTAACCGGTCCTGCCGGCTCTCACCCCCCGCAGAGGGCGGGGACGAGGGGAGTGTGGGCTCCCGGGCTCCACCCCTGCCGCACCTGCTGGAGGTGGGACTGCGGGTCCCTCGGCGGCACAGGAGGACCACCTGTGGCTGAAGCAGTGTCTGTACCCGGCAGGCTGCGGGGGGGCTCTGTGTGCCCCCAGGGGAAGTGGGTCGGGGGCCGGAGGTAGAGGCGGACACATGCAAAGTCCCCCGAGACCAAGAGGTCACACGGATGGCCCGGACATCCAGACCTGACACCAGGAGCTTGGGTGGGAGCCAGCGAGGGGGAGCCTGCGGGAGGGCCCGAATCACCGCCGGCCCTGGGGCGTGCGGGGCTCCCAGCGGCGCAGGTGAGGGTCCTGACTCCCCGCCTCGGGAGGCTCGGGGGACAGTCCTCTGTGCACTTTCTCCCTGGCCAGCCAGGCGGCTCCTCGGCAGGAGTTGCCCTCTGGGTCCTCTCTCCACATCCCAGCTGGAGGCTCAGCAGTGCTCATGGGAGGCTTCTCACATCCATGTCCAGCATCACACGGTTGGACGGAGAGAGGGGTGGGGCTGGAGGGGGTCTTCCCAGACGTGTGGTCCTCCTCGTTCAGTGCTCAGAGCAGTAACACATGAGGGGTCTCCCCGCACGTCCTTAAAGGGGCTCAGCTTCTTCCTTGGACAGAGCTGGGCCCCAGGAGACTCTGGGGGGGCTGGACACTGGTGGTTTCTTATGTACTGAGCGGCCTCCCTCAGCGCTGCACGGCCGTTGGAGGTTAAACAGGATTCGCCACAGCCTCCTCTTTAAAATGGTCCCCACGGCCGCACACACGGGGAGAAGGAAGCAATTATCCACTTGCCCCCCGTCTGCTCGCCCCAAGGCACCAGGCGGCGGGGAGGCAGGGAGGCAGGTGCGACTCTGCATGCCAAGCACGTCCCCCCGCCCCCTGCCCCGCACCCAAATCGCTGTTGGTGTAAACAAAAAATGTAGGGATTTATTAAATCCATCATTTCTCAATTTGCTCCTGCACATTGCCGGTAATTAGCTGTGTGCCGCCTGACATCTGCATTTGCTGCCGTGCGCGTCCCCGCTGCCTGCCGTGGTCCCGGCAAGCTGGGAGAGCACTCGGGCGGGGCAGGACAGGGCCGCGGGCACCATGCCATCTGGGCATCTCGGGGAGGTCAGTCCTGTCCCTGAAGCTAAAGGACAAGTCAGGAAGAGCCGGGCTGGAGGAGGACGGCCCTCGGGCCAGATGCGGCTTTCTCCACCCGCGGCGGGGAGGTGCCCCTGCCCCGCTGTGTCCCGGGACCCCGGCCCCAGCCTGGGAGGCGGCCCTGTCCCGATGCTGCACAGATGGCTGTGAGAACTGCCCAGGGACCTGGAGTTTTGAACTTTAAAGATGGGGTGGCCAGGCCAGAGCCAGCCCAGCAGAGGCGCACCCCACCTTTCCCGCTGCAGTTGTTCTCAGGAGAGCTGGGGGACGCATTCTGCCGCCCCTGCTCCTGACCTCCCTCCTCTCCAGGGGGATGCTACCTCCTCAAGGCCAAGTCACATGATCATGTGACCCGGGACCAGGCACCTCTGTCCTCCCTCGCCCAGGCCTCGGGCTCCGCCCCTCCTGCTGGGACATGGACCTGGCCCGGCCTGGGTGGGGGTGCCCTTGGGAGTCTCCGCAGCAGCCCTGCTTGACCCCCAGCCCCACGGCAGGGCTGGATCCACGAGGGCGCTCAGCCTGCACCGCCCTGGGGAGGGTCGTCCAGGTCCCGCGTGGACACAGGGTGTCCCACTGCCTCCCCTGCCTGCTGGCGGGGGCGCCATGGCCCTGGCCTTGGGACAGTTTCCTGTCTTCAGTTGTGAGCTCCTGGTAGAGATGCAGTGTCTGTCACCAAGACCTGGATGTCCAGGGGCTCAGGCGACCAGGGGTCAGCGCCAGGGCGCCTCTCAGATGCTCTGACTCACAGGGGGACCGGGGGACGCCCTGACGCCGAGTCCTGCTGGAGCCCCAAAGCTGCCAGCTCTCCTCCGATTTCCTTTTCTTCTTCTTTCAAAGATTCCTCTTTGTTTGCATGTGTGTTTGAGGGGCCCATCTTTTGTACTATGCCTTTCTGGTCAGCCCTTATTTGGGTGTGTTCTTAGGTCTGGAATCTGGATCTCCTGCGTCGCAGGCAGGCGCTTTACCCTCTGAGCCACAGGGAAGCAGCTCTATAGCTCAGGCCTCTGCGTACCTGCCACACAGTGCGTGTGCGCGTCGGGGCAGCAGAGAGGCCTGAGAGTCACCCCAAGTGCTGGCGCTGGTTCCTGCCTGCCCAGCAGAGTGGAGAGACCCCCGCGCCTGCACACCCCCTGCCCGGACCCTGCTCCCCGGTGGGCGTGTGCAGCCGTGGGCCTGGCCGACGAGCTCTGTCCACGAGGTGCCACTCCGCCTGCCTCTCAGTCCAGGTGCTGCGTGTCTGAGTGCTGGAGCCTTGCACACCCTGGCTGACCCCACCTCACCTTCAGATGCTGTCCCTGACCTGCCCTGGCGGGGTCCCCGGCTCGACCCTGAGGTCACCGTTCTTCACAGAGCTGACCGTGCCCCCCCACCCCCCACCTGGAAGCCGGGCCTTCCTTGGGGCCTGGGGACCTGGGCGCCCGTGCTCTGGCTGGTGTATGACTGACTCTGGTTTTGTGACCTGATCAGAGTGTGTGGATTTCCCTGTAGAAAGGAGCTTCCCTCCAGTCCCCATGGGGGCTGCAGGAGGCCAGTCCACTGACGCGGCCCTGGATGCGAGCATCAGCCCTGGGAGGGACATGGAGCCGTTCCTGTGGTGGGGGATCCCGGGAAGCAGGAGCATCCCCGGCACTTGCCCCCAGGTCAGCAGATGTGGATGGGGTTCCCCTGCTGGGAGGGAGGGGCTGGCACGGTGGGGGCAGAGCTGGATGCCCGTGTGGCCCAGGATGGGGCTGGACCGTCGCAGGCTGGCCTGGGGGGAGGTGCTCAGAGGCGCCCTGCCCCCTCCAACCAGACAGGAGAGGGTGAAAACCATTGGCAGGAGCTCTGGGGTCTTTGGAGACAAGATGCAGACTGTAGGTAATTGCCTCCAGCCTCGGACGCTCCTCCTGGCTCCCCTCCCTCCACCCATCTTTGTTACTATGGCAGCAGGAATGGGCCATTTTCTCCTGCTTCTTGAGGTCTGCTTTCCATTTCTAAATCAAGTCCCCATCTTGCCGTGAGCTCCTGTCCATGAGGACGTGCTTCTGACCTGCTTGGGTCCCTGGACATCCAGGCACAGTCAGGATGACCCCCCACAGCCAGCCCCCCAACCTTGTTCCCCCGGGGCCCTCTCCTTCTCAGGCCTCAGCTTCTGGGGGCTGAAGGGACAAGGTGGGTCAGGAATGGGGACCTCGTCCCCCAGCTTCCCCCGTGCTGGGGTCCAGGCCTGAGACACTACACCCACCCTGTGTCCCCAGCTCCGGGGTCCATCTGGGATCCTGTTTGCCAAGCACCCAGTGTCCAAGCTTCATGATGCTGAGGGTACACCCGGCCCCTCACTCACCTTTCCCTGGACGGGGCTCACAGTGTCCTGCCCAGACACCCCTCACACCCTGGCCACGCTTGTGTCCCCAGAAGGCTGGCTCCATGGTTTCCCTCTGCCCAGAGGCCACCTCTGCTCCCAGGCCCTCATCCCAGGGGACCTGCCCAAACCACAGATGTCAGCTCCTGCCCTCCCCACCTCTGTATCCCTCACCCGCTCTCCACCAGGACTCTTGGGCGCTCAGACCCTGGTCCGGCATCCTTCCTCTGGATGACCTCTCTCTGATCAAATGGGCGGCCACTGCCTTCAGGCGCCCAGTGTGGATCCCAGGCCAGCTCATGAAGAGCCTAGGATGACAATGGTTAAGTCAGCAGATGGACAAGGGCCCCTGAGTTCTGAGCCTGCCCGTACAGGGAATGCAGCAGAGCTGTAATCATCCAAGACCCTTGTTTTTGATGCAGCTATTTTGCAGAAGCTTTGCTGCTTTGTAAGTATACAGGTAGGAAAGCAAAGTTGTAGATGATGCCCAAGGTCCCATCCCTGCCCCCAGTGTACACCGTTTGAATCATCTCTTCCCGTGTGTGTGTGTGCGTGTGTGTGAGGGGAGGGCCAGAATACCGTGGGGGGTCCCCCCAGTGGTTGGTTTCTGACAAGCTGACTTGAGTTGATCAAAGGGAGGTGACCTGGGTTGGCCTGATCAGGTGGCCACTTAAAAGAAGGTGAAGCCGCAGATGCTCAGCAGGCCCGCGAAGGGAGGGAGGCCTACGGTCAGGCCCTGAGCAAACCCTGGTCCACAGCCAGCGTGAGAGAAGGGACTGGGCTCTATATTCACAAGGAACTGAGCTCTGCGATCCCTGACGGGACCCAGAGCAGATCCCAGGTTCCAGGTGGACCACAGCCTGCTGACTCAACGCCTTCAGCCTCTTGAGACCCCAGCAGAGACCCCGGCCTTGTGACCTAGAAAGTTGTGGGTGGTAACTGTGCTAATGAAGTCACTGTATTTGTGGAGGTTCCTTACACAGCATGCAAAACCAGTGTAGCGTCTGTTTAACAAGGTGACCTGCTTTGAAAGTATGTGTTTAGGAGACATGTGTGCTCCTGAATCACACTTATCTTAATTAAATTTGATTTTTCAAAACATAAATACAAAAATAGTTCTTGATTACAAAGTATCAACTCATAAATATAAGCCTATTTATATATACCCACTGGTATGCAGGTCAAGAAGCAACAGTTAGAACTGGACATGGAACAACAGACTGGTTCCAGATAGGGAAAGGAGTACGTCAAGGCTGTGTATTGTCACCTTGCTTATTTAACTTATATGCAGAGTACATCATGAGAAACGCTGGGCTGGATGAAACACAAGCTGGATCAAGATTGCCAGGAGAAATATTAATAACCTCAGATACACAGATGACCCACCCTTATGTCAGAAAGCAAAGAAGAAATAAAGAGCCTCTTGATGAAAGTGAAAGAGGAGAGGGAAAAAGTTGCCTTAAAACTCAACATTCAGAAAACTAAGATCATGGCATCTGGTCCTATCACTTCATGGCAAATGGATGGGGAAACAATGGAAACAGTGACAGACTTTATTTTCTTGGTCTACAAAACCACTGCAGATGGTGATTGCAGCCATGAAATTAAAAGACACTTGCTCCTTGGAAGAAAATCTATGACCAAACTAGACAGCATATTAAAAAGCAGAGACATTACTTTGCCAACAAAGGTCCATCTAGTCAAGGCCATGGTATTTCCAGTAGTCATGTGTGGATGTGAGAGTTGGACTATAAAGAAAGCTGAGCGCCGAAGAACTTTTGCTTTTGAACAGTGGTGCTGGAGAAGACTCTTGAGAATTCCTTGGACTGCAAGGAGATCCAACCAGTCCATCATAAAGGAAATCAGTCCTGAAGATTCATTGGAAGGACTGATGTTGAAGCTGAAACTCCAATACCTTGACCACTTCATGTGAAGAGCTGACTCATTTGAAAAGACCGTGATGCTGGGAAAGATTGAAGGCGGGAGGAAAAGAGGATGACAGAGGATGAGATGGTTGGATGGCATCACCAACTTGATGAACATAAGTTTAGATAAACTCCAGGAGTTGGTGTGAAGGATGGGGAAGCCTGGCATGCTGCAGTCCATGGGGTTGCAAACAGTCGGACATGACTGAGAGACTGACCTGAACTCTTTTTTCTTAATTTTGATGTTAAGGGGAGTTTTTGAAAGGCAGGGGACATTTTTTTACTGCAAACTGAAATCATTAAAGGAAAATTGGGCAAAAAAATAAAATTTGAAGATGTAGAGAAATAGAAGACAACATTTCCCTAATTCAATTAATGTCACAATTAACTTTTGAGTCATGTTTGACATGTACCTTCTGCAATGAAAAATATCTTTGTCCATTTACAGTCTACTATCTCTTTTTAAAATCGAAGTATGTTTTTGCACCTCATGTTCATTGCAGCACTTTACAATATCAAAGGCATGGAAGCCATGCAAACATCCATCGACAGATGAATGGATAAAGAAGATGTGGTATATATGTACAATGGAATATTACTCAGCCAGGAAAAGAGCAGAATAATGCCGTTTGCAGCAACATGAATGGTTCTAGAGGCGATCACGCAGTGCCTGACAGCAGCTGCAGCCCATTTGAGCAGGGAGGGGAGTCAAAGGCATACTGCGTGTGGAATCCAAAAAATGAACTTACCGACAAAGCAGAAATAGACCCACTGACGTAGAAAAGGAATGCACGCTACCAAAAGCGAAAGGGGAGGAGGGGTCCCGGCGCCTCCACAACCTTGTCAGCATTCCCTGTCCTTGTCATCGAGCCGTTCTCGTGATGACTCGTGAGTCTAAGTTCTGATTCTTCTAATTGGTGTTAATTCTGAGCACCTGGCTGTGTGCGCCTCAACTGTGTGGATATCTTCCTTTCTGAACAGCTTGTAGGGCCTTTTGTCTGTAATTTCAAATGGGCTGTCTTTTCATACAGACGTGCAGGCTTCCTTCGAATGGTGTGAGTCTGTTCCCTTCATCCTGAGTAGACTGAAAATCTGTCTAGAGCTTGTGGGAGATGGTTCACATTTTTAATGAGAGGAACAGAGTTCTTTTTAAAAAATAAAGTCCAGTTTATCAACTACACAGAAACTTGCATGATCACGTTACCTACAAAAATAAAGATATTTTTACTTCGTTTATTTCAATTTCTATGTATCTTTTTCTTTTCTTTCTCTGTTGAGGATTTCCAGGACACAGAATTTTAGTGTTCTGTTTAAGAAACTGTTGCCTACCAAAGGTCATAACAATATCCTGTAAGTTTTCTTCTGAAAAATTGATAGATTTTGCTTTTATGTTTAGGAAATCGGTTCTTTATATCAACAGTGTGAGGTAGAAACAAGATTCGTCCTCTTCAAAGGGATCAAATCCTATAAAACAAAGATGTTCGCTTCTTCCGTGGTATCCTGCGGTTTGTCAGCGTCAGGGGACCCACCGGTGTCATCTGTCGTCTCCTTAGTCCCGGTTGCCCACACTGCCTGGTGTCCGCAACACAGCCGTTTTACGGAAAGTCCTGGAGTTTGGGGGGTCTGCCCCCAGAGGTGGTCTTTGCCCCTCTGTATCCTTTGATCGTCTCTATCAATTTTAACATCAGTTTGTACATTTTGATAAGAAATGACAATAGAAGGTGAGATGGACTTGGAATGAATCTACAGTTCAATGCAAGGGGGCCTGGCAACATGGAGTCTCCCTTTCACGAGCACACTTCATCCCCATGTGCTCAGACCCTCTCTAATTCCTCTCAGCCACATTTCGTGGTTTTCAATGCAGATGTCATGTACATCTGTCATCAAGTATTCGATTTGCTGGTGCTGTTATAAATGGTGTTTTAAAAATTCAGTGCTTAATTACTTGTTACTATCATATGGAAATATTATATGCACTTTGCTAAATTTACTAGTTAATTCTAACGATTTGTTTGTAGATTCCTTTAGTTTCTTCTTGTACATAATCATGTTATCAACAAATAAAGATGTTTGCATTTCCTTATTTTCAATTTCTGTGTATTTCTTTCTTTTACTTGCACTGTTGAGGATCTCCAGGACAATGTTTAGTATTATTATTATTATGTTATTTTAGATTTATCTTATTGAAGTGTAGTTGACTTACAATGTTGTGCTCATCTCTAAAGCAACGACTTGCGGAAACTCACGACTCAGTTACTCATGAACATACACTCTCTCTCCTGTTCTTTCCCATCACGCAGGACGTTGAATATATTCATAGCTCCCTGCGCTCTGCAGTAGAGCCTCGTCCTTCGCTAGCCTGTATGTAACAGGACAACATCTAAACGTAAGTGGTGATGGTGGAACATTGATTCTCATGCCTGATTTGAGGGGGAAATTGTTCGTGTTTGACCAGCAAGTGGGCTTCCCTGGGGGCTCAGTTGGTGAAGAATCCGCCTGCAATACAGGAGACCCTGGTTCGATTCCTGGGTCAGGAAGATTCCCTGGAGAAGGGATAGGCTACCTACTCCAGGATTCTTGGGCTTCCCCTGTGGCTCAGCTGGTAAAGAATCTGCCCGCAATGCGGGAGACCTGGCTTTGATCTCTGGGTTGGGAAGATCCCCTGGAGAGGGGAACGGCTAACCACTCCAGTATTCTGGCCTAGAGAATTCCACAGACTGTATAATCTGTGAGGTCACAAAGAGTTGGACATGACTGAGTGACTTTCACTTTCATTTTCATAATCTCTGCAGCTGATTTTTTTAGTAGCTGCAGTTTGTGATATTAAAGAAGTTCTGTTTCTAGTTTGTTCCTACTTTTTGTCATATATAGACTGAATTTCACTGAGCAAGTTTTTATGAAATACTAGCACAGTCTTTTGGAGAAGGAAATGGCAACCCACTCCAGTACTCTTGCCTGGAGAATCTCATGGAGGAAGGAGCCTGGTAGGCTACAGTCCACGGGGTCGCAAAGAGTCGGACACGACTGAGCTACTTCACTTTCACTTTCACTTTTCAGTACCATCTTTGGTTTTCTTTTTTATTCTGTTAAGGTAGTGAATTACATGGGTTGATTTTTTAAAATGTTAAACCAATCTTTCATTCCTGGGATAAACTTAAGTTGGTTGAAATATATGATCCTTTAAATGTCCCTGATCTTGAGAACTTTGTCTCCCACCTTATCACTTTCCACAGGCATGAGCCACAGCTTTGTTCAGCTGCAAGGATGGGAAATGGGTGTTCTCCCTTCTACACGATGGGGGAAAGGGGAGGACTTTGTCCCACCAAGACCCTCAGGAGAGAATCCCATCAGAGTTACAGATATTGGAAGCAAAAGTCAAATAAAAGATAAGTGTCCTCTCCCTGAGAAACAGAATCAAGTTTACACCACATCACCTTTCTATATTTTGTGGATATTTAGGTTATTTCAATTTTTATACTTTAAATAGAGCTTTGGCTCTAGAGTTATAACCTTAGTATTTATTACTGGGGTAAAATGACTCAGGCAAAAGGTATGAATGTTCTAGAACTTTACCATGACACCGCCCCACCAAGCATGATGTGAAGTGGCCACCTGCCTATCATCAGACCCGCACGGGGTGCTCATGCCCGTGAACACCTGTGCCCACAGGCAAGACACAGAAGCAGAAGCCCCTCTCTGCCCTGAGGCCACGTTTCCTGCCCAAGTGACCACTGCCACGAGCTGGTTGATGCGTTGCCTTTCTTCTGGACAATGCTCTCATCTGTATGTGATTATCAACCCCTGCCCAGATTCTCCATGGATGGAACACTTGGCCTATTTTTCGGCTTTTACTGGTGATCTTCATTTCATATATAGATTGCATTTTACGTTTTTGTGTCTTCAGTTCTCATTTCCCAGATCCCGGCTCAGTGGAGGAAGCAAAGCATCAGTGTCGTGAGTGGCCCAGCAGCGCCCCAGGAGCACGCGTGAAAACGCCCAGGTAGGGGAGGTTTTCTTGCAGGAGCAGGGGGAGCTGAGGCTGGATGGCCGGGCACACGGGCGTGAAGACAGGAGGAGCCAGGCCATCGGCAGGCGAGCAGCACCTGAGCGAAGGTGCAAAGGCCAGGACGGGGCGTTCGGGCATCTCACGCCTGCGGGCTGTGGCTGGAGGGGTCACGGAGGGTCCCCTGGGGATGAAGAAATACACGTTTCCATGTTAGAAAGTCACTGAGGAGGCGAAACACGAGGGATGGAGACCAGTGGGGCGCTGGTGTGGGCAGAGTCACTGTGGATCACGACCAGCACCAGGGAGGGATGATCAAGTTGAGGAGCAGTTGGGAGGCAAAATTGGCAGGACCAGGGGAGGAAGGGAGCCTATTTAATCAGCCTCTGGTCCGAGCAGCAGGGAGACGGTGGTTCCGTCCTCCAAGGCAGACTGGTTGCGAAGGGTCAAGCTTTTGCTCTGTCCCAGAGGAGGGGGAAGGTGGCTTGGGCCAGCGTAAGCATGGAGGTGGAGAGGAGTCACTGTTATTGGGAGGCGTGAAGGAGGCGAAACACAGGAGACTCACTGGTCGATGGGGTCGGGGAGCGATGCAGCGTCAGGACGCTGACACGGTTGCCAGACAGAGCGATGAATGGCATCATGGAAACACCCGCAAGACGGAAGAGCCCCCCAAGATCCCTCATGTTGTCTCAGATGATGGTTTAGTTCTTGGCTCATGACCTAGAGTGAGCCTCATGACAGGGATGGTCCCACGGCCCGCAAGCAGGTCCCGAGTGCCACCGAGACTTGGGAGTAGGGTCTGCGTCCCCGAGGGGCGGCCCCTGGGGCTCAGACGCACTGTGAGTGTGCGCTGGCGTGTCCTGGCGTCAGAGCATGGACCGCGGGTTCTGCAAGCACCCGCCTGTCCTCTGCGTCTGCTGTTTGTGGTTCCAGAGGCGAGGCTGCAGGACCGGAGCAGCTGGAGAGGGTCTGCGCTGATGGGAAGGCACACGCAGTCATCAGCAAACAGCAGTCGCGCGGCTTCTTCCCACGGTGTCCCTGCAGACAAGGTTTTCAAGAGGAGAGAAGCACCCAGACCGGCACGGTAGGCTCCCCTCTTGCGGAGATGACTTGCGTCTGACAAACACTTGAGCTGAGAAGTGTCTTCATCTCCATCTGAGGAGCGTCAGCCTGGCTGGATGGGCTGTGGTGGGGGGTGGGGTGGGCGCATCTGTGCCACGAAAATGGTTCCGTGTAATCCGAGGCATAACAGGGGTGTTGATGATACATCTTCTCATAACAGGGGTGTTGATGATACATCTTCTCCTGTCAAGTCACGGTCTTGGTGCTATTTTTGAAGGAAGCTGAAGAATTAAAGAGAAACCTGAGAGGAAATTCTGAAAGATAACAAAATTGGACTCAAATCAAAGTCTCTCTGAGGCTGGGAAGTTAATTATATCATCTGAGTTGTGTAGTCGGCAGAGACCAAGAAGGTAAAGTCTGTTTTCCCTTCCAGAGCAGATCTCAGGCAGCCAACTCAACTGGGACTACTGGTACAGGATAATAGTTCTTTTTTTCTTGACAAAACTGGGCAAATTAAACAAAAGAAATGTATGGAATCTCATGACTCCTTGCAGACACTTCTTGCTGCCAAAATGAGTCTGATCATGGCCCCTGCCCTCGGGGATCACACGTCCCTGAGATTGAGACACGAGGTCTAGGCCGTCCACTCTCAGGGGCTCTGAGATGTAGCGGCCCAGAATCAGAGGCACCAAGGGCAGGGGAGTCAAGAGGGCCTTCCTGGAGGAGGTGTCCCCAGAGTCAGCACGGGGGCAGAGGGCACTGGAGGGCCCAGAGGGCGGTGAGGCAGAGTGGGGGCCGCACAGCACGATGAAGTGGCCCCTCGCCTGCTCCCTGCAGGGCATCGCAGAGACAGGGGAGGTTGTTCTGGGCCCGTGATGGGGAACGGGGTCAGCGTCCAGGCCCGTGCGGCCAGGTTCTGGGAGCTGCGCTGTGGCCCCAGGCTTGAGCGGTGCCTGTGGTCCACTGGTCAAGCCCCTGACCGCCCCTCTCCAGGGGCAGTCCACTGGTGCGCTGAGAGGCTGCAGGAGACCCTCACCAACCCTGAGGCCAGTCACTGCCTCCGGACCTGCATCCCGGGGGCTGGACTAGATGGGGCCCCGGGGGACAGGGTGGGAGGCGGGGTCTGGGCCCAGGGCTCTGCAGGCCTCCCTGGAGCCCAGCCTGGGGCGCACCCCCACCTGCGGGGAGCTCTGGGGGCCAGGTGCTGCCTGGGGCCTCAGCCAGCAAGGGCTTGTTGGCCATTTGCCTCTTGCTCATTTATACATGTGTGCTTGTGTGTGCACACACATGTATACACACACACACCCCTAACACACACGTGTATACACACACACCTAACACAACACACATATGTATGCACACACGTGTATACACACACCTAACACATGTATACACACATGCCTAATACAACACACACAAATGCACACGTGTGTATACACACACACCTAACACACATGCACACATGTACCTAATGCAATACACACATGTATGCACACATATGTGCATGCACACATAACACATGCTCATGCATAGCATGCGTAAGTACACACACAGACATATACACACCTATAGATACACACATAGATACAAACATAGATACAGATGTAACACACACATATAAGCACAAATACATAAACACAAACATGCGCAAATATACACATGCACACACATACACATACACACACATAATGCTCACATGTACACACATATACACATGCATAAACACACATATAGATACACACACAATACTCATGCATACACACACATAATCACACATAAGACAGACACGTGCACACCCATAAAACGCATATATAACATATACACACATGCACACATACATAAACACATATATACATATGCATACATACAGATACACAGATATATAAAAATATACACATAACATACATGTAAACACATACAAATGCATAAACACCGCATACGCACAAATATACACAAACACACACACATACACACACATATAAATACACACATAACACATAAACACAAATGCATAAATACACACATACACATACATAACATGTGCACACAGAGAGATACATAACATACACACATACACACATATAGATACACACATAAACCCATAAACACATACAGATACATAACACACACATATGCACACATACATAACACAGACGCACACATAATACACACATATAGCATATATACACATGCACACACACATAACACACATACATGCTACACAAATAACACACATATACACACATACATAAACACACATATACACATACACGCACGCACTGAGCTGCCAGATTGCGTACAAACTGCGAGTGTGAAAGCTCATATACACGTCTATCTCTCCCTCTACCCACTCACGCTACCCAGCCCTCCTTCTTACCTCCCATCCGCTCACCGTCCTTCCGCTCGCCCACCGTCCACGCCTGTCTCCCTGTCTGTGGTCCTGCTGCAGCCAGGAAAGACAGCGGGAGGGCTGCGGGACCTGGGGTCTCCCCCGAGCCCTCCAGGCCTCGGGCCCTGAGTGCACGTCTCACCCGCTGCCTCTCCTCCCTCTCTTGCTCTCTCTGCCCTGACGGTTACCGTCACAGGTCGCACCCGCCTGCTTGTCCACAGCTGACCCGGGAGGGCCTGGCCCCTGCGCTGACACAGCGCCGGCCGGCAAGGGGGGCGGGGGGCGCTCAGACAGGCCTGCTGGTGCAGGGCTGGGGGACACATGGATGGCAGACGCCTTTCCTGCCTCCTCCTTCCACCGCCCCCCTGAGTGTCGAGGCTCAGCATCCCAGCTGTGCCAGAGCTCTGGGCCCAGTGCCCCCAGGCACAACCCCCGCCTCCTGGAGAGGGTCCCCAGCCCCCTCGACCTGGGGAGCCTGAGGAGCCCGACTCAGAGGCTGAGGATGGGTTTCTGTGTGTCCACTGGAATAGTCTGGACAGGAGGGAGGAGTTTAAGAAACAAGGGGCTGAAGTGACCCCACTGTGAACAGATTTGTTTTCATGGATAAAACTTAGATGCGAAGGTTCTCAGAGCTAGAAGTGGCTTTGGACTTAACCTTTCGTGGGCCTCATTGTGCCCACGAAAGGCGGTGGTCCCTGGATCCAAGGGGGTGAGCGGGGCCCGTGAGGCGCTCCCGATGCTGATGCTTTGGCCCACGTGCCCCACGCTTCCTGCTGGCTCCTCGGCGGCAGTGTGGACACGCGGCCCTGAGGCACGGTCGTCAGGCCCCCGTGAGGCCCGCGGGGATGGAGACTTGCGGTTGGGAAGGGGCGAGTTCCACCCCCAATGCCCCTCCTGGGGGAGCCGCCGGGGCTCACTCTGTGCCCCAGCAAGTGGGGACATGGGGGGTAACTGGGGTCCAGCCTACCTTCCTCATCTCCCTCTGGACTCCGGCCACTGCTGGGCTCACCCAGAATCTCCTCCAGGACGGGGTCCCTCCACCATGAGGGGCTGCAGGGCGGGGCCGGGGGTCCCAGGAGAGCCTGCCTCGGGCTGGGACTCAGGGTCTCCAGGTCGCTGGGGAGAGGGCAGCCGTGGGAGGGGCGGTGGGTGGGGACACTGTGGAGACCAGATCACCTGTCCAGGTGGGCCTGGGTGCAGAGACGTCACTTGCCCGGGAGGCTGCCCCCCGCCCCAGGCTGGGACCCTGCAGCAGGCAGAAACCCTGGAACCTTCTCTCCCTGGAAGGAGGGTGAGTCTGTGTCTCCCCTCCCAGATCACCAACACCTGCCTCAGGAGAGCTTGGGGGCACATCTTCCATGGGCCCTCCCCTGGGCTAGACCCAGCGTCACCCCACGGCCAGCTCACACAGTCATTCATTCATTCTGCCAAATCTGCCTTCAGTCAACGCAGAACGAATTGGTGGGGCTGGGGTAGGGGTCCGGTCAGGGCAGCCTGTATCTGAACACCCCGGTCTGTGCCGGGGGCTGGGAGCCAACAGTGGAGACACGCTCTGGCCAGCAGGATGCGCTGCAGGGGGCCCCGCGCTCTGTAGATTCACAGCCTCACCAGCACGTGAGAGGCACACGCTGGCCCTAGGCCTGGTCTCCAGTGGGGTAGACAGAGTCCAGAGGAGCAGATGGGCTGCTTCAGGCCCAGGTTGTTGAGGGGGGTTGGGGGTTGCGGGGAGGCCGGGGCACCGTGAGGAAGGCTCTGAGAGGGCCAGGCTGGTGAGCCCTCGGCCCGCAGAGATCCTGCCCTCAGCCCCGGGGAGCCCAGGACGCAGCCTCTCTGCTGTTTCGGGGAACCCCCCATCTCTGGCAGCACCCCTCCCAGCGCCCCATCCACACAGGATCTGCAGTTGTGGCTGGGCCGGGAGAGAAGGGTCCGGGGGGAGTGGGGGGCAGAACGGGGGGCTGGGGTGGGGGCAGAACGTTAGGGCGAGAGCGAGGGCAGTCCTGGCAGGAAGGGGGTGAGGCGGGAGGGGTGACGGGCCGTTCGCGCAGCATGGGCTCGGCCCGGGGGCTGCAGGCTGGGAAGATGCTGGCGACGGGGCGCAGGGGGTCTGGGGCAGGCGCGCACGGCCCCCTCCCTGCCCCTGCCTCCTGCCCATCCCCTCGCCCCCTCGGCCAGGACGGCCCCTTCCACTGCTCCGGGACGGAGCAGAAGCAGGGCGGAAGGCTTCCCAGGGCTGAGCACCCCCCACCTCCCCGACAGCTTCTGCAGGTGGGCAGACAGACCCTCCATCGGCTCCGAGGGGATGGAGGAGCTGGGAAGACAGATGGAGCTGGAACAAAAAGACAGTGAGAGCACTCGGGGGTCAAGTACACTAGGAAAGCACCTTCCTAGAAACGCAAAGCAAGGTTTTCTTACTAACAGCCCATCAGAAAGTCAGCAGGGCCCTGTGGAGTCTCGCGGGTTGTCCTAGGAGACACCACGGAGGGAACAGTGAAGAAGCTAGGAAGAAAGTCTCAGGTGCAAAACCTGACTCCGATTTAGGAGACCGAACAGTCAGGTCGTAAGAGCTTCCAGGGGAGGAGCAGAGTCAGTAATTAAATAAGAGGCAAACCTCCGCCGACGAGGAGCTGGGCTGGCTGGCTCATTCTCACTGAGTCCCAAGTGGGACTCTGAAGAAAGGGTAAACACTTGTACGTGTTCTGGAAAAGTTCCTGGAATCTGAGGATAAATGGAGCATCTCGGAGGCTCACAGAAAACCCGGGCTGGGTGGGGGCAGGGGCCGCAGAGTCATAGCTGGGGGGAACGCTGACTGACAGGGAGTGACGTCTGCACCCCCTACAGACAGATCCCCAGGAACTGCGAGGGCCCCATGCGGAGGGGGACGGGGGAGGGGAAATGGGAGAAAGGACTGCAGCCCGCAGCACTGAGTTGGGGTGAAGGCCCCACAGAGATAATAATTACAAGTAGAATAATTACAAGATGATAACTACATGCGCAGTCGTGTCCAGCTCTTTGCAGCCCCATGGACCGCAGCACGCAGGCCTCCCTGTCCTTCACCATCTCCCAGGGTTTGCTCAAATTCATGTCCATTGAGTCGGTGATGCCATCCAACCATCTTGTCCTCTGTCACGCCTTCTCCTGCCTTCAATCTTTCCCAGCATCAGGGTCTTTTCCAAGTCGGCTCTTTACATCAGGTGGGCAAAGTATTGGAGCTTCAGCTTCAGAATCAGTCCTTCTAATGAACAGTCAGGACTGATATCCTTTAGGAAGGACTGGTTGGATCTCCTTGCAGTCCAAAGGACTCTTAAGAGTCTTTTCCAAGACCACAGTTTGAAAGCATCAGTTATAAGCATAACAAATTATAATTTTCATTTTATTCAATTATTGTATTAGTTACAAATATCATTATTTAATTACAACCATAAGGAAAAGCACAGAAGAAACCAGGATTATCAATAAAGATGAAGAAAGGGCGAAAATCAAGTCTGTCCTGTGTTTACGTTAAATGTTAGTAGACTAAACTCTCCTCTGAAAAAGTCAGGGGAAAGCAGGAACCCAAACCAAAAACTAGTGACCTGCAGTTTGCATGAAACATATTCAAGGAAAACCAATGCTGAACAGAAATTCCTGGTAAATACAAATGTAAAAAAAAATCAGACATCCATATTAATATCCATGTGCTGTGTGGAATTTTTAGAGTTTGAGATAAAAAGTAGTAAACAGTCACAGACATATTATGAGATTTAATTATAAGAAGTGCAATTTCTGAATAAATTTTAAGTCTCAAACTTCTATGTATCAAAAACTCTGCAGCAGCAAAATAAATAAATACAGCAGAAAATGATTACAGATAAGAGATCTGAATAAAGGAGCCTGTGAGTAAGAAATTCCATCTTTTCAAAACTGAGTACACATCTTGGATGAAGACTAAAACAGACCAAAAATTGAATTACACCATAAATTAACTGAATTCAGCAGATATATACTGAAGCTTTATTAACAGCCTGCTTTTTCATGTTTGGGGATTATCTTGAAAATCAATCATATATTTCACAGCCGATGTCGGGAAGTGTACAAGTTGTGATGTCACAGGCCTTTTGTCCAGTCCTAAACCAGTGGGATTAAAATCAGGTGATGAGGGGCTTCCCAGGTGGCACTAGTGGCAAAGAACCTGCCTGCCAATGCAGGAGACACAGGAGATGTGGGCTCGATCCCTGGTTGGGAAGATCCCCTGGAGGAGGGCATGGCAACCCGCTCCAGGATTCTTGCCTGGAGAATCCCATGGACAGAGAAGCCTGGTGGGCCACAGGCCATGGGGTCGCAGAGTCAGGCACGACTGAGTGACTAACACACACGCTATATAATTCAATGTTCTTAGGGAATAAGCCAAGTGAACAGACCACAAAACACAGTCCTATCCCTCCCTCAACAAAACCCCTTCCTGCCAACTAGAACAGGCTCAGCTCAGGTGTCCAAGACCCCCCAGTGCCGTCCAGTGCACGGCTGGGCAGCCAGCGGGCAGCCGGCTTCCGCCCAGACACTCCGTCCTGCCCCAGGGCCTCTGCCCAGATACTGCGGGAACTCCCGGGGCTGAGGCCCGGGTCTCTGCAGCCTGCAAGTGGCTGCCCTCTGACCATGTAACGGCTCGGGGTGGGGGTCTGGGTATCTCAGCCCATCCTCTGGAGAAGTCCGCCAAAGACCACCAAGGCCCAGAAGTGGGACATTTGCTGGGAACCCTGGGGTCCTGGGCACCTCCTCCATGCACACAGAGATTGAAGATAGGAGGAGGAGGGGAGGTGGGGGACACCACAGTCCTGGATGGACAGGTGCTGTGACCTGGGGTCCCTGGGCGTGGGAGGAGCCACAGTGGGCGGGGGCGGGGTGGGGAGGAGGGGTGCAGGGTTTAGGGCGGTGTGAGATAAAACGTGATGACCTGGGGTCCCTGCGCGTGGGAGGAGCCACAGTGGGCAGGGGCGGGGTGGTGTGAGATGAAACGTGAGCCCCCGAGGAAACACTTGCCTTTGAGAATCCTGAAATCCTGAAGTGGGTTTATTAACTCTGCCATCAGTCTAATAACTGCTGTGTAATACAGGATTGCAAACAGATGTGAACCATCAACCTCAGCCCACAAAGCAAGCAGAGACCCAGGAAACTTGCTTAAAAATACCACTTTCAGTAAGGCCCTAGGGTCAAATGGTTTTGCAGCTGAAATCTACTTAATCACTGGTTATTAATCACCACCATGTCATAGAAAGTAGTAAGAAATGCCAGATTACACATTTCAAAACAAGTGTAATGCCCACGCCTTAAAAAATAGTACACTAATTGTGATATCGATGTCAAAAATTCTAAGCGATGGGTTAGCAAATAGAATATGGAACTGCATCGAAAGACTAGACCAATGTAACAATGTAGGGTTTATTGTAGAAACTAAATATCATTTAATGTCAGACTACTCATCAAATTCACCCATTCTGTAGAGAAATTAGAGGAAAAATAAAATTTTATCCAAAAGGCTTGTAAAGAATTTTATTAGATCTGAAAGCATCCTTATTAATTGCTCTATAATATACAAATTCAAAGAAATTTAAAAATGCAGTTGAAAGTACTTACCAAAAGCAACGGCAAATATGATTTTAACAGAAAAACCTTAAAATCTCTTCAATAAATGTCAGGAGCCAGTTATCAGTCCTGGTAGTCACGTTGCTCCGTGAGTGTGTTTGGTGTGAACACGTGAGGAGAAGCATGTTTATGCTCAGCTGCTAAGTCATAGTCGACTCTTGGCCACCCCGTGGACTGTATCCCACAGGCTCCTCTGTCCATGGGAGTCTCCAGGCAGGAATGCTGGAGTGGGTTGCATCCGCTTCTCCAGGGGGTCTTCCCGACCTGGGGATCGGACCCACATCTCCTCTGTCTCCTGCTTTGACAGGCAGATTCTTTGCCACTGCACCGCCTGGGAAGCCCAGAAGTGCATCTTAGGAGAGCTTTAAGCGATAGGAAAGGAGAATTCTGAACTACAGCAGCAACAACGAACATGCTTGCTGGTTTTACAGTTGCCTGCTTAGAAAACCAAGAAAACAGACAAATATCTTACAGAATGAAGGCAAGCTAATGACACGAGTTGATGATACACGCAGGCTTCTACAAATGGCTAACTTATCGGATTCAGAATTTAATAGAAAATAAAAACTCAGGAATCTATTCAGAAACAGTATCACAGGGCCAGCAGGAGTGAAGATTAAAATTTTGTGGAAAGACAGAAAAGATTCGGGACTCCTGGTCCTGGGTCTGGGGGGAGTAGTCATCTACAGCCCGTCTATCCCTCTAAACACTATTCTAAAAGCCCGGCACGGTGCCTGGAGCCCACCCGAAGCCTCTGGACGTCCGCGTCCGCAGGCAGCCTGAGGAAGGGAGCCAGGATTCAGAGGACGGCCGAGACAGTGTGAGTCCCTCCCCGATGCTGTGTGTCCTTCTGGGTCTCCAGGCCTGAACCCAGTGCAGGCGGGAAGCAGACGACGCTCGAGGGCTGGCGGAGGGCCCAGCAGATCCTGTAATTCTTCTTCAAGGATGGGGCGGGATCGCCTAGCCTTTGAGAAGCAAGGACAGGGACGAGGCTTCCTCCCACTTTGGTTCTGAAGGTGGGACAGCCGGGGGTGTGCAGCCTCAGGCCTCAGGGCTGAGTGCACCTGGGAGCTGCCAGGAACCAGAAAGGACTGGAGACCCTGCAGAAGGAGATGGAATTAAAATGGCTCAAATAACTCCAAGGAAGGAGGAAAGGAGAAACAGGAAAGAAAGATAGCTGGAACAAACAGAAAACAAATAATAAAATGGTAGATATACATACATCTACAAACATATATACTTTTTTGAATGGCAAATTGTTTAAACAGCTTGGCAGACATTACTGAAATGGATAGGAAAGTTTGACCCAACTATACATGATCCGCAAGCAATTCACGTCAAACAAAATGCCACATTCAGTTCCAAAGTGAAAGGATGGAGAATGTATGACATGGAAGCGAACCAAAAGAAAATCAAACAAAGTCGTTCCATTAGCGTCAAACAAGGCAGACTTCAAAGGAGGCAGAAGCAAGACGGGAGTGAAGAGGGGCCTCACGTGAGGTCAGAAGGTCAGCTCACCAGGAGGAGAGGACGGCGGCATGAAACGCGTGTGCACCTGAAGATACGCCTCAAGATAAACAGAGCTAAGAGGGCAAATGGACTCATTCACAGCTTTAACTGAAAGCGTCGGCATCCCCTTCTCGGGAGGGTGTTGGCAAACCTCGTACTCAGAGCATCAGAAGGACTGAAGGAGACCTGAGTCCCAGCATCAGCCAACTGGGCTGAGCTGGCAGGTGCTGAACAGAGCCCTCCCGCAGCAGAACACACACTCCCTTCCAGTGTACACGGAATGTTCACCACGACAGACCACGTCCTGGTTACGAAACAAACCTTAACATGATATAAATAGAGGCAAACACACCAGGTATGCTCTCTGACCATAAAGGGATTAAAGTTTCAGTAGCAGAAAAGTAATAGGAAGGTATCAGAATGCTTGGAGACTAAATAACCCCCTTCTAAGTAATCTGTAGGTCAGAAGACAGCCCCAGTGGAAGTTTGAAAATATTTGAACTGAACAAATGTGAAAATACGTCATATCACAATTTGTAGAATACAGCTAAAGGAACTCTTAGGAGGAGATTTATGGAATTAATCACTTATACTGAGAAGGAAATGAGTCTAATGTTAATGCTTTTACTTTAAGAAATTAGAAAAAAATGAGCAAAGGAGTCGAAAGCAATAAAATGAAGGAAATAATAAGAATAAGTGATATTTTGTTATTCTGGCAATAAACAACTGATATCCAAAATTAATAAAACAATGTCATTTACAATAGCTTAAAAATGAGATACTTAGGAAAAAGCCAACAAAACATGTATAGAATCTTTGTGCCGAAAATTGCAAAATGCTGATGATAGTAATCAAAGAAGAACTAGTAAACAGAGAGACATATCATGTCAATGGATTGAACATTTCAGAAAAGTGCCAGATTTCCCTGAATTTATCTACAAATTTAAATTAAGTCCAGTTAAAACTGCAGCACAATTGTTTTGTAGACATATAGAAGCTGATTCTAAAATTTACTTAGAAAGACAAAGAAACTTGAACTGGCCTAAACAAAACAAAATTAACTTGGCAGCGTTGTACTAACATATTGTAAGACCAGCTTCAAGCCGCAGTAATCAGGACCTTACATTCATGGAGAGAGAAACGCGCAGATCAATGGGCCGCCTGGCCTGCAGAGCGCACTCATTGTAAGGACTCTCAGGCAGGAAGGGACTGAGGCAGAAGGAGGACGGGCGGCAGTGGATGAACCGTCAGCTGGCATCACCGACTTGCTGGACGTGGATCTGAACAGACTCCAGGAGACAGTGAAGGACAGGAAAGCCTGGCATACTGGGGACCATAGGGTCACAAAGAGCAGGACACAGCTTTGCCCTGAGTGACGAAGACAGTGGACCAGAACACAGAGCCCAGAAAAAGACTTATCAGAGGTGGCCCAGTGATTTTTAACAAGGTCACAAAGACAATTCAGTGAAAGAGAAGAGTCTTTCCACAAAAGATGTTGGAAAATTGGATCTCCATTTACCAAGAAAGTCAACTTTGGCTTAAATCTCCCTGCTTATGCAAAAGCTAACCCCAAACGAGCCTCAGTTCTAAATGTAATTGTAAGTTACACAATTTTTGAAAGAAAGCATTGCAGTAAATCTTATGACCTGGCAGCAAGAGCACAATACATAAAAAAAAAAAAACACTAAATATTGGAGATGATCAAGCTAATACTTGTACTTACAGGTATTCACCCGAGAGAGATGGAACTCACTGTCTGTGTAAAGAGTGTGCGCTAATGTTAACGGCTGACTCTATTCACAGCCACACACGGGAAGCGATCCAAACGTCTTTTGGCAGGAGCCCTGGGCTCCGCACTGGATGCAGCTGGGAGATAGGATAGCAGCACGGACTACGAAGGAATCCGTGCCACGGAACTGCCCCGTGGGGGAGGACTCGGCGTGAACCTGAACAGAACACTGTCGCACACACCAGGAGGTGGGACCTCCAAGGAACTGTGTGGGTGAAAGGAACCCGCCTCGACAGGCTGCCCGGCGGTGGTTCTCTCTTCGTGACATCCGGCAGGCAGACCCACGGGGCTGGAGAACAGGGGAGTGGCTGCCTGCTCAGGAGCTGGACGGGGCATGACTGACCAGGGGACTCCCAGGAGGGACACGGAGGGGGTGGAATCCCCTCCCAGCTAGACCGACTGGATCCAAACACGTGTCAAAACTCGCGACTGTCCACACGCCTTCTAAAGTCCATTGTACCATACGGGAAGCAACGAGACCATACCTATCAATAATTACCTTAAATGTAAATGGGTTGAATGCCCCAACCAAAAGACAAAGGCTGGCTGAATGGATACAAAAGCAAGACCCCTATATATGCTGTCTACAAGAGACCCACCTGAAAGCAAGGGACACATACAGACTGAAAGTGAAGGGCTGGAAAAAAATATTCCACGCAAAAGGAGACCAAAAGAAAGCAGGAGTCGCAATACTCATATCAGATAAAATAGACTTTCAAATAAAGGCTGTGAAAAGAGACAAAGATGGACACTACATCATGATCAAAGGATCAATCCAAGAAGAAGATATAACAATTATAAATATATATGCACCCAACATAGGAGCACCACAATATGTAAGGCAAACGCTAATGAGTATGCAAGAGGAAATTAATAGTAACACAATAATAGTAGGAGACTTTAATACCCCACTCACAGCTATGGATAGATCAACTAAACAGAAAATGAACAAGGAAACACAAACTTTAAAGGACACAATGGACCAGCTAGACCTAATTGACATCTATAGGACGTTTCACCCCAAAACAATCAACTTCACCTTTTTCTCAAGTGCACACGGAACCTTCTCCAGAATAGATCACCTCCTGGGCCATAAATCTAGTCTTGGTAAATTCAAAAAAAACCTGAAATCATTCCAGTCATCTTTTCTGACTACAGTGCAGTAAGATTAGATCTCAATTATAGGAAAAAAATTATTAAAAATTCAAACATATGGAGGCTAAACAACACACTTCTGAATAACCAACAAATCATAGAAGAAATCAAAAAAGAAATCAAAATATGCATAGAAATGAATGAAAATGAAAACACAACAACCCAAAACCTGTGGGACACTGTAAAAGCAGTGCTAAGGGGAAGATTCATAGCATTACAGGCCTGCCTCAAGAAACAAGAAAAAAGTCAAGTAAATAACCTAACTCTACACCTAAAGCAACTAGAGAAGGAAGAAATGAAGAACCCCAGGGTTAGTAGAAGGAAAGAAATCTTAAAAATTAGGGCAGAAATAAATGCAAAAGAAACTAAAGAGATGATAGCAAAAATCAACAAAGCTAAAAGCTGGTTTTTTGAAAAAATAAACAAAATTGACAAACCATTAGCAAGACTCATTAAGAAACAAAGGGAGAAGAACCAAATTAACAAAATTAGAAATGAAAATGGAGAGATCACAACAGACAACACTGAAATACAAAGGATCATAAGAGACTACTACCAGCAGCTCTATGCCAATAAAATGGACAACTTGGAAGAAATGGACAAGTTCTTAGAGAAGTATAACTTTCCAAAACTGAACCAGGAAGAAATGGAAGATCTTAACAAACCCATCACAAGTAAGGAAATCGAAACTGTAATCAGAAATCTTCCAGCAAACAAAAGCCCAGGACCAGATGGCTTCACAGCTGAATTCTACCAAAAATTTAGAGAAGAGCTAACACCTATCTTACTCAAACTCTTCCAGAAAATTGCAGAAGGTAAACTTCCAAACTCATTCTATGAGGCCACCATCACCCTAATTCCAAAACCAGACAAAGATGCCACAAAAAAAGAAAACTACAGGCCAATATCACTGATGAACATAGATGCAAAAATCCTTAACAAAATTCTAGCAAACAGAATCCAACAACATATTAAAAAAATCATACACCATGACCAAGTGGGCTTTATCCCAGGAATGCAAGGATTCTTTAATATCCGCAAATCAATCAATGTAATACACCACATTAACAAATTGAAAGATAAAAACCATATGATTATCTCAATAGATGCAGAAAAAGCCTTTGACAAAATAGAAAGAACAAAATAAAACAGAAGCACCAGCCCACAAACTGTTTTTAAAAAGTCTAAACAAATCGAAAGAGAGAGCAAGCTCTCCATAGAATAGTTCAATATCATCTCATTACATAAATTAATAACTTAATTAAAATATCAGTAAACCAAAAAGTGGGGCTTCCCAGGTAGCTCAGCAGTAAAGAATCTGCCTGAGATGTGAATTTAGGTCCAATTCCTGAGTTGGGATGATCTCCTGGAGGAGGGCATGGCAACCCACTCCAGCGTTCTTGCCTGGAGAACCCCATGGACAGAGGAGCCTGGCGTGGGGTTGCAATGAGTCAGACATGGCTGAAGGGACTTAGCACACACTCAAAGCAAAAAGACCTGTCAAAAGTGATGCATTTAAAAACAGAATGATAACTGAATGAGTGTGAAGGAAATAAGACACAGAAATTGATGAACTTGAAAATGAAAATCAACGAATCAAATGGCAGTTCTTAGAGAAGCTCATTAGGACTGCAAACTTCATCAAGACGGATGAAGACAAAGGGGCTACACCACAGTATACATTTAGGAGTGAAAAAAAGACCATAATTTCAAGAAGCAGCCGAGATTAAAAAGATAATACTGTGAATAATTTAGCACCAATAAATTTTTAAAATTAGGTGAAATAGACAAATTACAAGAAAGACAACAGATCTAATTGAAGCAGAGAAAAGAAAAAAAAACATTAATTCTCATATTGCCATTTAGGGAAGACATGAAAAATTTTTCCATCAAAGAAAGCATGACACCCAACTTTTTAAAAGGCAAATCTTACCAAATTTTTGTGGAACAAAATACAAATTTTCCATCCCATACACAGTGGGCATTCACTAAATCATTTTAAGAGGCTTATATGATCTTAATAGTAGAAAAACTCTGATCTCAAACAAAGAAATCATGAGAAAAGTATGAACAGGACAAAGCCACCCATAAATATGGATACAAAGATCTAAATTAATAACAAGAAGAATGCAGCAGCATGTGAAAAAGAAAATGTTACTTATTAAATTGGGCTTATCCAGGGATGAAAGAGAATTTTAGCTGTAGAAATCAGCTTTTGTATTTCTTCACATGAATAAATTAAAGGAGCAAAATGACACCTTTTCTCAATTGATTCAGTTAAAATGTCTGATAAAGTTAAATATTTAAATAATAAAAGTATCTAATAATATTAATAGTAGCAGCAATAATCTAAGAAAACACACATAAGATATTCTTGGAGAAAATTATAAAATCTCTGAAAAAATTAATAAGAGCTAAAAATCAGGAAAGATAAACCATATACATAGACTGTGGGATATTATTATAAAAATATTGATTTCCCTGGAACTAAATTATAAAAATAGGTTCAATTTCAGTGAAAATCCTGGCAAATTTTTCTATTCCTTCTTTTTCTTTTCTTTCTAAGGAGAAGAGTCCTGACCAATTGCTTTTAATAGAACCAAACAGAGTCTAGAAATATAACCTGTGTGTGTCTCTTAATAAAAGGAAGAAATAGAAATGTCAGATATTTCAACAAATAATCCTGGTTATTCTCATCCCCCAAAAAGTGGAGTTTGATCCCAATTCATACCGTGTACAAAAATGAATTCTGTTTGAATTAAAGACCAAAATACCAAAGATAAACTAGCGCATTTTAGGAGTCAACACAGGGGACTAATTTTATGCCTTTGGGGTAGGAAAGTATTTCTTAAACAAAACAGAAAAAGCAACAATGAAGAAGCAAGAGACTGACAACTTTAACTCTGATGAAACAAAGCAGCCTCCAGCAGCTGATCCCACACAGTCAGGGAGGAAACAAGCTGCAAAGGTGGAGAAAATCCTTGCAAAACACACGTCTGCTGGTGCATTAGTGCTCGGAACGTGAGCGCCTCCACACGCAGGAAGGCGAGAGGAGCGTGGGCAAAGCACAGGCAGGGAAAGCCTGGAGGACGCACACTCGCCCGAGACGACACTCACCACTCTACGGAAGCAGGAAAGCGCACAGTGAGATCAGATCCCAACACACACGCGTGCACTCACAGGCACACACATGCATGCACACACAGGTCCACACACGTGTGCACACACAGGCACACACACATGTGCACTCACAGGCGCACACGCCCGAGATGACACTCACCACTCTACGGAAGCAGGAAAGCGCACAGTGAGATCAGATCCCAACACACACGCGTGCACTCACAGGCACACACATGCATGCACACACAGGTCCACACACGTGTGCACACACAGGCACACACACATGTGCACTCACAGGCGCACACACCCGAGATGACACTCACCACTCTACGGAAGCAGGAAAGTGCACAGTGAGATCAGATCCCAACACACACGCGTGCACACACACGCGCACACACGCACGCACTCACAGGTGCACACACGCCTGAGACGACACTCACCAATCTACAAAAGCAGGAAAGCGCACAGTGAGATCAGATCCCAACACACACACGTGCACTCACAGGCACACACATGCATGCACACACAGGTCCACACACGTGTGCACACATAGGCACACACACACGTGCACTCACAGGCACACACACGCCCAAGATGACACTCACCATTCTACAAAAGCAGGAAAGCGCACAGTGAAATCAGATCCCAACACACACGCGTGCACACACAGGAGCACACACGCGTGCACTCACAGGTGCACACACACCTGAGATGACACTCACCAATCTACAAAAGCAGGAAAGTGCACAGTGAGATCAGATCCCAACACACACGCATGCACTCACAGGTGCACACACGCACACTCACAGGCCCACACACATGTGCACACACAGGCACACACACACGTGCACTCACAGGCACACACACGCACACTCACAGGCCCACACACACATGCACACACAGGTGTACACACAGGTGCACACCAGGAGGCACCTGTGGGCATAAGTAAGTAGGTGGAGCTCCCTTAGGCTGCAGAGAGGAGGGAGGCGTCAGCTCCCCGAGCCAGCCTGGCTTCGCTGAGTGCCTGGATCACGCGTCTCCTGCAGGCTGGCAGGCCCGCTTCTCAGACTGAGCATCCAAACTGCGCAGTGTTCACACATACAACTAGAGATGCACGCGGGAACTTTCACAGCTGTGCTGTTCCTGGCACCAACATCCTAGAGGCTTTCATTGCTGCCGGCAGGAGGCGGATGTCTCACATGGAGCACACCCACAAACGTAACATCACATTGTGCTGAAAATTAGTGAATTTCAGCTGCGCACATCGAACACGGATGGTTCTCAAAAGCAAGCTCTTGGAACAACAACAAAGTAAGGCATAGAGTACATTCAGTATCACTCCGTTTACAGAAAGTTCAAGACGAGGTAAATCTAAATTATATGTTATTTACAGATGCGAGTTACGTGTGTCAAACAATCTTATCTCAAACGCGAGATGATTAAGGCAACACTTAGGCTAGATTTTATATTTGTAAAGAGGCAGCAGCAGCTATGATCACCAAGGGCTTCGGAAGGCGTAACAAACTGGGGATGTCCTCTATTTTGGGCCTGGAGGTGGCAGTGCAATGTGACATCATGATTGGTGCTCAGCTCTGAACGCCCCTGAGCAGAGGCAGAGTCTCAGAGGAGAGGATGTTCTGAGCCCCAGGGCTGGAGGAGGAGCCGGGGGGCAATGAGGCTGCAGGGAGGATGTGGAGCCGTGGGAGGAGGAGGGTCCAGGGCCGGGGCCACCACCTGCGTTAACACCCCACCGTGGTGGTCGTCCCAGTGCAAAAGTAGCCAGACCCAGGTTTCCTAAGTTAAAACTGTGATGGTTTATTTAGACACGCAAGGGGGAGTCAGATCAAGCCTCGTGGTCCAGCTGTCCTGGCTGGTGTGGAGCCTGGTCACTGCCTCCACCGGACAGACAGCACCCCGGCCACCCGTGCTCCTGCGAGGGGCCCAGGGCAGGCAGGATGCGGACAGTTCGGGGCAAGCACCGAGTGTCGCATCCAGAGCTTGGTGGGTACCCACTGTCCTCACTGCTGGCGGAGAGGCAGGGGGCTGGTCCGGGTGGTGGGGGGCGGCCACCCACACCCAGTCTCCTTCCACAGCACCTTCTGGAATCGCGCTCAGAGCTGCACTGAGGGAGCCTCCCCGTAGGTCTCACCGGGGGTTGTGGGCCATTCTCTCAGTTCCCCGAGGTGCTTGGAGGCAGCAGGGAGACGGTCAGCAGGGGTCCCTGGGGTCGCCTGGCTGGACCCGGCCTCAGAGGCAGAGCAAGGGAGCAGGCTGGTCTAAGGACGGCCCGCTGGCTGCACCTCGAGATAGGGGGTGGGGGCCACAGGTCACCTGGGGGACGAGGGCTGCGGGTCTCGTCCATGTGCCCGTGTCCTGGTCCCTGGGGACTCACGGGAGTGCCGCAGAGCTGGCTGTGTTCACAGTCAGGAAGCCCAGGCGTGCGTGTGCACACCTGTGTGAGCCTGTGCCCTGCCTGGACTCACGCCTGCAGACGTGGGCTGGAGAGGCAGATACACCCTAAAAATAAGAGGTGCAATGCCCGCACCCCGAGTGCTCACAGCCCTGTGAGCCTCTCGCCTCCCACAGCTCTCCTCCGGGACCTGGCCCTTGCCTCTGCAAAACTCAGCTTCCAGGGACACGGGCCCCACCTGGGCCCCCGCGGTGGCCCATTTCGGCAGATGTCTCAGTCCAGTTCACCAAGTTATCTCGAAGCTGAGGAGCCCACCTCACCGTGATCGATCAGGACTGACTGGGAAGAGGAGCAAGATCCTGTTACTTGCCGCTGGCTCTTTTTCTGAGACGTAGATGGAGTGAGTGTATCTGGGCGGCCAAGGTGGGTCTCCCGGCAATGGGTGGCCTGAGACGCCTGGCACATCCTGGTTTAGTGCTTATTCAATGGCAAACCTGCTTCCTTTCTCTAGAACTTATTTGGAGAGGTTTTCTGGGTTGGGGGAAGATTTTGATTTTTTAAAAAACTATTTCCCCAACAACCTGGGTGCCTGTGTGTGCGCACATATGTGTGTGCCCATGTGCAAGTGAGTGTGCACACGAGGGCAGGTTAGGGGTGAAGCAGCCACGCTGGCCCCCCCACACCCTCGCTGGCTTGGTGCCTCGGCCGCAGGAGGAAGGCGGTGCTGGAAGCCTCGGGGGCCCAAGTGGGGAGCAGGTTTGCAGGGGAGGCTGGCAGGTGAGGCCCAGCTTGCCCAGAAGCTCCTGGAAGGTGAGCCAGGGAGAGACTCCAGCACCCAACGTCTGTGCCAGCCCTGGGCCTGACCCAGCGCTCTCAGTAGTGAGTATTATTTAATGAACTCTCGAGAGCGTGCCCTCAAACACAGTGCGTTTTATTGTGAACATCTCACTGTTTGCTTATATTCATTCAGCTTAGAGTATTCAGCAGCTCGAGAAAAGCAATTTCAAAATAGATTAGGAAAAAAAAACAAAAAAAGATAGCCCTGATCCTGGGCCTGAGAGGATAAAAGGGAAGAAGGCCAAGGAAAGCAAGAATAAAGACCTCAGAAGCAGCTCTGAATTCATGGCGCTGTTCGTAGCCACAGTCAGGGTTTTGGGAGAAATCACCACCTATTTCAAGCGCACAAGAAAGAATCAAGAGAAACGTAGCAGGTGCGTTGGTGTTCCGGCCAAGGGAGGCTTTGGGTCATATTTGCTTCTGGTTCTTATGATGGACCTGCTTTTAGAGTGAACAAACTCCTGTGAAGCTGACTCCTATTCTTTTGCTCTGAGTTTTATACTCCACTATGTCTCTACAAACAATTTTTGTTATCTCTTAATGCTTCATGTTTTAAAATAACTTCTTTGGGACTTCCTCTTTTGTTAGACATCACGTGTCAGTTTGGTTGTTTCAATCCCACTGTGCTGTGTCTCACATATTAATAAACAGCCCTTTATTCACCCATCTTGCACTTGTTCCCAGCTACTCTTTGTCGTTGTTGTTGAGTCGCTCAGTCATGTCCGACTCTTTGCGACCCCGTGGACTGCAGCACGTCAGGCTCACTGTCCTTCGTGATCTCCCAGAGTTGGTGCAGATTCATGATCGTTGAGTCAGTGATGCCATCCAGCCGTCTCATCCTCTGTCGTCCCCTTCTCCTCCCGCCCTCGATCTTTCCCAGCATCAGGGTCTTTTCTAATGAGCCAGCTCTTCGCATCAGGTAGCCGACGTACTGGAGCTTCAGCTTCAACATCAGTCCTTCCAATGAATATTCAGGGTTGATTTCCTTTAGGATGGACTGGTATTTATGCCAGAAGCAATCCTGTTTGTCTGCGACAACACTTTTAGATCAGTGGTCTTCACATTTTTAGTTCTTCTTCCCCTGGAATGACTTCAGAAATTTATGAAGTGTCTCCAAAGTTTTCAAGTCGAAATCCAGATTTGTTACTGTGCGTCTAATAACTGCATAGAATGTAAATTATGATGCTGGATTTTGTTCACAGGCAACCTCAGAGACACGATGGTTTTAGTTCCAGACTCTTGCAATTAAGTGAATATTAAAATAAAGTGAGTCACATGGATTCTTTTGCTTCCCAGTGTATATAAAAGTTACATTTACACTATACTGTAGCCTATTAGGAATTTTGTAATAGCATTAAGGCTAAAAAAAAAAAAATCCTGTATATTCTTTAATTAAAAATACTTTATTGTGAAAAATGCTGACCGTCGTCTCATAGTGCAGGGTGGCCACTAGCCTTCAACTTATTAACAAAAGCAGTATCTGTGAAGCGCAATAAAGCTGAGCCCAATATAAAGAGGCGTGCCTGTGTGTGCTCTCAGCGTGCTTTCTCAGAGCCTCGCTGGCCATTTGTTGGGTTTAAGGAAAATATCATAATTGGCGAGGGCAGTCATCATTCTCCAACTTACCAGGCAAATCAAACTAAGCTTATGCAGAAAAACCTGACTTTAAGTCAGACTTTCAAGGCAAACTTCCAGTGTATGCGTTCTGATTCTAAGACGGGTCGTCTGAAAGGGATGGAGGCAGATGGAAGTGGAGACGGAACTTGGGGGTGAAGATGGACAAGGAGATGGAGGGGAGGAGACTGAAGCCGCCATCTCTGTCACCTGGGGGACGTGGGTGGATAAAGTGGTGGCACGTTAGAGGTTTCTTCCCGCCGCTCTCAGAGGAATCCAGCACAGTGAGACTGACCCTCACGCTGGATGGGGCTTCTCTTCTGCTTTGTTGGGGAGCAGCTGTGACAGGAAAGGAGGAGGGTGTCCTCACCAGGCGGCTGGCTCGGCGTCAGCGGGGACGGCGGACGCTTGTACGGATGGACCAGGACCCCCACTGACAGTGTGCTGAGGATCTAAGGGTGAAAGATGCACACGAGGAAAAATAAATAACAAATGCAGAGACTGGAAGGGAAGGGAGACCACTGGTCACATGATTACATATCTAAAGAACCTTTAATGAAAGTGTTATCAAAATCCCAGCAAGACTGTTAATAGATATAAAGAACGTTATTTCAAAATGGATAAGACAAACCAAGGAACAAGTAACATAGCTAAAAGCATTTTGAAAAAGAAGAGGGAAGTGGAAGGAATGAGGTGATCCAACTTCAAGGCTGTGGTCACAGTCATGAGACTGTGGTCCCCACAGACAGACAGACGCATAGTTAAGGGGACTGAACAGAGAACCTGGGAAGAGACCCACCAAAGTGCCCCCAACTTATCCCCGACACAGGAACCAAAGCAGTTCAAGAGGAAGGTTTCCCTTTGTAACAAGTGGCGCTGAAGCAATGAATGACTAGATACCCAAAATGAACTTGACTGAAAATACACATTTTGTACAAAATTAACCTCAAATGAATGGCAACCCATCTCAGTATTTTTGCCCAGAGAATCTCCATGGACAGAGGAGCCTGGCGGGCTGTGGTCCATGGGGTTGCAAAGAGCTGGACATGATTGAGAGACTAGGAACACAGCAGCCCAAACGCATCGTGGATTTACCAGTAAAGTGTGAACTGTAAAACTTTCAGGGAAAAGAAGATAAAGTATCTGGAACACAGGACTAGCTTCCTAGGCAAACGAGTTCTTCGATTGACACCAAAAATACAATTATAAAAAAAAATTGACAAATTGGATGTCTTCAAGATTTACAATTTCACAACTCGAAACACCTTGTTAAGAGGATGAAACCATTAGTTAGGGACCGGAAGAAAATATTTGTAAATCACATACCTAACGAAGAACCAGCATCTAGAATATAAACAAACTCTTAAAGCTCAACACTAAAACACAAACCAATCAAGTCAGAATGTTGGCAAAGACATGAAGAGACCTTTCACCGGAAAGGATGTGCAGATGCCCAGTAAGCACATGAAAGGGTTTTCAACATTATTAAGCAGAAGGGAAACGCAAATTAGAACCACAGTGAGATACCGGATCTGTCAGAATGGCTGAAGACCTCCAAAGTGCTGTACGGACGCCGAGAATCCCGGGCGGACGGCTGCTGTTCTTTCGGGACGGGGCAGCCTCTGCGGGAAGCAGCATGGCGGTCTCCGCGTCTTTTCTATTGCGGCTCAGTCGGCTTACATGTCAGATTAGTTTCAGGGGTACAGCGTCGCGATGCAAATATTTTACTGCTTATACTCCAGCCCCGGTGTCCCCGCAGCTGAAGGAGCTCCCAAGCGGGGCTCCCACCAGCGTCCGTGCCCCCCGGGGGAGCCGCAGCTGGCCCTGTCCTGGCCGCTCTCGGAGACCCTGCAGGACCCGCAGGTGGGTCTGGCCCCAGCTCTCGTCAAGTTACTGCTTCTGCCCTGGGACCTGGAATGTGTAAGATTTGTATGCATCCTTCAAGCATGGGTCTCTAGTTCCTACAACCCCACGGCTTTCTTGGAAGTAAACTCTGCTGGGTTCAGAGACAAACATTCCGGGGGCGCGACTTCCTAGTGCAGGATCCCGGGGCTGAGGAGCCCAGTGTGGGGCTCAGACCCCTTGGTCAGAGGGAAGAACTTCTGTAATCGTGACTATTCTCTGGATCTGCGGTCACTCACCCAGGGCCTTGGGACTTGACTCTACCGCGACTCCGCCCCTCCTACCCGCCTTGCTGTGGTTCCTTCCTCATACCTTTAGCTGTAGAAGATCTGTCCCGGCAGCTTCCAATCTTTTTCATCAACAGTTGCTTCTATAAATAGTGTATTTGTTGTGTGCCCATGAGAGGAGGTGAATTCAGTGTCTTTCTACTGCACCATCTTGGAAACTCAGCTTCATTAAAGAAATGGACATACAATTATCCTAGATAATTATCTAGATAATTATCAAGATTGCATCCCTGGACATTTATCCCAGAGAAATAAAGACTTCACACCTAAACCTATGCACGAATGGTCACAGAAGCTCTATTACAATCGCCAAAACCCCAAATGCTTCTCTACCTTGTTGAGGTCATGAGCAAAGCTGAAGGGCTTTTGGGATCAAGCTGGCAGAGCAAATCAGACTTCCCTCATTCGACCACTTCCTTGGACTCATCAAGATGCAAGTGAGAACGCTTGGGGTCCAATCTCACCTCCATAATACTGGCCACGAGCATTTGATGACATCATAACCCCTCTGGGATCAGCTTCCTTGTCTGTAAAATGAGCTGTGTGTGTGCTCAGTTGCCCAGGCACGTGTGACTCTGTGCGACCCATGGACGCCAGGCTCTGCTGTCCACGGGATCTCCCAGGCAAGAATGCTGGGGTGGGTTGCCATTTCCTCCTCCAGGGGATCTCCCCGACCCAGGGATCCAACCCTCATCTCATTCTCCTCCTGCTTTGGCAGTCAGATTCTTTACCACTGAGCCACTGGGAAGCCCCAGACAGCGCTAATACTGTTTAAGTCTCAGAAGTGAAGATAACCAGTAAGCAAGTCTATTGTGAACTTAGAAGGGCCCTATGTCTGTAGCTTCCTTCCTCAGGGTGAGGACGACGCCATGGCCCTTGCAGGCTGCGTCCCTGGACACAGAATGCGTCATGTGAGGCTTGCTTTGCCTTTTCAGAGCTTCTTTCCACTCGTGGCTCCTGCCGATCCCCTGGCCCATCACTGTCACCATCTCAGACCTGCCAACCCCAACTGCTAGCTTGACCTTTGTTAAAAATCTTCGGAGCCTTCCTTGACCTTCTCTCACCTATTGCCCGCCCATCTAATCTATCAGAAAACTCAGGTCAACTCTGCCTTCAACATACATTGAGGTTCGGGCTGTTTCTCACTCCTTTGTCCTTGCACCCCACCCAGGGCCCCACCGTTCTTGTCTGGAGTGTCACGGGCCTCCTGACTGCAGTCTGCAGCCCCTTCCTTGAGACCCGGTGACCTTTAGCATTTTGCTCCCTGTAATGGCAGAAAGAGTCCCCCTTCCAAGTCCCGAAGCTCCCCACCCACCCGCAGGGGGTACCCTGGCTCTGTTGAGTGGAGCCCTGGGGGGTGTCAGCTGGCCTCTGTGAATAGAACATTCCAGGAGGACCGGCCTCTTTTCAGAAGAAGCAACGTCTGTGTTCCTTGAGGCCAGATTGATGGTTTGACTTCATCCCTCCTCATTCCTGTGTTCGGGCTGTTAGTCTGGACTTACAGAGCAGTGAGGAGGTGTCCAGGGATGTTTGCAGGTGGCAGCTGGGAGGGTGGAGACATCCCATCCCTGTGTCTTATCTGCAGCATGGTGGGGCTGTGGGTGCTCTGGGGTGGACGGAGGACAGACTGGAGCGGATGCCAGGCTGAGCGCAGGCCCGAGGGGCGGGGGACGCAGTGTAGCTCATCCGCTCAGCCGTGTCCGACTCCTTACGTCCCCAAATCTGAGGGGCGGGGGGTGGAGGGGGGTAATGGCCATGTTCCTGCAGCTGTCTGCGTGGGGCCTGCCTGGGTCGGGGCAGCCGGACTCCAGCTGGGAGCAGGGGGCCAGGAAGGGTCACCGGAGGGACTGCGTGATTCAGACGGAGCCTCACCGCGGGCCCTCCGACCTGGCCTGACCTGACTCCTTGGGGGACGGAGCAGCGGGGCCCTCCGGACCCAGGTCAGGGGGCGGCGGCACCTCTCCTGGGCAGGTCCTCAGCCTGGCCCTGCCCGGCAGCTGCCCTGCGTCCCTCCCTGGGCGGCTCTCTCTGCGGTCAGAGCCGGGCTTCCCACAGAGAGGCACAACACGACAAGCTGTGCTCGTCGCCCCCCTGAAGTCGTGGCTGGGGCCAGGCCTCGGGGGCCCCGGCTGAGCCGCAGCTGGGCTCCCCGTCCCACCTCCCTGTGGCCGGAATGCCTGGTCCCACGGCACCTGCCGAGTCTCAGCGGGGCCTCCCCCAGGCCCGGGCTCGCTCCTCGCAGGTGGCGCATCTGTCTGGAGCTCCCGGGGCCAAGAGGACAGGCCGGTGCCGCCTGCCACCTGAGAGTCTCACCTGAGATGCTGAGGCTCTGAAGCGCCCAGCTGGTAACACCCCATTTTGGATGCCGATGACATGTCCTGCTGGGGCGGGGTGCAGAGGCAGGCAGAGGGCCCCCCAAACTGCCCAAGGCAAGTGGGGTTCAGCGTGCGGCAGATCAGAGAAGCCTGGTCACCTGGCTCCCAGCCTGTCCACGAGTGTGGACACACATGTGAGCGCACACACAAGTGAGTGCTCCCAGACATTCACACTACAGGCCCTCACCCATGTGCACACACAGATTCACACTCACGGGGCACGGAGCTTGCATTCCAAAGAAGAAGGCGTGAGACGGAGGAGGGAGAGGAAAGGAGGTCGGTCCCCAAGAGGGCCCAGGACACCAGACATTAGAGGACAGAGAGACGGAAGTCAAGGGCCCAGGCTCGCAGAAGACCGATCTGTGAGGCAGGCACGTTCCTACAGGGGCCAGAGCCCCAGGACAAGGCAAGGAGGGGCCTAATCACTCCAGGCAGGGAGCACCTCCTAGTGGTCACTGCAAGTGGCCAGTGTCCCGCCACTGGACTCGGGCATGCCGGACGTGGGGGCCCTGGACTCAGGGAGAGAGCGAGCTGGATGCTGGGGGGTGGGCTGCAGTGTCTGCGTTTGGTCCAGATGGCAGGTGCCGGGGGTTAAGGGGGATCCAGCTCAGATCGCCCCAGCAGTCTTGCAGCAGGCCAGGGAGGAGGCGCGGCGCTCCCGGCCCGGTGATTGTCCTTGTCCTGCTCTCATGGAGTATGCATGCGGCCCGGGCCCGCCACTTAGCAGGCATTTGTGAGGCCGATTGAAAAATCCACGTGTGCGGCTTCTCTGTGAATCTTCATTTTCCCCTTTGCTCGTGGGGGCCCCTGGGGGCAGAGAGTCTGCATTGATTACGGGCGTCTGGGCGCGGGGGACGGTTTCAAGGTCAGGAGAGCCTGCCCGCCGCCCCGTCTCCCTGGGATCGTCGCGAGAGTCAATCTCCGGGCCTCAGATCCCCACTTGGGAGCTCTCTCAAGCATGAACTATCAAATTATTGTCAATTCCGGCTGATTTTCTAACAGACGATGGGAAAAATTTGCCATCGACTTCATATGTGACTTTTACCCACTTTCTTATTTATTCAGAAATAACAGGGAAAGGTCACGAGCCTGGCACATGCAGTTAGCTCTTTGCTGTTTATTGAGTTTTTATGCTTCGTTTAAAGCTGAATTACTGGGGCATCAAGTGAAAACGCATTTATGCCCTTCAGAAAACTCTGTACACAAAAATTAAATTGTATTATGAGAAGCAGAGAGGGCTGTCTGGGAAGCTCAGAGGGGTAGATTAGGAGATGAGCGTCCGGGAGGGCACGTTCTAATTGTCCACCTGGTCACCGTGTGTGAGCTGTGCCTTTGTAGTCATCACCTCCTCTTTCTCCCCTTCCGGCGGCGTGTCCCCGAGGAGCCCCACTTAGAGGGGCTGGCAGGCTGGACACTAAATAAGGGGGCGGAGGAACCACAGTGGAGGCCCAGAGCAGTTCTCAGGCTCACCAGACGCTGGACGGATGTCAGCCCGGGCCCACCCATGGGTGCCCTTCTGTGGGCCGGGAAGGGTGTGTCTCTGAGAGCAGGCACCCCAGAGGTGACCCTGGTGATTCCAGCTGAACCGGGAAACCTGGGGCTCAGGTGGGCTCCCAGGGGAACATGGCTCTGGGCAAGGGGTCAGCCAGGGCTGATCTGCAGGGAGGCCAAGTAAAGTGTGGTTTTACCCCAAACTGGTGTTTGGGAGGAGAGGATCAACTTCTGATGGCCTCTGAATGTGAGAGAGGAGACAGTCCCTCCCACCGAGGAGGTCGGGGTGTAGATGGTGTGTGTGCCCCCGCCCCGCCTCGCCTCAGCCCCCAGCCCCGGGGCAGCCAGCTTCCTCTGGCTCTGATGGGGAGGGGCCAGCAGGGGCCCTGGGGTGTCCCAGCCGCCTCAGCCTGGCCGGGAGGACGCTGATTCAGACTCATCATCACATCGTCAACTCTGCTTGTTTCCAGAACCCTGAATGCAGACCCCCGAGCCCCTGGGCACCAGAGCCCGTCTCCAGAGTGGACGAGCCCCCCTCTGCTGGGCGACCGGGCCCCACTGTCCTGGTGGGCGTTTGCTGCACCATCCCTGGTTCTGTGTGTGAAACGTTTAGAAATGTAAGCAAAGTTAACGCCCAAACAGGGCCACCGCACCTGCATGGCCTGCCTCATCCTCCTCGGTCAGCTAGAAGGGACCTCAAAGACACACCCAGCCAGACAGTGCAACTTTATTTTTCTTTCCAGGAAAGCTTACGATCTCCCAATAATAGGGTGCCTCTGAAGCTGAAGCACTTTTCCAGGCAGGGCAAGGCTACAGCTCCAAGGCTCACTGTTGGGTATAATGGCAGGAAATGACCTGCTGCTAATGAACCGTCCTGGCCCTGAGAGACTGGCTCCCTCGTGGGGCTTCAGTCGATGGAGCACGCTCCGTCCCTTGCTGGGGAAGTAACAGGTCCCAGGTCTGGCCTTTCCAAGGAGCTGTGACTTGGGGTGGTTGGGCCGTGTCTGCCCTGGGCTCACGCTCTGGAGCAGAGACTGGCTTGTGTGAGATGCTTGGTCCCTAGCTCCTCAGAGGCTGACAAGGTGACGAGTTCTCCCCCTTACCTGGAGGACTGTACAGGTGTGAACACTGCGGGCAGAATCACATTTAATCCTGGGATCGTGATGACTAACCAGACATTCAAGACAGTCCCCTTTCAGACAGGGAAGCGGTTATTCACACACATAAAACTCTGGCTGATGCTGTGCACAGAGCAAGTTCAGCAGGAAGATGTAAAACGATTGTGGATGTTGCTGCTGACGACAGTGGGGATGAAGGTGACGATGGTGATGATGAGGAGGGGGAGGAGGAGGAGGACTTCATTTCAGCCATCTTGGATTCCACTGGTGGGAAGATGAGTCCCTGAATTCATCACTTCACGCCCATTCAGACATTATTAAAGCTGGCTTTGCTTCTCTTGGGCTTCCTCGTGGCTCAGCAGGTGAAGAATCTGCCTGCAATGCGGCAGACCTGGGTTTAATCCCTGGGCCGGGAAGATCCCTGGGAGAAGGGAACAAATACCTACGCCAGCATTCTGGCCTGGAGAATTCCATGGACTGTATAGTCCATGGGGTCGCACAGAGTCGGACACGACTGAGCAACTTTTCATTTGCTTCCCTTGAGGAGATTCTGACACACGAAACTGTGGCCTTGACATTCACCTAGTTTGTTTAAATTAAAAACTGAGTCCATGTCACCTGATGTCAAACCAGACAAAGATAGTATAAAAAATAAGAAAGAAAACTAGAGACCAATGTGTCTCTTTAACTTGGGTGTAAGTCTTCCACAAACACCAGCAAATTGAATCCAGTGGTGTGTAAGGAGAGCTACGCAAGGATGCAAGGCTAGTTCGATATTCAAAAATCAATCAGTGTAATCCCCATAAGGCAGACTGAAGAAGAAAAATCATATGAGCACATCAATTGCTACATAATTGCATTTGACAAAATGTAACACCTGTTCAACTCATCCACCTTCTTCCTTTTTCCTCCCTCCCCATCTCCTCCCCTGCGCATCTCCTCCCCTCCTCTCCCCTCCCCCTCCTCTCCCCCCTCCTCTCCCCCTCCCCCCCCGCCCCCCCCCCCCAGCCTCGGCACCCTGATGTCACTGGCGCCTCTTGGGAGCCACAGGCTCCCGCCCCAGCCTCTCCAGGTGCCCCCCGCCCCCGCTCTTCCCCTCCCCCGGGGGAGCTTGTAAATCTCACCTCTACTCTGTTACCCTGGGGGGGCTTCCCGCGGTCCGGTGGTCAGTATAGCTTTCATCAGACATTTTCTGTCTTTCCTCTAGACTTGTACAGCCTCGAGGGCAGAGTCTGGGGGGTTTGCCCCGCATTCCCAGGGCCAGGAAGGTGTTGCACCGAGTGAGCGCCTCCTGCATACCTGAGCGTCTGCAGGCGTGGTCACTGGCTTGCTTCCTTGCTTTAGTCCACCCCACATGCCCAGAGAGCACATAGCTTCACAGTAGAAACGTTCCACCCTGCCCAGGCTGTTGCTGTTGTCTATTAAGAGCGGCCTCCGATCAGGAGACGGCTTCTCCTGGAGGAGCTGGGTGTTCACTCTCCCGCTCTGTGCTGTGGATTTTAATTATGCGGCTTTAATTCACGTGTCAGGGAGGAGAGGATGGGAGGGACAGGCAGGCACTGTCCTTCCATCCTTTCAAAGGGCAGGTAACCTCCTCGCGGCCAATGCCGCTGACAAGGGGAAGCTGACAGGTACAGAGTTGAAACGGGAGGGGCTGCGGCTTCAGCCCGCTGACCCCCTTTGGTTCCTTGTGAGGCAGATGCGGCCGGAGCAGGACTAGGGCAGCGGTGACGGGGGACTGACCGCCGCTTTGGGGACAGGGGACAGGCCATGGACCCTGGTGTCAGCTGGCCCTGCAGGCGGGATGCAGGCTGGCGGCCCCTCATTGAGCCCACCCTCAGCAGACAGATGCCGGGGTCAGGGGCGCCTGTGTACCCCACCCTCCACCTCCCTGCCCTTTGTAGCCTGCCCAGCACTGACCCTCCACATGCACCCAGGGGCCCGTCACCTCGCCGGGGTCCTCCCCGCACTCATCCCCCACGCAGGCCTGAGGATCTGCCCCGTGTGTGGATTCTGGGACCCTGCTCGGCAGGAATGGGGAGGAACAGAAGCGGGGGGACTCCTGCCCGCAGAGGATGGAGAGCAGTGAGGAGGCCACTCACCACACCCTGTGTGAAGTGCAGGAGGACACGTGAGCGGGCCTGAACTGGGCTCCCGTCACAGGCCTTGATATCAGGCCCCCTCCCCACTTCCCACCAGCCCGTCTGTGAGAGGCCTCGCTGGTCGGGCCTCACCTGTGTGAGATTTGGGGACCAAGTTCTTGCTCTCTCTCTGGGTTTAGGTCAAGAACTGTTGTGTCATCCCAGAGCTGCCGCCAGAGGGAAAGAACCACGTACACTGTTTTATGAAATGACTGAATTGCTGGATCAAACTGATCCTGAAGCTGTTTACTCAGAATGTTTTACTCCTCTGGGATGACATCTTCCTGATTGTTTTGTGGGGATTTCAGTAACCTGGAAAGTCGTGTCCTTCTCGTCACATGAGGTTCTGGCCGGGAACCCGTGTTCCCTCTGTGGCTGTGGTGGCCTCATCTTGGGATTCTGCCATGATTGAGGAGGAGACGGGTGTGAATCTCTCGGTCAGGTCTTGGCTCACTGCACTGGAAGCCTGTTTATTGATTCAAGGGTCACTTCACTGCAGTGCTAGGCTTCTGAGACGTTTCTTGTATATCTTGCTTTGTTGTTGTTATTTTTATTGGGCGATTAGATTTTATTAGCACTGCCCAAAGGAAACTGCTCCTCTCTGTCTTGTGAAGTGAGTCTCATGAACACTGGTCTCTGGACAGGCCTCTCTCCTCAATTACTCCCTTGTCCAGGGTCAACTTCGACCCCCACCATGTGCAGGGCTGTCAAGCTGACATCTTCACACATGTTCCAAGGGCTCCTGTTAAGGCAGGCTTTCTTCTTACACATGTATTTTGCATTTGCTGTGATTACTTTGCATTTTGGGCCTCTAAGCAGAACTGGCCTTCTCCCGCAGGCACACCTCCTGGGTGCTGTCCAAAGGCCACTTGCAAACACACACCGGCTGGCTGCCGCTTCTTCCTGGGAAGGAGGCCCGCTTTCCCCGCATCCCGTGCGCTCTGCTCCCAAGCCCGGGAGAAAAGCGCTTCGGGGTGGTCCTGTCTCAGGGCACTTGCCCCTGAGCCTGGGGACCAGCTAGGGGGCCCACACTCCCAGGCCAAGGTAGAACCACATGCACACGTCTGTTCCTGCCCCCTGCACCTTCAGAGAGCTCGGGTGAGCCAGAGTCTGTTAGGCAGCTCCTTGGCAACCCCAGCATCACAGCCTTGGGTGAAGGGGGCAGGCCCGACCTAGGGACACAGTGGGCCTCTTTCTCCTCAGGCTGCGCTGGGGCTGCTGGGCGAGCGAGGGCTTGACCATCAGTCCAGTTGCTTTTCCCTTCCCTCTGCCAGAGCCCCCAGGGCGCTAGGTCTTGGCAGTGTGGAGACAGCCGGTCCGCAGCTCCTCTCCAAGGAGGCCTGGGGCCTAGCTCAAGTGGAAAGGCACTAGCGGAGCTGACCCCGGGAAGGCCCCTCTGGGCATGTCTGACACCCTCCCGCAGCCTGCTCCTTCATGGGGCAGTACCACTTGAAGCCAGGAATGTCACTGGTGGCAAGGCTGGCCAAGGGCAGGTCCCAAGGGCCGCTTGGGGGCCCCGTGGGGACGGCTGGGGAGGCTCCTCAGGGCAGAGAAGGCTCACGCCTGCCCTGGAGGGTGCCTTCCACAGCTGCACCCTTGAGGACACAGCCCTGCCGTTTCCTGAGTACCCACTCTGTCCCCGCACGCCTCCCGGCTCCGGGGCTGGGGCAGAAACTAGGCGGCCGAGGCCCTGCTGGACGCAGCTGGACTCCAAGCGGGGAAGGACCGACCGTGTGATCGGATGTCCGGCAGGGACACCCGGTCTGGGGAGACAGTGCAGCAGGAGCAGGTGAGGGGCGGCCAGCGCGGCTCTGATGAGACGCCCGGGGCGGAGCTGGGCCGGCGGGGAGACGCTGGGGGCGGAGCTGGGCCGGGCGGGAGACGCTGGGGGGCGGAGCTGGGCCGGGCGGGGAGACGCTGGGGGCGGAGCTGGGCCGGCGGGGAGACGCTGGGGGCGGAGCTGGGCCGGGCGGGAGACGCTGGGGGCGGAGCTGGGCCGGCGGGGAGACGCTGGGGGCGGAGCTGGGCCGGGCGGGAGACGCTGGGGGCGGAGCTGGGCCGGCGGGGAGACGCTGGGGGCGGAGCTGGGCCGGGCGGGGAGACGCTGGGGGCGGAGCTGGGCCGGGCGGGGAAACGCTGGGGGCGGAGCTGGGCCGGCGGGGAGACGCTGGGGGCGGAGCTGGGCCGGGCGGGAGACGCTGGGGGCGGAGCTGGGCCGGGCGGGGAGACGCTGGGGGCGGAGCTGGGCCGGGCGGGGAGACGCTGGGGGCGGAGCTGGGCCGGCGGGAGACGCTGGGGGCGGAGCTGGGCCGGCGGGAGACGCTGGGGGCGGAGCTGGGCCGGCGGGGAGACGCTGGGGGCGGGGGCGAGCCGAGTCCAGGAGACTCTCCTGTCTCTCAGAAGCCCCCGAGGAGCCGTGGGGGGCGCGGGGCTCAGGGGAAAGCGGGAGACGGGGCGTCGGGGGTCCTGGGGCTGGACTGGGGGCGGCAGATGGACGCGGGTCTGCACGTGATAGGTAGAGCCGGGAGGGGCTGAGCTCCAGGGCGGGTGGGCGTGGGGCGGGAAGAAAAAATGCGGAGTTTGCACCTGGATGATGGGTCTGGGGGGGGGGGGCAGACCGCAGGGAGGGGGGCCCTGGGGGCGGGACGGGGGGAGGCAGGGGTGGGACGTGGGGGCCTGGGGGCGGGACGGGGGCACACAGGACGGAGGTGCCTTTAAAGGCAGGACGGACCCAGAGCTTGTGTACCGGGAGCCCGACAGAGCCGCCGTGGGTCCAGCTTTTCTTTTTGTGTTTTCTGAGGATGTACGTGAGTCTACATGGTTAGGATATTTCAAACCTGTTAAACGCAGGATAATTAGAAGCAGAAAGAGCCTGTATAACCATATTCTGAATTGAGGAAAGTCAGTCAGTGAAATGCAGAAGCAAAGACAATTCTTCCAGGACATTTTTCTGTCTGATTCCTGCACCTGGGAGTCTCAGTGGCCCAGTTTCTTGGGAAGAGGGATAGGTGTTTGCATCTTAAACTTGCAGCCAGCCTGATGGAGCGTCCCCAGTGTTCCCAGGACTGGGGGTGGGGGGTCTATCTCCCACCCCTGATTCTAGGAGAAGCCAGGTGAGGTTTGGCTGCTGTTTCCAGCTGGACCCGCCTTGTTCTCTGGGCAGGACTGTGTCCTGAGGCCTGTGACTGCCGTCCCCGGTCAGCTGCAGTCCAGGCCTTGGCAAGGTTGGGGGGTGGGGGACCCAGGCAGGACGGCCAAGCAGACACAGTGGCTGCGCTGGGTGGCAAGGAGCCCGGCGGTCCTGGAAGTTCTGGGGCCCAGCTGTGGGCCTGCCCCGGCTGGAGACTTTGACAAGAGATGACTCAGCACCAGCACTGCATGAAGACCCGGGAGGCCCAGCTGTGGCCGCCGCCACCCTGCCGCCTCCTCCAGGGTCCCCTCCTGGCCTCTCGGGATTCCTGCACCCACCAGGCGTGTCAGGCCGATCCCTCAGCACTGTGTGGCCCTGCAGTCAGCCCCAGGCTACCGGCCAGCGCTCTCCCACGTGCGCCCAACTCCAAGGGACTTGGTCCACGACAGCCGCAGTGGCCGGCGGGGAAGGGCCTGAGGTCCCCGGTTGCACCCTCCCATCCACGGCCGGAGCCCCTCTGCCGTGCTTTGAGCTCGGCTGCCCACCCCACCCTCGGGACAGCCAGCTCCCATCAGGGGGAAGGGCTCCTGAGTGCACGTGTGTCTCCTCTGCACCTGCAGCCGCGGGCCCAGCGTCCAGTGGAGCCCAGGGGACTCCGTCCTTCCACAGCTGTCCCGGGAAGCTGCCCCTCAGAGTCCTGGGTAGGGAGGGGCTTGTCATCCTGACTCACCCGCCTCCTTCCACAGCTGTCCCCTGCACGCAGGGTCCAGAACATGGTCACCTCCCTGGAATGGACCCCAGTTAGTCAATCTTCATGCACATGAATTTCTAGAACCTACTATTTCCCCACTTGCCAGAAACAAAACAAAACGAAAAAGCAAAGTAAATGGAAACGATCACACGGGCTTCAGCCAGGCCATGTTTTCCAAGCCTGAAGCTGGAACGCCCTCCTCCCCCCGGGAAGCAGGCTCCTCCCCCCAGGGCGCGTCCTCCTCCTTCTCACCTGCAGGCCCTTCCCATCGGTGTCCCGGCCCTTCTCCCAGGGGGACGGTGTCAATTCCACGGAGCCAGCCCCCGGATGGAAGGAGGCGGACGTCCATCACTACTCAGGTCGGGGCAGGGCGCTCGCAGTTCACCCAGCCCACACTGCCCACGTGTCCTCAGTCAAGGCTGCCGACCAGCCTGGTTAGGACAGGGCTGCGGGCTGGAGGTGCTGGCTTTGCAGGGTCCCCAAGCACCGCTGCACCTAGCCTGTTACAGGCTTGGGCACGGTAGCGGCCAACTCCCGTATCCCCAGACCCCCTCCTCTAGGTGGGAGGGTGACTCCCGGACCCCCCAGGCCATCTCCTCCAGGTGGGCAGGGTGACTCCGGGACCCTCCAGGCCATCTCCTCCAGGTGGGAGGGTGTCTCCTGGACCCCCCCAGACCCCCTCCTCCAGGTGGGGGGGGGTGACTCCTGGACCCTCCAGGCCATCTCCTCCAGGTGGGAGGGTGGACTCCTGGACCCCCCAGACCCCCTCCTCCAGGTGGGAGGGTGTCTCCTGGACCCCCCAGGCCATCTCCTCCAGGTGGGTGGGGGGAGCTGTAGATGCAGGCAGATCCCACAGCTGCTCCCCTGAGTCCTGCGCCCCTTTTGAGAGTGCTGGACAGACCGGAGCCTAGGCGAGGCTGAGGACAGGCCAGGGGCAGGAGGGCCTCTGGGGCTGGACGCGGCCCCTGCGGGCCCGGGGCTCTCGGGGGGTGGTGTCAGAACTCAGTTCAGCAGTAGGACACCCAGCGGCCTCACAGACTCAGACGGAGGGGGGCGCCCCATGTGTCTGATGTCAGCAGTGCCGCGTGAGTGTGAGTGACGGAAGAAAGCTCTCTGGGCCCCAGCCGTCAGCTGTCGGTCAGAGGCTTGGCCCCCGGGCCTGTGGTCCCTCGGCGTCAGCAGAACAAGGAGCAGAGCCGCCCGTGAGTCCACCGGGGACTGGGCAGGGCTGTGCATCCGCGGAGTTCATTAGCACTGGGCCCTGTCCGCTCCGCCCAGCACGCCTCCTGCTCCGCCAGGGTCGTGAGGGGGGTCAGGGAGCAGAGATGATGACCACCCGGGCTCTCCGCCTCCCCAGCCCCTGCCTGCTCTCAGGCCATTAGCGACGGGCCGCTCCTCCCTGGAGGTCAGGAGGCAGGGGCGCCGGGTAGGGCTGAGGGCCCCAGGGAGGGCGCGGGGTCTACACCGAGGCCACGAGCAGCCCCGCTGAGGCTGGTGTCAGGACTGTGTGCACAGAGCCCTGAGCGCTGTGAGCGGGCCGGACGTGGTGCAGCGCTGTTTAACAAGCGCTAATTAAGTGTCTCTCTGCAGACACCCGGCTAATCACGGGGTTAAGAGGATGGGAAGATGCTGCCACCGCGAGCGGCCACAATCTGTCACTGGCCGTCTGCCACTGTGTGTGAGTGGTCATCTGCAAGAGCTGTCTAAATCGGCGAGACCCCCACAGCGGTTCCTGGGGAAGGTGGCTGGGAGGGTTAGGGTGTCCTGTCTAAACTAGAGAGACCCCCGTGGCGGTTCCTGGGGGAGGTGGCTGGGAGGGTTGGGGTGTCCCATCTAAACTGGAGAGACCCCCATGGCGGTTCCTGGGGGAGGTGGCTGGGAGGGTTGGGGTGTCCCGTCTGAACTGGAGAGACCCCCATGGCGGTTCCTGGGGGAGGTGGCTGGGAGGGTTGGGGTGTCCCATCTAAACTGGAGAGACCCCCACTGTGATTCATGGGGGAGGCAGCTGGGAGGGTTAGGGTGTCCTGTCTAAACTGGAGAGACCCCCGTGGCGGTTCCTGGGGGAGGTGGCTGGGAGGGTTGGGGTGTCCCATCTAAACTAGAGAGACCCCCACTGTGATTCATGGGGTGGGCAGCTGGGAGGGTTAGGGTGTCCTGTCTAAACTGGAGAGACCCCCATGGCAGATCCTGGGGGAGGTGGCTGGGAGGGTTGGGGTGTCCCGTCTGTTGGGGGGGGTGTCTGGGAGGGCTGGGTGTCCGTGTGTTCTTTGCATGTGGGTGGGGGCGGCATCACTGCTGTTTCTCCTGGGTAGGCCCCCTCCCCTTGGCCAGCGGCAGGGGGAGGGCTGCTGAGGTCGCCTTTGCTGCACCTGCGCTGTGCCAGTTGCCGGCGGTCGTGTTTGACCGTCACCCATCCCCACCCCGCCCACGGCCATGCCCCCGGCCCCTGGCAGTCCACCCCAGGGAGCCTCCTGCAGACCCCTCCCGGGGGCCTCAGCCTGCGGCCTGTGTGAAGGTTAAATCGTGAAACAACGGGACACCACTCACGAGGGAGCTCACGCAGGGCCCCCGAGAGGCTCAATATTATATTTATGAAGGATTTTTCTCACTTTGTGTTCCCTAAATACTGTTTCCTAAGCAATCTGCTAATTTTTCACTGGGGTCTTACACATTCCCTGCCTCTCGCCATATTGACTCATCAGATTTTTCAACTGAGTAACTGATGAATTAATAATTCCAAATAATGGATGGTGTTACAGAATGTTAATGCATCTCTGCGGGGTACATGAAAGGCAGTGCGTAGTCGGAGAAGAGGAGCGGCCTCCACGCTTATTAATTTAGCCATCTAAATGAGAGTCAGAATTTCAGCCTGAATAAATATCGGGAGTTTGTTTAGGTCCCAGAGGTCTTTGAAAAAGTCAGTTATTGAAAGGCTTGCTTGGAAAGCTTTTAACCTCGGCATAATTACCACGGAGCTCGGCACCATTTGACTTCCATTAATACAGAATGGGAGCAATTCTCCTGCTGTCATTAGCCCAGGTTAAGTGAGTTTGTTTTTTATAATTGTGTCCTGGTGCGATGCACGCAGATAAAGGCAGCACCATGTCTGCCGGGAGCCCTCCTGCTACAGACAGGCTTCCTCCAGGGCCTCGTCCTTCTAGGTCACTGGCCATCACTCCAGCATCTTCTCAGTGAAAAGCAAAGTGTTGACACAGAGCTAAACCAACACCTCCCCCCCACCCACACACAAGTAAATGTGGGGGAGTCTGAATGAAGCTGGTGAATTGTATCAGTATTAACGCCCTGGACGTGATATGAGATTACAGTTTTGGGGAAATGGGTAAAGTTACATGGGATTTCCCCATGGTATTGTTCCTTATAATTGTGTGCCTATTCACAATGATCTCAATAGAAAAATCTAATTACAAACGTTGGGTCCTACCACCCTCACTGGGATTCTGATGGACCCACTGCATTACAGATTTCCCTCAAAATCCTTCCAAAAGTAATGTCAATGGGCCCGTTGAAATACAAAGCGTTTAATAGACATAAGTGAAACAAGTAACAGCTTTGTATTGGGGTGTTTGCTGTCTTATTTCCACTTGACTTTGTGTAAAATTAACGAAATAGAAGTCTGTTTTTGAGACATTCCAGATGTTGCTAGGAAATGACGTTGAGCTCCTGCCTACTCAGGCTCAGGTTGGCATTCAGAGTCAGATGCGTGAGGACAGGCCTTGCAGACCACGTCTCTCAGCGGGAGTCAGCCCTGCCTGCTGTGTCAGTGAGAGTCCCTGGAGTGTGGACATGCACACTCGCGGGAGCAGCGTGCCACCCTGCACTGGCCACAGAGACCCTCACCGACCACGAAGCAGAAAATACTTACTATCGAGTCGCTTACAGAAATGGTTTGATGACCCGGCATCGGGCCACCTGCTCTCACCAGCCCTTCCAGAATGAGACTGCCCAGCTGGCCCACTGTTCTGGGCAGATGAGACTTTAGCCCTGGAAGTGCCCCGAGGAACGCGGGTGAGGGGCGAGGATGCCCTGCCCACGGGGACTCACCATCTGCCGCCAGCACTACCTGGGCCGGGTGTGGAGCCCAGCCACTCGCCATCTTGGCCGTTGCGTCTCGCCCCACCTCCCAGGCAGGGCCGCTGTCTTCCTTGGGAGACCTGGATCTGGGTCAGGGGCTCCGAGGGTGTGGGGTGGGGAGCTAGAAAGAAAGAAGAGGAAAGAGAGAGAAATAAACAAATCAATACCCTTCCCTCTAAATGTGGTTTCATCCTAAATTTCCAAAATACATAAAGAAAAACTAATATTGAGAAAGTCAACAAAACAAATCCATCATCAACACATTAAAAGACTTCAGCTGCAAGTGGTTTTCAGAACCATCTGTCAAACATTTAAAATAACTGTATTCAGGATGTTCAAAGAGGCTGATGAAGGCAAAACTTTTATTTAAAAGAATGGAAACCAACAAGGTATCTTATGAAGAAGTTGCAATTGGAAATATTAGAAAAATTAGAAATTGAAATATAGACATTGATAGGGAAGAACCTGCAGGCCAGACGCGGCCTCGGGAGTCGGACGGGGAAGGAGGGCGGGAGTCCCCTTTCCTCTGACACGGCGTCTGCGCAGAATGGAGCCTGAAGGGTGAAAGAAGACAGTTCCGATGCACCGAGGACAAGTGTGCCGAGCCCGGAGTTCTGACGAGCCGCTCAGGAGACGAGGGGAGGATGGTGGAGAGGCAGCGTTCGCAGAGGGAGAGGCTGGCACTTTACGGAATTGAAGATGGACGTGGCCCTTCCGATGGGGAGGGTGCCCCGTGTGAGCACGAGGACAAAGGAACAGGCGCCCGACCCGTGAGGGCGACTACAGAGCAGGAGGGAGAAACTCAAACTCAGCTGGAGGGGAAACGCAGATGGAGCCACAGGAGACGGGGTGGCGGGCAAGGCTTCTAAGAGACGGGGGCAGTACCCGCTGCCCTAAGACTGAGACCCACCCAGGCTGTAATTTTTATTTGAGGCAAAATTAGGTCAGTGATGGTTTTTTAGGACTAAAGAATTTACTACCTTATAGCTTTATTAAAAAGAACTATCAAAAAGATGTTCTTTAAAAGAAACATTGCAAACGTGAATGCAGAAGGAACAGTGCAAATTTTTTATAAATCAAGCAAAGATAAAGAATAATAATCAGAAAATACAAAATAAGCTCATTAGTATTCACCATGAATATAATCAAACTCTAAATAGATGTTAACATGATTGAATGTTTTCAAAACTTTATACAAAGCATGAGAAAAGCAAAACTACAGTTGAAAAACAAAGAGATTGAAAAGATGTGCCAGATAAATATTAAAGTAGTAATATTAATATTAGACAAATCCAAATTTAAGATATATAGTACTAGAGTTAAGGAGGTATATTAGGTAATGAAAAAATGAAGTAAAATATAAGAAGATATAAGAATTGTAAACTCATGTTCACTTAATAAAAGCTTCAAAATATACATGAAAACCTAAAAGAATTATAAGAAGAAACAGGTGTACCCAGTATGATAAAAGATGAGTTTAACACGCATTAATTTTTTAGAATAAATAAAAATTAATTGTGCCTCTAAAGATTTACATGACAAAATCAATACATTTGACAAAATACATATTTATCTATTTTGTGCATATATGTGTATATTTATATATAGGATTATGTCTGCAGAAATAAATTATATATACTGTATATACCCATGTGTAATTAATGCATAAAATGTATATGAAACATATAAAATTAACACTGTAATACATACTAGTGAAATCTGACTATTTTAATTGACATAATTTTTCTCTGCTTACTATAAATGAATAAAACTTAAGTCTAGGAAAGCATAACTTTTGAAACTTAAAAACATGCTTCTAAATGGTACAGATGGGGTGGAAAAGCACCATCACTGTACCTGAGAGACCCGGCATGTTCACTGATCAACACACATGGTTCCCGCTGAACATACTTCGAGGGGAAGTCACAGTCTTACACGGATTTATTAACGAAAACAAACAAATGTTCAACTCCAGGATAGAGTAAAATGAATATAAATCTAAAGGAAGTGAAAAGAAATAATAAAGTCAAGAGAATGAATCAGTACAACACCTTATAAAGAAAAAATAATGAGGTTCTACAAATGCATTTTTCAATTCAAGGAAACAAACCTTCTTAATATGATTGATAAGAAACATACACTAATAAGAAAAAGTGAATATGACTTAAAAAATAGAGATATTTAAAACTCAAAAAGAGTAATGAGAATGACTTTAGATTATGAAATAAATGTTTGTCTCAGAATCAGAAAAGAAACCAAGAACAGAACAGAAAAGTCATTAGCTTCTCAGTATGTGCCTGTTAGAAGTGTGTGACAAAATTCAACACTCACAAGTGGTGACAAAGCTGGGAGCAATCAGGAACATAAAACGTTACACTTAAAGAAGGGACTAAAGAAGCGTTTCTATTTATGTTAAGAACAGCATAAGGCTGCTTGCTATGAGCTCCTGAATTTCACAGGGCAGTGGAGGGGAGGGAGGTCCTAAGTGACAAGAAAAACTTTGACTTGAAAAGAAAGCACTGAATCACCATGTTTGCAGCTAATGAACAACAGCAAATCGGTATCAATAAAGGACCCAGGCCCAGGAATAAACCTACCCCCCAAATGTATGCAATTTCTACGAAAATAAAAGGAAAATTTATGACAGAAAAGGTCTGGAAACATGGAGACAGAAGCAGTTGGCAGATTAGAAATCTCGATATTTTAAAGGTGTAAAATCAAAACACAGTCCCCACTGTTCTTCCTGGACTTGATGACCTTACTCTAAAGTCCCGGTGATAAGAGTAGCGTGGGAGTAGACAGATCTACAGGGTCCTCCCTTCGTGCGGAAGGCGGGGCAGGGCTTCTGTACCAGCTCCACCCAGGGCAGGGTGGACAGGAAGCAAAGGCGGTGGGGCGGTGGTCTGTCCGGGACTGAGGGAGGCGGCTGGGCTGGGGCAGGCAGGGGCCCAGTCCCTGGTGTTTTCTTTATTTCAAAAAACGTGCTGGGAGCAAAAGTGGCGCAGCGTTTACGCGGATTAATCTCGGCGTGAGTCCTGAGCATCCTCTCCTTGATCTCGGCAATGTTTCCTTCTTTCAACGATACTTTTAAAGACAGACTCTGCTCATCCAGGGCTGTTGACCTCTGCGTCCTTACCTGTCAGCCTCCAGACTCAGGGCGCCCCGGCCCGTATCTGCCCCCAGCCTCCCCACCCCCGGCATGTTCTGGTCGGCTTCAGCTGCTCCCCGCGGCGTTTCGGCTGTGGGAGCTGCCGCCGCTCCGCAGGCCCCAGGGCGCGTGGGCCTTCTGCACAACCTGGGCACGCGGCCCTCTGCTCTGCCTTAGAGCAGCCTCCGGGGGCAGCCTTGAACGCTTCTCCACGGCGGGGCTTGGCGGAGGAGGCCCGTTCGGGAGAAAACTGCTTGCCAGACAGCGAGCTGGCACAGCGCTTCACTCAGAGCAGTCAGCCCCGAACGCTTGCTGCACCTGGCTGAAGGCTTCTAAAATCTCCATGGCGACATGAATGGCGCGGTGCGCCCTCCAGAAGCTCACAGCCGCCGTCAGGAAGATGCTGTCCTTCATCCTCCTCTGGAGCCTGCAGACAGTGGAGGGTTTCGATGGTGTCGGACAACGCGGGCGACTTCTGAGACCCCCTGACCATGCTTAGGGTCCAGGGCCGCACGGTGAGGACCCCCAGCACCCCTCCAGACCCGAGTGAGCCAGGCTTAGGGGGCCAGCTTCTGCCCCATGAGTCGCCTGGGCAGATACCGCCAAGAGTGGAGCAAGACGCCCCAGCCGGACCGCAGAACCCTGAGCAAGATGAAGGTCACCCCCTGCCCAGCCGTTAGGAAGCTGAGCTTTATCTCGGCAGTCCAGATTCAGCTCCTGCGTGTTGGAAAGCCCGCCCCCGCAGAGTGCAGCTGCGGCCCCTGGAGGGGCCTGGGGTCACCCCCGGCACTCCTGGGGGGCGTGGGGTCAGAGGGGTGGCCCCGCCTGAGAGACCGTCCGGGTAATAGCAGCAGAAAGGGCCGAGGCGCTTGTCACTGGCGCCCCCCGCCCCGGGAGGCTGTCGGTGAGGTCCATGGCCATCCTTTGGCACAGCGGGACCAGGGGCTCACTGGCGCCTCCGAGGGGACGGGCTGCCCGCAGGGGCCAGGCTCAGAGGAGGTTAGTCTCCCGTGGCTGACTCAGCAGGCTGCGGTCCCTGCTCTGCCCGGGCCCTCGGTCTTCCTCACATTCGACGGTGTCACTTTCTGCTCCCCCGCTGTGTCCATAGGAACCCGAGCTTAAACAGCGTGGCCTCCAGATGCCCTGCATGAGTCCCTTCCTCTTTCATCCTGACGTGGGGGCTGTAGCATCCGCCCCTCTCTTCGGGGCTGGCTCGGTTTCCTATGACAAGGTGACCACATTTGTATTTACAGCTGCTCCTTCTGAGCCAACTGATTAGTAAACCAAGCCAGTCTCGGCACTAAAATCATCAGAAGGTTACATTTGAAAATTTCCCTGAAGACTCAGGGTACCCTGACACGTGCATCTGGCACCTCCCTGTCTTTCCAGGGGCGGGAACTCTAACCCCGCACCATGAAAACCTAGCCGAATTAGCCAAACAGAGCCCACACCCGGAGCCAAATCCCCCGCATACAGCCCCTGACCTCCTCTCACTCGCTGGGAGAGGCGGCGAGGAGTGGACGGCCGTCCGAGTGGGGGCAGCGTTTGAGCCGAGGGTCCTGACGAGGGTCCTGACCCGGAGCAGGTGGAGTGTCTGGCGATGTCTGACTTCTCGCCATGTGGCAGCCTTGGGGGGGACTCTAGCCTCAAGTCCAGCTGATTCCAGGTGGGAACCGGCTGCCCTGATGTTGGTGGATGAGGCCGCCGAGCATCCCAGCCCCCTGTCTTCACTGCGTGAGGACCCCTATTCTGATCGTCTCCCTGAAACGCGAGGCGGGGGCAGGGACCGGACCTCGGGCAGACGAGGTTGAGAGCGGGTTATGGGTCACACCCACTCACTGCCCGCGAGGAGGACTCTGCCCACCGCACAGGGTCACTCGGAGGAGGACGTGGCGGGCTCACGGGATAATTCCAAGGCCAGGCGGGCAGTGGGAGCCCTCTGCCCAGGGACAACACCCCAACCCCGGGTCAGGGTGGCCTGGATGGAGACCTGGTCCCAGGAGCAGAGAGGGGGGCCCTGCAGGTGCGTCGTCCTTCTTGTTATGAAATCTCCTCACTCTCTGCTCTTCCCGTCCCTGGGAAACGGGAGCAGGTTCTGGAACGGCCTCGTCTGAGGGTCACTTGTACTCACAGGGGAATTCCCGCCCCTGGCCCTCCCGTCACGGGGACCGCTGGGTGTGTGGGGGTCTGGGGGTCCCCTCTGAGGTCTGCGGGTGTGTCCCCAGACACGACCTGAGCAGAAGCGGGCCACGTCCTGGAAGGGGAGGGATGGGAGAGTCTACTGGGAGTTCACGTGGGAGTGCTGACCTGCAGGACCCCGGCGCACGACCCGTCCTCCAGGGCGCCGGAAACCTTCCTGATGAGAGCCGTTCCCCAGGCCCGGGGTCCTAGAGGCGCCGCTGCTGGAGGAGCCGGGTGCAGCCCCGGGGGCCCCAGCCTGCAGGGTCGCGGACTCTGACCGCCTCCTTGTCCAGACGTCTGCAGTGCAGCCTCCTGCCCTGGGCCGCAGCAGGACGCAGATGGAGGGCAGGGCTGCAGCAGCATCTGCTCCTTGTCTGCAGACAGAGGCCCAGGCGGGGGCCGGGACCCTGTGTCCGAGGGTCAGGTGAGTGGGCGCCAGGCGGGGCTCGGGGAGGGGGCAGGGGACACCTGTCTGGGTGGTCACAGGGCACAGGCGTCAGCTGTGCTTGGGCGCCGAGGGCGCCTCCATCCACTTGCAGGCCTCAAGGGCAGCCTTGCAAGAGGGCGGCTGGCGACTTCGGAGGATGCCCGTGTCCACGTGCCCGCCTCGGCCGAAAGATGCGCTGAGCCCTGGCCCGTCCCGGTCAGCAGCACCCAGCCCCAGCTCACTCGCGGCTCTGACGGCCATGCACGGCACCCCCGCCTCACTCTGTGTGGGGACCTGGCAGAGTCTTCCTCTTACCAATGAAGCCGCGCGGACACTTCCAGATGGGGCTGCGAGGGGCAGGCCCTCCGCTGCTCCCGGTCGGGGACGCTAGTCCTGGGGGAGGCAGCACGCCCACCTTCACTGACCACCCCACTTCCGCTTCCCTTCCTTCCCGCTGTGGGCAGGCAGTCTGGGCAGTCCACGGTTTTGCCAACACCTGGAACAGTCCTTTTTTAAAATTTTTGCCATTCAACTTGGTGCCCGACGCTCCTTCCTTGGGGTTTAATCTGCAAACTCCAGTGACTGAAGGTGTGAGCGTCTTTTCACAGGCTTACCGGCCGCTTGTGTATCTTCTTTGGCCAAGTTCCTGTGCATTTTGGAACGTTTATATTTCATGGAATTAAAAGACAGCTTTGTTCGTTTCCGCGTCTGCCGAGCCCAGCCCACGGGCCGGTGACTTACAGAGTGGACTTTCCTAGACCTTCCCTCTGGAGGCTGGACGCCCAGACCCAGGGGTCGCAGGGCGGGCTCTCTCTGCGGGAGTGGCCGCTCCAGGCCGTCCGTCTGCACACACACACCCCCCGCCGCGTTCTGTGTCCCCACCTCTTCTTGGGTCGGACCAGGCCCACCCATGTGACCTCCCTTGGCCACCGTCGCCTCTCCCCAGGCCCTCCCCTCCCCGGGTCACACTCACACTGGCCATGAGCACTCAGCATGTGAATCTGGGGGCACAGTCCAGCCCATAAACGACTCGGCCCCAAGTCCCGGGCAGGGAGTCCAGGGTCACAGTCTTAGCCGTGCTGGGTCACCCGATGCCTGGCATGAAGGTGCCCGGGGCGCAGGGCACAGGCTGGGGCATGCTTCCTCCTGCCTGCCCGTGCAGACGGCACCCTTCCCGCCACCCACACCTTCAGAGGCAACAAGGTGCCTGCCATGAAGGCGAGCTGCTCAGGAGCTCAGGGCTGCTGAGTGAAAGCGCCGTCCGGGAAACCCGACTCGGGGCGGAATTGAGGGTTTTGGCTGCTGTAAACAGCTCATTTCTGCCCAGGCGATCAGATCAGCTTTCAGGATAATCTAATCGGGGAGGACGTTTGTCAGCCGGCGGCTCTGATTCCTGCAGGCCTGTGGGTCCCCGAGGCCTGAGTGCGGGTCCCCTGCTTGGAGCATTTGGACGGCAGTGGGGATGGGGGACAGGCACCCTGACACCCGAAAGATGACCGAGCGGCTGCCCCAGGTGGTGCGGCAGCACAGGTCCACCCCGAGGCCTGCAGACCCCGCCGCTGACCTGTGGCGGAGATCCGGCCTTGATTTTAAATAATCCAATTAAAAACCCCACCTCTGAAGCATGGTAATTGTAATCTGTCTCATCTCTAAGTGTAATTATATTAAACTCCAATTTTCCCTCAAATATGCATTCTAATTCAATTTTCCTTTTTTCCCCCTTCTTAACTAAATCTATTATCATTCCTGCAGTTAAATTATGCTTATTTAATCTTTGATGAGACCTTTCGCTGGCAATCAGCTGTTTTAAATTAATGCCCCCAGTCTTGGGGACAGTGGCACTCGATTCAGGCAGGCTCTGGGGAGGTGCAAGGGGCGGGGTGACTCCCGGGTCCCCGCTGAGGGGCTCTGCTGGGCCTCGGTGCCCCCAGACCTGCAGCGAGGGAAGCACCCAGGCCCCCACTGTCCTGTTACCCCCGCAGTGGCGGCCCCTGAGGACTTCAGCAGCGTCCTCACCTCCAGGGAACGTGGTCGACCTCATCCTGATGGGATCTCACAGGCAGACCTTCCTCAGAGGAGCAAACAATTACTGCCAAACACCAGTGTTGACCTCAGTGATTCTCATTGTTTGAATTAAGCATAAGTCCCATAGGCTTACAGCTTTGATGCAACCAGTAAACCAAATTAACATGCGAATTAAGTGCAAAAAAATCAACAAAACACAACAGTCCAATGCTGTCCTTGGTTTGGAGATGGGCGATGATTGAATGACATGGTCCTGCCAGCTCAGGGCTGGCTTTAGACCACCCGTCCTGGATAGATGCCCACCTCCCTGGGTCCCCCCACCTCCCTGATTCCTCCCACCTCCCTGGGTTCCCCCCTCCTCCCAGGTTCCCCCCTCCTTCCTGGGTTCCCTCCTCCTCCCGGGTTCCTCTAAATGAGCCTTCCTGCTCCCAGCAGGCTGGACTGGGTTCACCTGGCCCCGTCTCTTCCAGTCACGTGTGGGAGCCACAGGGGGTGAAGTCGCTGTTGGTCCCCAGGTAACCACAGCACAGGTGAGAGAAGCGTTTGTACCCTGGGCCGTCAGGGAGGGAGAGTAATTTCACACAGAGCAGGGAGGGCCTTCCGAGCGCCTCAGGCCCTGCTCCCTGCGAGACAGGCTGACGGGAGGCAGGTCGCAGGTGAGCTTGCGCCCCTCGCCCGGCGGCCCCCACAGCACTGGGCAGCCTGCTGTTCGCCCGGTGCACACGGGGTGGGGAGGCGGCAGACCAGCGGGCCCCTCGACCCCGGGCCTGCGCCCACCTCCGTTGCCCCGCTGTGGTCTCCTTGGTCAGAAGCAGTGCTGCTGGGAGATCGTGTGGGGGGTAAGGCCTCCCTGAGTCCAGGAATGGGGCCTCCCAATAAACCCCCCAGGTTCAGCTCCCTGCTCATCTACACGGAGCGCGGGGCCCAGGGCTCCTTCTGCCCAGCAACCCGGCCTCGACTGACCCTGGCCTCGGTCATGGAGGTGCAGTGAGTCCGGGGGTGGCTGCCCCAAACACTCTCGGGGAGACCTCCTGCTCAAGGAGCAGCAGGGCCAGGCCCCCACTGGGGAAGGAAAGGAGTCAGCCTGCTGAGAACGGACTCCATCCGCAGTCCAGGGCAGACGCTGCGGACGTGCTGGGCAGAGGCCGCGTCTGAGCCCGAGCAGCGCTTTTTTGCTGCCTTGGTGCCCTGGGGGTTGGGAACTCGAGGCGTGGAAAGTGCAAACCTTGTAATCAAGCTTTAACGTCCACATCATGGCAAAACACACATGTGGGTGTTACTGGCATGTAATTTTTTCAAATAATTGAAAATGCTTTGCAAACTGTGACATTTCAGTGCCGCACAGAGAAAACCGACTATTTAACTCTTGAGTCTCATTGTCCCGTGCTTCACAGCCAAGAGACGGCCAGATGTTTTCCAAGTGAGTGAAGATGTTCCATAAAATCACTCATCATGTAAGACTGTGTGTCGGGAAGCTACTGTCACAACAGCATCACTCAGATGGGAGGAGCTGGGATGAGAACCCCCTGGTCTGAGACCAGCCGCCTCAGACGAGCACAGACTGGCTTTCCTCTGGGGAGGGTGGGCTCCTCCAGGGAGGGTGGGCTCCTTCCCAGGAGCACAGGACCCCTGGGTCTGCCGGCAGGAAGGCCCTGGACACTTCTCGCTTACCTTTCTGCAGCAGCAGGAGAGACTGATTAGTTGGTGGTGCCGTGGGAGAACGGAACATGCGGCGCTCTTGTCCAAAAGCGAGGAAGCATCTGGGGTGCGCCAGTACCCAGCCCGTGAGAGAGCGGGCCCCCGAGCCGGGCTGTGAGCCTGTGCGCTGTGGCTCAGGCCTCCTGACACCGGCCTGGGGGAGCCCGAGGGAGTTGCCATCACCCAGTCTCCCGGCTGAGAGGCTTCACACGGTGAGGCCCAAATGGCCATGCAGGTTGTTGCACAGAATTCCTGTGAAGTCCGTCCTTGTGTTTGTGTGCATGCGTGTGTGTACATATGTCTGTGTGCATGCGCATGTGTGCATGTGTGCGTGTGTATACATATGTCTGGTGTGTGCATGCGTGTGTACATATGTCTGAGTGTGCCCACACGTGTGGGCTCATGTGAGTGTGTGTTGAGTGTGTCCACACATGCAGGCTCACATGAGTATGAACTGAGTGTGTGCACTCTGAGTGTGCCTACACATGTGGGCTCACTGTGAGTTGAGTGTGAACTGAGTGTGTGTGTGCCTCTTGAAGTAGCCACATCATCCACACCCCAAGGTCACCTCGCATTGAGGAGTTTCCTTCTGGACACTGTCCCCAGGCCCCGCTGGTCCCACCTGGACCCGAGCCCCCCGGATGCAGCCAGATTTCAGGGGAGCCCCCCTCCATCACTGGGCTTCTTGGCCCCCACTGATTCTTGGGGGCCCCTGGTTCCAGGACTTCTCTCTTCACATGGCTTATTTCTCAAGGTTGGCACCTCATTTGAAAAGCAGACCTTCGTGACTACTCCTCAGCTGTCTGCCTCCTGCAGACCCCGCCAGGACTGAGTTCCCTCTCCAAGTTCAGGGTCTGGGGAGGGGGCGGTGGATTCCACAGCCATCTCCTCCTGCTGGGAGGGGAGGGGGCACCTCACCTGGATGAGGGGGGCCCTGTGCACCCCCGCTGGCCACAGCCCAACAGACGCTGCTGGAGCCCCTGTGTGCCCTCAGGGCATCGGGAAGGTCAGGGCTGGGGGGGAAGTGGGGACCAGGCCTGCTGCTGACGCAGCCTGGGGACGAGGGCCAGCCCTGGCACAGCTGAGCCTTGGTTTCCAGTCTGGGTGAGGGGCTGGGCTCGCGGTCACTACACATGGAGGCCCTCCGCCAAGGCCGTGGGCATGTGGGTCTCGTCCCCAGGACCCCGAGCTGTGAGGGGGTGCAGGGGGTTCCCTCCTGCAGTCAGCGTCCCAGGACTCCAGACCCTCACCAGGCGCCTCTGCCTGCCTCCAACAAGCCCTTTTAAAACAATTACCATCACGTGAACAGGAGTGAAATATGCCCGTCTAATTTATTAAACTTCCACCCAAACTTAGACATCAAATGTTTTATTAATATTTTCTATCATCCTTACAAGTTAAACCAGCCATGAAAATTACCTTCAACAGGAAAAAAAAACGTTGAAAATGTATTCATTTATAGGAGTCGCCGAGCAGCCCTTCTTGGGTAATTTAATCAGAAATAGCTGAGGTCTGCTCCAATACTCTCTCTGATACAAATATTGAAATATCTAATTAATGTCAATAAGGCCTGGAGGAGTGACTCATATGCCTGGCAGCAAGGAACCCAGAGCTACCCCCAGGCCCGAGTGAGGCCGAGGCCTCCGCCCACGTCCCGGCGGGAAGGCCGAGAGGTCCCCCTGGTGAGCCATGCACACCGGGGAGAGGACTCGGGGACCCTCGGTGCTGGAGGGGGCGCAGACGATGCAGCCTGCCCCCTTCCTAACGTCCACACCACTCTCCCCTCCCCCTCACTCTCTCCCCCTCCCCTCCCCCTCACTCCCCCCTCCCCCACTCTCCCCCATCCCCCCACTCTCCCCCCTCCCCCACTCTCCCCCTCTCTCCCCCTGACTCTCTCCCACCCTCCCTTCCTCTTTCCTTTTTTCTCACTAAGTTCTTGTTGGCTTTATTCTTTCACAGGCTACAGAAATCAGAATACGGGGTGACTGGGTTTTTCTAAATAAACAGGGATGCTCTCTTGCTGCGTGCGTTGGGCCCGCGTTTGGTGCAGGAAGCCCCGAGTGCGCACGGAGAGAGGATGCACCCATGTCCCCTTGGCTCACAGATCCGTGGGTGGGTGTTGCCTGGATGGCAGGCGGGGTGAGCAGCTCAGCTGTGTCCGCTGACCGGCTGTGCCCGCGGGGCTTGCTGACGGGGCCCACCGTGGTCAGAGACATGCGGTCTGGAGAGGGGCAGCAGTCCCGGCCCGCAGAATGTAACGTCCTGCCTCGATCTTGAAGCCAGCCCCACAATGATGCTCTTAGATGAGAAGGTCCCGCTGGGCGCAGAGGACCATCGGCTGATGCCGGGGCTGAGCGTGGGCAGGGAGCCCCTCCAGGCCTCTGCTCTTCATCCCGATGATGGAGCTATGCAGCTGCATCAGGGTCTATAAAGCTCCAAGGACGCCACTGGACGGACGGCCGCTCCCTACAGCCCTGTGGGAGCCTTGGGGGCCTCTGGGCTCCTGGGCTGCACCCCTGGAGCGGGGCTCACCGTGAGGGGCTCCGGGCTCAGGATTAGACCTGTCGGGATCATCATGGTGGGCCTGGCGGGCAGGGGCGTGAGGATGAACAGGAGTAACTGTTACGCCCAGGATCTCAGGGATGAGGGGCTGGAGCCAGCCCACCCCAGGCCCTGGGGACTTCTCCAGGGGACGTGGACCAGGAGGTGGGAGGCGACCATGGCATTTGGGCAGAACTTTAAGGCGACGGATCCTGCTCCCCTGTGTCCCGTGTGTGTGTCACACACCTGTGAGTGCACGGGCACCCTAGTCAGGGCGGACGTCCAGCCAGGGGCCTGCCATCCTGGACGGGGCTCTGGAGGGCCTGGAGGCCTCGGCCGGGGGGTGATGCCTGGAGGCTGAGGGGGCTGGGCCCGGGCCCACCCTGCAGGCCAGGGTCCAAACCGGCATCCGGGCCCCCTGCTCCTGGGGCGGGGGAAGTGTGCCGTGATGACAGCAAAGCCAACAGGTGGAGAGACTCGGGTGGACCAGAGGCTGGCTGGCCGCGGCCCCTCCTGCACACGCTCTTGCAGCCCTTTCCAGGGGCCGAGGGCTAACCTCACCCTCCTGCCCTCCCTCCACCCCGCCTCTGAACGAGTTCCCTCCTCCTGCCAGACGACAGAAGTCACACCGTGAAGATGGTGCTTCATCCACAAACACAGTGATTTCAAGTCAGCGTACAGCCTCGTGACCATCAAAGCTGAAGCCAGCTCACACCCCAGACCCGGGGCCGCGGTTATGGTGGGAGGGCCCACTGGGCCAGGCAGGCGCGTCTCGAGGGCCCCACCGCCAGGCACGTGGGCCTCCCGCCTCGGACTCCCGGAGCCCATGCGGACCTCCTGACTAGTGCATAATTTGCGAACGTGCGTCGGGGGCTGGAGCCCATGGACAGCCGACCAGCTCCCCCACGAGCCCGTCCAGACTGGAGCCCCCGGCAGCTGCCATCCATCATGCTTGGCCTGGGCCCCGCTTTCCGGTGATAGCTGTCCACGCAAGGGGACCAGCAGGGCCGGAGCCCCAGCAAGGGCAGTGATGGATGAGCGTGCCCAGCCGGACTGCACGCCATAATGGTGATGAATACGGCTTGGACCTTTCTGGCAATAATGGTTGTTTATCCATTTTCAGACCCAGGAACAGCAATCAAGTTCCTTCAGCTGGCTATTAATTACTGTGTGGGCTCTGCGGTGGGGGCTGCGGGCTTTCTTTCCAGGGGTCCCATCTGTCACGGGAAGGCGGTGGGGCAGGCCCGCTCTGCGTCTCCTGTGAAGAGAGCGCTTCCAGCAAGAGCTCTCCTGCAGCAGATGGGCTGGCGTGTGGGCTCCGAGCTGGACCACACAGGCCCCTCCGGAGGAAGCCAGCTGCGTCCTCCTGATGCCTCCTGCATCAGGGGGCTTCAGTCCCTGGTTTTGAGAGGCGATGGCAAAGAGCCTTGAAACCATAGCCTCCCCTGTACCCCTTGGTAACTGAGAGCTCCTTTTCTATGTCTGTGGGTCTGTTTCTGTTTCATATATGTAAGTTCATTTGTATCTTTTTTTTTTTTAATTTTAGTGAATTAGGAGTTTGGTGTTAACATATATATACTAACCATATATTAAATGGGCTTCCCTGGTGGTTCAGACAGTAAAGAATCTGCCTGTAATACAGGAGATCTGGGCTGGATACCTGGGTTGGGAAGATCCCCTGGAAAAGAGCATGGCTACCCACTCCAGCATCTTGCCTGGGGGATCTCATGGACAGAGGGGCCTGGCGGGCTACAGTCTGTGGGGTCACAGAGAGTCAGACAGGATGGAGTGACTCACACACACACACACACACACATATAAAACAGATAAACAAGGTCCTATTGAATAGCATAGGGAACTCTGCTCCATATTTTGTAATAATCTATAAGGGAAATGAATCTGAAAAGACTATCTATCTCTGTCTATAAAACTGAATCATTTTGCTGCATACCTGAAACTAATACAACTCTGCAAATCAACCACATTTTTATTTAAAAACCAGAGTGCATCAAGACTGGATGGTATCTTGGTGGTCTGGATGTAGGGTGTGGGATCCGAGGTCCTGTGTGGGGCTGCTGGGGGACCTGCCCCGTCTCCTCAGACCTGAGCGTCCCGGCCACTGTCCAGGCTCCATGCCAGATTCTGCTCAGGGCCGCGTTTACCAAAAGCCTGTTTTCAGCTCCTGCAGCTTCCGGAGAGACAAGCAGAGCCTAGTGAAGAGGGTGTCCACACAAGGGGTCTGTACTAACCACCTGAATTATTAGTCTCACTAAAACCTCTGTTTACAGTTGGGGAAACTAAGTCCCACGCCGAGGATGTTCGAGGCTAACGCTGGCCGCTGGGAAGCTCGGGAGTGGGCTGCATCACCCCCTGTCTGTCAGGTCACGGCTCCCGTCGGGACTCCCGTTTGCCTCGTGGGCAGCGTGGATGTGGCTGCGGTTTGCCGCCGGCACGAGGTGGTTTGGGATCCTTTTAGGGCCTCCCTGGCTCCCTTTCTTTAGGCGACAGGTCTGAGGTCTCCAAGGTCTGTGTGGCAGGACTCAGAGGTCCCACAGGAGGACGGATTTAAAAGGTAAAGCAGGCGGAGACGGTCAGCGTGCTGGGGAGCGCTGGTCCCCGCAGTGTTCCTGATACAGTCTTTGTTCGGGGCCGTGTCCGGGTCTTATCAGGAGGGGAACTAAAAGCCCTTGTCTGCGTGGTTATAAATGGTTCTCCTTCTTCAAAAGATGTATTTCCTTCTTAGAGCATCATCTTTGAGGAGGAGAGGAGGAGTAAGGACCATCTACTTATCTCCAAGCCACAGTCCAGGAGCACGTGATGTATGGGAACCTGGGTTACAAAGAAGATGCATTTAGGGACATTATTTATCTGCAAAAGAGCAGGAGAATCTATAAAATCTATGCTTGAAAGAGGACACACAGAGCCTTTCTTCAAGTGGCAGCTGTCACGTGCCCTCAAGTATTTACTGAGAGTTCACAGACGCCTGGGAGAAGCCACAGGGAGGGGCAGACGGGAGATTTCTGCAGACCCATCGGGGAAGCGGTGACCCATCAACAGGAGAGTGGAACTGCATGAAGATTCTCAACGGCGCGTGGGGCACATACAGGGAGCCACACCTGAGAGGACCCCGCGGGGCTCAGAGCCGCGAGGGGCCGGGCTGCTTCCTCAGGGAGGGGCCGGGGCTGCGGGGGCCCCGCGGTCCCCCAGGGCCCCGGAGGGTGGAATCACACGCATGGACCTGTCGGCTACCCGCCCCCAGCCTGCGGTTTCCAGGGAGCGTGCCGCCCTGGACACTGGCGGCCCCGGGGGCTGTGTGCCCCCTCGCGGAGTGGGTGTCGCAGCTGGCAGCTACCATAGCAGTCGCCACCCTCTCTGAGTGGCCTTGGGCTGTGGAAGGAGGGCTTGAGGCCTAGGAGGACCTTCGGGGCTGCTCTGTGACATCCCCAGCCGGTGAGGGAGGGGGCCTGGGGCCGATGGTTTCCCGCTGCTGGGCTGGTGTGTCCACGATGCGCCTTCATTCCATGTTTATGAAGCAAACCACCACGTAAGGTGGCTCATGCCGAGCACTGGGACAGAGCAGGTACAGACTGAGGGGGTCTGCCCGTCAGGCGTCCATCCTGGCCTGGGGGCAGCTGACCCGACACCCGCCCAGTGACCCCTGGTGACACCCGCGGGGCCCCGGGCTCACCCGGGAGGAGTTCTGTCTGCGTGGGCTCAGGGCGGCCTCAGTCCGCGTGCCCAGCAGAGCAGATCACAGGGTGTGGGGACCCCGCAGGGGAGGCCCGCCACAGGACGGGTCCCTGGGGGGCTGTGCTGGGGGGCTCCCAGCAGGAGGGGTGCCTGTGGTCTGAGGCCTGTAGGGGTCTCTGAGGCTGCTGTGGTCAGGACTGGCCCCAGCAAGTGGGGTCGGGGGTGCCAGAGTAAGGCTCCCTTCGCAGAGAGACTGGAGGGGCCTGTGGGCGGAGCTGGAAGAATCCGGGGCAGCCAGGGTTAGGGGGGAATTGGAGATGGGTCTTGAAGGTGGGAGGTGGGTGTGACGGGCCTGGAACCCAGGGGAAAGAGCAGCTCTGTCCTGCCTTCCTGGAAATGTGGGGCGGAGAGAAAGACCAAGAGGTCCAGTCTGGATAGCCACTGCTCCGCCAAGTGGCGGGCAGACCGGGCGAGGATGTTGCCAGCCACGGACATTCGGTTCCTTGCTCTAGAGGACACTCGAGCTGTGGAGGGAAGTGTCTCCAGGTTATGGAAGCTGAAGCCATGGAACAGTTCACAAGAGAATCGAGGTGGGGAGACGCCCAGCCTGCAGGTTCCCCACACAGATGCCAGGCTCCCCATGCGGACCCCCCAGACCCTCTGCTGGGATTGGAAGATCCAGTCCCTGGAGAGAGGGTCCACCCACCCACAGGCCCAGAGCTATCTGAGTGTTCCTCTAGAGGATGCAACTCCGTGCAGCCCTGCGGGGAGGCCCGTGGCTCCTGGACAGGGCGCCAGGGCCCTGGGCAGGTCCTGGAGTAACTCCACTGAGCAAGGATGCTTTGGGCGGGCTGGGGAGGGCGGGAGGGGACCCAGGACCCACCATGTGAGGACCCATCAGGGGTGCCCGGCGGGGCTGGGCTGGGGCAGTGCTCCCTAACCCCGGCATTACTAAAGACTGTGCTTTTCAGAGAACCGTAGTTATTGTCATTCGTTATATGTTTTATCTTTATCAAAATAATGCATATAATTATCTTAGACTTTCTAATAGGCCAGTGCATCCCAGACCCACCCCTCAGAGTAACCTCCATCCCCGCTCAGCCGAAGGACCCCATTCATCCTGCCGACATCCTGCGATCACTTCCATCTGTTTAGGGAACAGGTCTGGGCTGATTTCTCATTTACCAGCTCTGACATGGAATATTGACTTTCTGCTACAAAGTAACTCTGCCCACTTAGACCCCTCTCTGTGAGATTAGGTTACAAGTCTCTAAACCCCCACAGCCGTCTGCTTTGTGGATGGAGCACCCTTATTTCCTGGGTCGTGGGCTCCGGTGGACAATCCAACAGCCGTCCTCCTCCCCCTCGACTCCCGTCCCCGGGGGCCCCGGCTGGCTGTCCGCCTAGCCCTCCTCTGTTCAGTGTTATTGAGCTTCCAGGGGGGCTGAGTCGGAACTCAGGTGTGCCAGCATCATAGATGAACCAGCAGATTTCCAGACCCGGAGCCAAGGCACGAGTTAGAATCGCACTGCCTTCCTCGGAAGGCTATTTTGGGTTTTCTCAGCTGGCCTTTCTCTTTTCCCGCTGTTCTCTCCATTTACAACGCCAGTAAGCGCCTTGAACTCCTTAAAGGCTCCTTGCTTCCTCTCGGCCAACAGACCTTGTTCACCCTGCAGATGCCGGGCTCCCGGGGCCCTGCTCCACCAGGACCCTCATGATGCCTCAGAGGGCGCCTGCACGTCGGTGGGCTTAGGACTCTCCCCCGAGGGCGGTCAGCATGCATCCGCCCCCCACACTCAGAACACAGTTCAGGGGGCAGGGTGTGCATCTCGGGTTTGGCTCCAGACGTAGGGACGTGGGAGGGGGCCAAGGAGCGGACTGGAAAGGGGACGAGGGAGGAAGCCCCCAAAACGGATGGGCGGGAATCTCACGGGCAGGGGCCTCTGAGCCTGGACTTACCCTTGAGGCCCCTGCAGGCCCCTGAGGGCAGGCGGCCAGGACTCTGCTCCCGACGCCCGGGACTCAGCTGAGCAGGTGGAGCCAGGATGCGGCCCGAGGGGGCCTTGCCCGCCCCTGCCCCTGCTGGTGCCTCTGGAGCCTTCGCCCTCTTCATGCAGCCTCCCCTGGGCCCTCCAGGGTCGCCTCGGGGACCCCCGACCCTCGCGCGCTGCTCTTTGGGCCTTTCCCTGCCCCAGTTTTGCTGGGCGTCTGGTGCCCACAGCCCTGGGCTTCCCGCAGAGGCCGTTCTTGTCACTGCAGTCACTCGTCTTGCCCGCCGTTTGGGGAATTGGACAAAGAAATAGGTAAAACTTTTAAACAAATTCTGAGCAGCTCCCTGCCTTCACTGCCCTGACCCTGCAGGGGTCTACGTTCCAGTGGCGGCCTGCCCGAGGACGCTCAGCCCCCTCGGCAGGATTCTCTGTGTGTGTACGCAAAGGCGTGTATACACGCACACCACGCACAGCACAGACACACGTGCACACACGCACGCACGCACACGCCCGCGGGGGTGCCCACCAGGCCGCCTCCGGTCGTCCGGTGCTCAGCTGTGCGATGGGCTGTCTCTCCTGGGAGGTGTCTACGGGGCCTTTCGGGACCACGTTTTCTTCTCTGTGTGGTGTCTTATGTAAATAAGCCTGGCAGTCCCTGGAAGGGATGTGTCCGGTTTAAGCTCCCTGGGCCGCGTCTTCGCGAAGGGCCGCTGTCACTTTCCATCAGCTCTCGCGCGCGTGGCCCGCAGACGTCCCCGAGTCCGCAGCTGCAGCTCCCGCCTCCTCATTCGGCTCTGAGAGGAATTAGCCCTCCTGTTGTCACTTTCTACATCAACACTGACGGTTTCCAAGATGACTTTGCCAATCGCTACTTACGCCAAATGCTTCTCGCTGCTCGGTTCCCCTGGAAGCTCCCCCGACTTAATTACCCAGAGTCGGCAAGCCCCGAGGACGTGCGGGCGCTCAGGACGCGCCGCTTCACTCAGGGCGGCCGAGCGGCCCGCGTCCATGGCCGTGGAGCCCCGTCTTCTCCGCAGACGTCTCTGCACGTGGCTGGGCTTCCTCTCATTGATTTCTAGGAGGCTTTTACAAAATCTGCTCTGAATATCAATCTGGCTTCTGTTTTACATCTGAGATATTTTTCTCTGCAGATAACCTGTGTTTCCCTTTTCATTTATGGTGGTTTTTGTTGTAACACTGTTGCAACTGTGTAAGGTAGCCAGCATTATTTTCATCACTTCTGGGTTTCAGGTTTTGGTTCAGAAAACTTAGCTTGTTCCACGATTACAGCGCGTCTCTCAGCATCTCCTGACCTTCGTGTACAATGATTTGTTCCCCTTTGCGGGAACATCGCCAGCCTGAATCGGTGTTGGGGTGTCTTCTCCTGACAGCCTTAGGTAGAGAGAGGGTGGGCCCCCTCTTCTCCGGATGTGGGGACTGCAGCTCCGAGAATGCTTTCCCTTTTCCCCACAAATGGCTTGGATTGAACAACCGGTAACTGACGATATAGACACGTGATGGAGGACTCTGCGCCCGTGCTTTGTAGCCTGAGATAGGGTGGAGGGGTCACGCCACTCCCGTGACCCCTTCTGCACAGATGTGCCCCTGGCTCCCAGCTCAGGGGGAGAGAGGCCGGCCCACCCTCGGGCCGCCCAGAAGCCCCTCTCTGCATGGCTGTGAGGGTGTCACCTGTGGGCCGCCGGGGTATCGCCCTCTGCAGGGCCGTCTGCTGTGTTTGCAGCTTCTCAGCCCAGCGTGCCCAGCTGTCCTGACCCTTCACGTCCACCCGAGCACTGGCCTGGGGTCAGCCGTGGCCTTGGACCCCCTTGTCATCTCAGAGGCCCTTTATGCCTTGTGGCCTCATGGGCCCCAGAGCCAGGACAGGTGTCTGACTTGGGGTTGGGCAGGGAGGTCTGGCTGGCATCTCAGGGGAGAGAGACTCTTCCCTGCAGTGCCCCTGCTTCAGACGTGTTCACTGCATGCCCATGTGAACCGCAGAGACGGCTCCGAAACCACATGGATCGGGTCACCTCACCCCATCCGCTGTGTCTGCCTGCTGATGACGGGTTTGTTTTCCCCACTTACAGCAAGTCTTGTCTGTCTTTCCGTGCCAGACGTACACACTGGGCTGTTCTCTGGGCCGTCGAGGGGTCCTTAGTACAAATGCTGAGTGATACAATGTGAGGGGCGTGTGGTCCTTCTCAGAGCGGGGCTGGCGTCCCCCAGACCCGGCTGGCCCCCGCCCCGAGAGCCCCTGCAGACACACACAAGTGACAGAGGAGGTCGGGCCTGCTCATCTTTGTCCTCCAGGGATGGGCAGGCTGAGCCCTGTCCCAGGCAGAGTGAGGACCTGGGGCGGATGGAGCTGTGCCCTGGTCTTGCGGTCACGAGGCATCTCTGATCGCTGCTGCTCATCCCTCTGGTCTGGGGTCCACGTAAACATTTCCTTTTCCTGCTGACAGCTCGGGGTCCCCTCTGATCCCCAGGGGAGGCTCACTCTTCCCACCTGCTCGGGCCTCCATGACCCGACCTCCCGCCCCAGAGCTGCACCGAGAACCCTCTGCACGCGTGTGTGTACATTCGGGTGTGCAAGGCCCATGGCTCGGGAGACAGCGGCCCCCAAAAAGATTCCTCAGTGCCCACGGCTCCAGAGAAGGGGCCGCCATGCCCTGGGGCCACGGGGACGGACGCACAGGTCACTCGGGCCGAGAGGGAGGCAGCTGCGGGGACGTGTCCATCAAAGCAGCTGGTGGGGGCAGGGAGGGGTGGGCTGTGGGCTCGGCCCGTTCCTTCGAGTGTGGGCTCATGGGAGGGGGGTCGGCTGTTTCCGGGGCTGGGAGCTCTGAGAGGGGCCATCCTCCCTGGTCAGCAAGGCCCTGGATCACAGCCTCAGGTGCAGAAACAGGCCATGAGGCTGGCACAGTGGTGTGGTGAGCCCTCCTGCGGCTCCTGCTACCCTCTGCCCCAGCTCAGGAAGCCTGCGCTGGCGGCCGGGCAGGTCCTCCCATCTCCATCACCCATGTGCGTCTTCAGCAGCCCGTCCGCTCCGGGGACACAGACTGCAGATGAAGCCGGAGCCCTGTGGGCGCCTGGGGGCCAGATCATGCCTGAGTGGGGCCCCCAAGCCTCTGCCCCGACCTGCATGCTGGGGAGTCAAAACTGAAAGATTTTCATCAGCTCCAGCAGATTCCCTCTCATCTGGACTAATTAGCAAGACTTCCCTGTTTACGGAAGAAAAATTGCCTTTCACGCCTGGCTGCGCTTCTTTGCCGTTAATTACGGCGGGGTGTGTCAGTCCCAGGGCCACTGGGCAGGTGACAGGGACCACCTCCTCACCAGACTACACTCCTCCTCTTCGAGGAAGAGGGGCAGGGAGGACCGGGAGAAGGCCCAGGGGATGCGTCCGGCCCATCACAGATTCCTCAGGGAGACTTGGAGCCAAGGCCTGGCACCTGGCCACCGGGGCTTCTTGGGGACCCACATTCTCCATGAGTGGGGAGTGGCCAGGGGCTGGGGATCCTGGGCACAAGGGTCTAACGTCCTTAAGGCCATTTTGGTGTTTTCTGCGGACGAGGCTACGATAGAAGATAACCCAGGAGATGCAGGACCTTTGAATGACCCTGAGGTCCCACTGTCCAGCCACTTCCCTGCAGACTGGCCTCCTCCTTGGGGCGGGGCTCGGACAGGGAGGAACTGGGCCCCCAGCACCTGGGACCCCAGGGAGCCCCACTTCTGCTGTGGGTCCTGGCTCCCCAGGCACCCCCGGCAGGTTGTGGAGAGGTTGCAGGTCAACCTGGGGACCACTCCCCACCTGGCCCTGCTGGGGGAGGGGCCACTCATTTGCAGAACCTTCTCAGAGGAGTGTTGATTGAGTTAAAATTGGATTTCTGCTCAGATTGATTATCTAATGTGATAGAAAAATATACAGTCTGGGAGCAAATTTAGATTTCAGTGAAAAATTAAACTGTTATACCAAGCTGCCCACTGAAGCGTTAAGCGCATTCTCTCTGTAATTATATCTGCAGACAGCCGGCGAGGACCGTCACTGCAGCCGCCGGGCCCGAGGACCGCAAGCAGGCACACTCCACCTCCCAGGCGTCCGGAAGCGGCCTAATTGATTTCCTGGGGTCTCTGCGTCGGCAGGAGGCAGCTCTCTGGTTTGTGGGGAGGAGCACACAGCGTCCCCTGCTCCCAGATGCTGGACCGTGGAGAATGAAGCCGCTGAGGCGTCACGGGGGCAGCCGGAGGAGAGCTGAGGTGGCAGAGGTTCGGCAGCCACGGGTGTCAGGGGGGAACTGCCCGGCCCCACTGGTGACCTCAAAGGCTGGGACCGGAGCCCTGCCTGGGCACACCCTCGGGCCCATACGGAGGCTTACGAAAGTGAACTCGGCCCACAGCCCCGCCCCCCGTGATGTGCCGTTCAGCCCCCCACGGGGCAGTCGTGGGGCTCCTCAGATCCTGGGGCGTGGGCTCTCACGGCACAGAGAAGCCAGCATCGCTGGACTCTGGGGGTCTCTCCCCCCTCCCCCGGTCAGCACCCTCTGTCTCGGCCAGGTGGGCTCCCTGCCCCCACCCTGGCCTCCCTCCTGACCCACCCAGGGGCATCACGCCCACTTCATAGATGGCATTGGTTCCAACGTGGCCTTCACAAGTGAACACACGGAGAGAGGAACGCACAGGACACTCAAGCGCGGCTCAGGGCGATTTGGAACCCTGTGCAGAGAACTGCGGGGCGGAGCGGCCAGCACAGCTGTCCTCGGGGCCCGCTTCGGCCTGCTCGTGGACCGTGGGCCTCCAGGACGCTCCCCCCGCAGCTGGAACGCAGGGCCCAGCGGCTCCCACGAGGCCTTACTAACCTGTGCAGGACTCTGCTGCCTGGCACCCTCGGGTGATTGGATGGTAAAGAATCGGGAGTGCTCATGTCGAGGGACGCAGAGCGCTCTCCACACGCCTGCCACGCTCACACACACACACCTGCACACGTGCCTGCCATGAACATGCGCCTGCCACACTCACACGCCTGCCACACTCACACACCCGCCACACTCACGCTCACATGCCTGCCACGCTCACACACACACACCTGCCACTCTTACACTCCTGCCACGCTCATGCACACATGCCTGCCATGCTCACGCACCTGCCACACTCACGCTCACATGCCTGCCACGCTCACACACACACACACCTGCCACATCACATCTTGTCCCTGCCACACTCACATGCCTGCCATGCTCACGCACACGCGCCTGCCACGCTCACGCGCCTCCCACGCTCACGCACGTGCGCCCGCGCTGTCCGGGGGCAGAGCCGTCCACGCCGAGGACGCCCGCCCCCTCGCAGGTGCCTGCGGGTGTCCCCCGTTCAGAGTCGCAGAGCCCGGGGCCTGGGGACGGAGGTGAGACGGGGCTGTGCGGCCCTGCCGTGAAGGTCAGACACGGTTCTCCAGGCTCGGGGCCCTTCCTTCCCGCCTCTGGTTACTCCTCTGCTGACAGACCGCTCTGCCGGGGAAACAGGGGTTTGGAGTCTCTGAGCGGCTCTCAGAGCTGGGGCCTCGGTCTGAAGACTTTCCCAAGGGAACTGAGCTCGTAAGGACTCAGGGTCACGGGGGAGCCACCTGAAGGAGAGAAACGTGAGGGCAGCAAAGGTCCCTGGATCTCAGCTCAGGGCTGGAGAAGGCCGTGGATGGACGCGCACGTTGCGGGCCCAGCCTCGCCCGGCCCGGGGAGCGCGGGGCTGGACGCAGGCTCTTGGCCACGCCTGCTGCTGCCCGCGACCGCAGCCCTGATCCACCGCTTTATCCAGAGGAGGGTGCGTTACCGTGTTTGTCACGGTTCTCCAGAGAAACGGAACCAATGGGAGATGGATAGATAGATAATAGATAGATGATGATGACAGACAGATAGATAACAGATTGATGATAGGTAAATAATAGATGATGATGACAGATGATAGACTGATGATAGATAATTGGTAATTGATAGATATAGATATATGATAGATGATGATAGGACATAGAATAGATAATTGATAGATAATAGATAGATGATAGATATACGATAGATAGATAATAGATACAGGTAAGTCAGTTCAGTTCAGTTCAGTCGCTCAGTCGTGTCCTACTCTTTGTGACCCCATGAATCGCAGCACGTCAGGCCTCCCGGTCCATCAGAAACTCCCAAAGTTTACTCAAACTCATGCCCATCGAGTCGGTGATGCCATCCAGCCATCTCATCCTCTGTCGTCCCCTTCTCCTCCTGCCCCCAATTCCTCCCAGCATCAGGGTCTTTTCCAATGAGTCGACTCTTTGCATGAGGTGGCCAAAGTATTAGAGTTTCAGCTTCAGCTTCAGCATCAGATGTAGGTAAGTAGATAACAGATAACTGACAGATAGATGACAGACATGGAGACAGAGACTGAGATGCATCAAGAGTTGTAAGCAATGGGCATCCCAGACGACCTCACCTGCCTCCTGAGAAATCTGTATGCAGGTCAAGAAGCAACAGTTAGAACCAGACATGGAACAACAGGCTGGTCCCAAATTAGGAAGGGAGTCCATCAAGGCTGTGCATTGTCTCCCTGCTTATTCAACTTATATGCAGAGTACATCATGCAAAGTGCTGAGCTGTATGAAGCACAAGCTGGAATCAAGATTGCTGGGAGAAATATCAATAACCTCAGATATGCAGATGACACCACTTTTGTGGCAGAGAGTGAAGAGGAACTAAAGAGCCTCTTGATGAAGGTGAAAGAGGAGAGTGAAAAAGCTAGCTTAAAACTCAACTTTCAAAAAACTAAGATCATGGCATCTAGTCCTGTCATTTCATGGCAAATAGGTGGGGAAACAGTGGAAATAGCGAGAGACTTTTTTTGGCTCCAAAATCACGGCAGATGGTGAATCCAGCCATGAAATTAAAAGACGCTTGCTCCTTGGAAGAAAAGTTATGACCAACCTAGATAGCATATTAAAAAGCAGAGACATTACTTTGCCAACAAAGGTCTGTCTAGTCAAGGCTATGGTTTTTCCAGTAGTCATGTATGGATGTGAGAGTTGGACTGTAAAGAAAGCTGAGTGCCGAAGAATTGATGCTTTTGAACTGTGGTGTTGGAGAAGACTCTGGAGAGTCCCTTGGACTGCAAGGAGATCCAACCAGTCCGTCCTAAAAGATATCAGTCCTGGGTGCTCATTGGAAGGACTGATGCTGAAGCTGAAACTCTAATACTTTGGCCACATCATGCGAAGAGCTGACTCATGGAAAAGACCCTGATGCCGGGAGGGATTGGGGGCAGGAGGAGAAGGGGACGGCAGAGGATGAGCTGGTTGGATGGCATCACTGACTCGATGGGCATGGGTTTGGGTGGACTCCGGGAGTTGGTGATGGACAGGGAGGCCTGGCGTGCTGTGATTCATGGGGTCACAAAGAGTCAGACACGACTGAGCGACTGAACAACAACAACAGAGACTCACTGTGAGGAACTTGCTGTCATCACGGTGGAGTCAGAGGAGGTCTGTGGTCTGTCATCTTCCAGCTGGAGCCCAGGACAGCCAGGGGCACAGCGCCAGTTTGCTTCCAAAGGCCTGAGACCCAGGGGATGCGGAGGTGAACCCGGCCTGAGGGCAGTGGACCAACGTCCCAGCTCAGCAGTGAGGCAGAGAAAGTGACTTCCTTTCTTTCTTAGCTCTGTTCAGACCCTCAGAGAATCAGATGAGGCTCCCCTGTATCCTTACTCCGTTTCTCCTTCCAAATGCTCGCCTTGTCCAGACGCCCGACGCCCCTCACCACAGACACACCCAGAACCATGCTGGACCCAGTCAGGTTGACCCATAGAGTTCCTGTCGAGGTCCCGGGTTGAAGGATGAGGGTGGTGATGCCATGGAGCCAGCCTGTGACAGCTGGGCGGCCGCAGCCCCCTCACCCCGCTGGCCCGCGTCCACGGCCCCCTCACCCCGCTGGCCCGCGTCCACGGCCCCCTCACCCCGCTGGCCCGCGTCCACGGCCCCCTCACCCCGCTGACCCGCGTCCACGGCCTCCTCACCCCGCTGGCCCGCGTCCACGGCCTCCTCACCCCGCTGACCCGCGTCCACGGCCTCCTCACCCCGCTGGCCCGCGTCCACGGCCTCCTCACCCCGCTGGCCCGCGTCCACGGCCTCCTCACCCCGCTGGCCCGCGTCCACCGCCCCCTCACCCCGCTGGCCCGCGTCCACGGCCCCCTCACCCCGCTGGCCCGCGTCCACGGCCCCCTCACCCCGCTGGCCCGCGTCCACGGCCCCCTCACCCCGCTGGCCCGCGTCCACGGCCCCCTCACCCCGCTGGCCCGCGTCCACGGCCCCCTCACCCCGCTGGCCCGTGTCCACGGCCCCCTCACCCCGCTGGCCGCATCCACGGCCCCCTCACCCCGCTGGCCCGCGTCCACGGCCCCCTCACCCCGCTGGCCCGCGTCCACGGCCTCCTCACCCCGCTGACCCGCGTCCACGGCCTCCTCACCCCGCTGGCCCGCGTCCACCGCCTCCTCACCCCGCTGACCCGTGTCTACGGCCCCCTCACCCCGCTGGCCGCATCCACGGCCCCCTCACCCCGCTGGCCCGCGTCCACGGCCTCCTCACCCCGCTGGCCCGCGTCCACCGCCCCCTCACCCCGCTGACCCGCGTCCACGGCCTCCTCACCCCGCTGACCCGCGTCCACGGCCTCCTCACCCCGCTGACCCGCGTCCACCGCCTCCTCACCCCGCTGACCCGCGTCCACGGCCTCCTCACCCCGCTGACCCGCGTCCACGGCCCCCTCACCCCGCTGACCCGCGTCCACGGCCTCCTCACCCCGCTGGCCCGCGTCCACGGCCCCCTCACCCCGCTGGCCCGCGTCCACGGCCCCCTCACCCCGCTGGCCGCATCCACGGCCCCCTCACCCCGCTGGCCCGCGTCCACGGCCCCCTCACCCCGCTGGCCGCATCCACGGCCCCCTCACCCCGCTGGCCCGCGTCCACGGCCCCCTCACCCCGCTGGCCCGCGTCCACGGCCCCCTCACCCCGCTGGCCGCATCCACGGCCCCCTCACCCCGCTGGCCCGCGTCCACGGCCCCCTCACCCCGCTGGCCCGCGTCCACGGCCTCCTCACCCCGCTGGCCCGCGTGCCATGGTGCGATGCTGGTGGCCAGCGTGCTCCCCATCAGGGTCGTGGGAGAAACCCGGTCATCTGTTCAGGGGCTCTTCTGTGGTCACCGTGAGGCTCTCCCCCGAGACCTTCCTCCGGACGACACCCCAGCCCCCATGGTGCCCCAGGCAGTACCAGTGGCCTACTCCTTTCACCATGTCAGTCACTCTTCTCAGCGCAAGCCCACCCTGAGCTCCTGGTCACTCACTCATTCAATTAACACCAGGGGTCAGAGGGGAGGGCACGCTGCAGGTTTGGCCGAGACAGGGCGGGCGGGAGAAGGTGGCCTTTCTGGCCCAGGTGTGACGATCCCATCCACTGCCAGGTCAGTGCATGATGACCACATCACGGGGGGCGGGGGGGTTTCAGGCCTGCTCCCCTGCCCTCTCCGGAGCTGGCCGGCAGCAGAGTCCCCGTGCTCCCAATTTATGGCTGGACAGCGGCTTCTGGCCCTGGCAGACCCCTCATGGGGTCAGCTTGCAGAGTCTGAAGTCTCAACGCTGCTCCTTTCTGAGCAGAAGGAGCAATTGTAGAGATGTACCACCAGCAAACGCAAGCCTTCCAAACCCTCAGGGCCACTCCCAAGAACGTCTCCAAGACACGGGAGACTGGCCTGAAGCTCCCTCCACTCTGGGAACTGCTCCCCAGGCCAGCATGAAGTTACCAGTTGCCCACCTGGCTTCACTGTAATGTCCCCGGGTGCTCACCAAGCCTCCCCAGAAGCCTCACCAGAGACTGCATCTCAGGGGCCACAGGACCGAAACAGCAGGAGCAGACAGACTCTGACTCTGCTTCCTGGGACAGACTGACTTACAGGAGACTGCTGGCATCAGCCCCCTACTGAAAGGCCCACCACGACTAGTGAATAAAGTATGTTCACACATATTCAATTGGTAATAAAATAAAATGGCCAGCAATAGTGATTATTGGAGAGAAGGAGAATTTCCAGAATCTTTCACTTTATTCTTAGAAGCACAAACTTGTGAGAAACATTGGGAAATCTCTCAGGCATCCTTTTCCAGCATCAAGCATCACCTGCACGTGACTCGCAGTCACCTTTCTAGGAATTTGTCTGAAGGAGCCTCTTGAACATGGACCGGGAGACACACACACGAGCACCCACATATTCGTCATGGCAGCAAAACTTAGGAACAACCTGCGGTTATCTGCAAACTTTGCATAAAAGTAAAGAAACAAGCTGAAAATATTTTAGGATATTACCAACAAGATGGAGGACTAGGAGTTTCCAGCCCTCATTCCCCCAGAGACAGACGAATTTTAACAACCGGCCATGAACAGGACCACCTTCGTGGGAAATCAGGAGCACGGCTGAGAGCTTCCGGCAGCCTAGAGAGCAAAATGATCTGACACAGTGAAGATGAGAAACCTGATTCACGCCACCGCCCCCCGCCGCAGGTGGGAGCTCCCCGAGAGGCCCCCTCCGTCCAGTTTCTCCCACAGAGGAACGTGAGGACACAGTGAGCACCTGGCTTCCCCATCCCTGTGGGGTCTGCCCAGGCACCCACTCCTGTCTCACCCTCCCCCGGAACGCCGAGACGACCAGCGCGGGTGAGCCGTCTGGGGGCAGAGGAGGGAGGGGTCAGGTTCACAGTCAGTCTGTCCCAGGTTCACAGTGCAGATCTGAAGCCGCCGTGGATCCCGTTAACCGGGCTCAGACTCCACCAAGAACCACACGAGACATGTGCCTGCTGATCCCAAACCGGCTGCCATGTGCTCCAGACCCCCACATTCCCGCCCTGTAGCTGGTGCCCTGGCCCCCCAGGAATGACAGGCACACGGCACAGAGATGGCAGCCGCCAGCTTGGAGGTGATACACGGGGAGGAGGTGCAGAAACGAACACTCAGGGCACATCCCCTGGGAAAATAAATGAGAGGCTCTCAGCCTGCAGCCTGCCTTTTTGACATCCAGAGAAGAAAGCAATCATAAGACTTCCCCCCAACAGAAAACAAGCAGAAAGAAGTGGGCGCATCCACTGAAAAGTTTAGAGACCCTCAGAATTTCTAGCCAGACTGACTGGTCTTTCTCTCCCAAAGCCAGTAAGTAAAGCATGGAGGAGATAATTGTCTCTTCAAATGTGTTGGCAGCAACACACGTCTTTAAGGAACACAAAACAATTAAGAAAACAGGACACCAAAGAAGAAACAAATCAAGTTCCTGTAGCTGATATTCCAAAGAGAAGTCTGACAAGAATTTCAACAGAATCATCTTACAGAAGCTCAGTGAGCTATGAGAGAATACACAGAGATAAATAAAGAAAATTAGGAAAACAACCCAAGAACAAAATGAGACGTTCAATAAAGTAACCATAGAAAGGAACCAAGCAAGTTTTAAAGCTGAAGACTATGACCTAACTAAAAAAACCACTCAACAGACAGCTTCAACATCAGGGGTGATCAAGCAGAAAAAAGAATCAGTGAACTCAAAATCAGATCATTTGAAGTTATCTAGTCAGGGAAACAAAGAGAAAAAGCAATGAAGAAGAATGAAGACAGCCTACAGGACTTACGGGGTCCCACCAAGGAATCACTTAAGAATGAGAATGTGGGGGTCCAGATGTTGCGGAGCAGGAGAAAGAGCTGGAAAACTTACTTAAAGAAACAATGACAGAAAACTTTCCAAACTGAGGGAAGAAAATGAATAACCGGATCCATGAAGCCCAAATAACTCCAAATAGACTGAATATGGAGAGGTCTTTACTGAGATATGTTTTATTCATGTTGCAAAAAGTCAATAACAGAGACAATTTTGAAAGCAAGAAGAGAAGAATGCTTTGTCACCTACATAAGACTGACTATCAGTGTACTTCTCAGCAGAAGTCTTGGGGGACGTGGAAGAGTGCAATGATGTGCTCAAAGCACTAAAGCAACCACAGCAACCAAATAAACAAATGATACAAAATCAAAGCACGCAGGCCAACCAAGAATGCTTCACTCAGCGAAGCTGTGCTTCAGAAATGAGATAGAGATAAGGACTTCCGGACAAAAGCTGTGGGGGTTCATTGCCACTAGACCTGCCCTACAAGGAATTCTAAGGGAGTTCTTCAAATTGAAACACGAAAGCGCATGAAAGTGTAGACCCCACTGGTAAAGGTTAAGTATAAGGGCAATATTTCTCAAAAGAAGACATACAGTTGGCCAGCATGTACATGTTCCACACCACTAATCCTCAGGGAAAGACAAATCAAAACCCCAGTGGTAAACCACCCTACTTCTGTTAGCATGCCTGTTATTATTTTTTTTAAAAGATAGCAAGTGTTGATGAGGATGTAGAGAGCAAGGAACTCCAGTGAACTGCTGGTGGGAATGGAAGCTGGAGCAGCTACTGCGGAAAACCACATGGAGGTCCCTCAAAATTTAGAGAGGTGCTACCGTAAGACCCAGTAACCCCTCTCCTGTGTGTTTATCTGGAGGAGATGCAACGAGGCTCTCAAAGCGATCTCTGCACCCCCACGGTCATTGCACCATCATTCACAATGTCCAAGTTATGGAAATAACCTAAACGTCCCCTGACGGAAGAATGGATAAAGAAAATGTGATCTATACACACAGCGGAATATTACTCAGCCATAAGCAAAACGAAATGCTGACATCTCGCAGCAACGCGGATGGACTTGGAGGGCGTTATGCTGAGGGGATCAATCAGACACAGAAAGACAAGTATCGCACACACTTGCATAGACATACGGTGACTGTACGTATTGTACAGACAGATATTGTGCAGATGTTTGTATATAAATATTGGATATTGTACGTATTGTATAGACATATGCACATTGTATAGACACATTGTAAAGACAAATAATATATACTCTCACTTACATGTGGAATCTAAAATAGTCAAACTCACAGAAGCAGAGAGTAGAACGTTGTTTGACGCGGAGGGTGGGGGCATGTGCTGGTGAGGGTCAAAGTGTACAAAGTTCAGTCGTACCAGCTGAGTAAACCCCACCAGCGCACAACGCCTCAGCTCGCATTATTGCCTTGTACACTCAGCGTTTGCTCAGGGTAGAACTTGTTAGGTGCTCTTACCCCATGCTCACATACAGGTGATAACAATGTGAATGATATTAGTGGTGGGAGGAAGCCTCCAAAAGAAGTGGAATATCTAAGCCCTTGACACTGGTGATGGTCTCATGGGTGTACACTTACCCCCAGATGCACAGCATTCTCACAGACTCTGCACAGACACTCCAGTCTGCCCCAGTAGCACCAACAGGGCCACGGACAACACGGAAGGCGTCGGCGCGGCTGTGTCCCAGTCAAACCCCATCTCCAAACGCAGGAGGCAGTGGGACCGGCCCTGGGGCAGGAGTGAACTGCGGTGCAACGGGACCGATGGACAGGACGCCTCTAAGTGAAGAAGTCAGATTTCCACCGTGCGCTGTTCTCATAGGCACACTTCGCAGTGCACTCAAATGTGGCCAAACACACGTGACGGACAGGAGGTGTGACAGGGCAGAGCACATCTGCCTCCGTCTCAGAGCTGATCCTCTTCCTGGGCTGAGCCCTGCCGTCCACACCTTCTGTGACAGCGCGCTGCGGCAGCCTGAAGCAGGCAGGGGCGCCCCTTCTCAGGGCTCAGACCGGGGGGAGTCTGTTCGTATGGAGACTGAAGTTTGCAGAACAGAGAGCGGCTTGTGTCTTGTTGGAGATTTGTAGGGACATTGTGACCTGACCTACCCAGGCAGCTACAAAAATAAAGGATTCTGACACCGAGAAGTTTGCAACACCCAAACACACCGCTCCCTCACCTGGCCTGTGAAAGTGCTTTGCTGAAACCCTTGTGGGAGTTTGGGGTGTTTTGGCCACCAGCCGTCCGTCTCCTTGCGTAGCCTGCATATGCCTTTCTCTGCTCCAAGCGCTGACCTTTGGGTTGGTTTGGCATCAGTGTGCATCAGCCGCAGGAACTTGCATTTGGTAACAGAAGGGAGGGGTGAAATCTGGACCTGGACTCTGCTCACCTCAGGTGCGTGGAGGTGCCCTGGGTGGGGTTGGATGGACCCTGCTTTCAGACACAGGCTGTGATCGAGGCGCTGAGAGCTACATGGGGAGGTGGGTCCATGACACCGTCCGAGACAACTGGAAAGTGATGGATGTGTTCTTTGCACCTGGGAGGTGCTGGAAGAGAAGGGAGGGAAGAAGAGGAGGGAGAAGGAGGAGGGAGGGGGGGAGGGGAGGGAGGAGGAGGGAGGAGGAGGGAGGGAGGAGGAGGGAGGAGGGGGAGGAAGGGGGGAAGGGAAGGGAGAGGAGAGAGGAGGGGGAGGGAGGGAGGAGGGGGAGGGAGGAGGGGGAGGGAGGGAGGAGGAGGGAGGGAGGGAGGGAGGAGGGAGGAGGGGGAGGGAGGGAGGGGACCCTTCCAAACAGGACAGGAGCAGCAGGGAGCTGGGCGTGGCTTCCTCCAGCGGGGTTTGGAGCTGCCCTGCTGCTTTGCCTAGAGTGCCTGTCCACCCCGGTCTCGCTCCTTGGGGCACAGAAGGAAGAGGGGAGCCGCGAGGGTGGCCTGGCGCGTGGCAGAGCTGAGCGCGGTGCTCCCGCAGCCCCGCCGGCGGAGTCCTGCACGCTGAGTGGAGGAACTCTCGCCAGACACTGTCTAAACGCGGTGGGCCCTTCAGAGAGCCTGGCTTTTATTTATTAGAGAGGTTTTATCTGCTAAGTGCTTTTCAAGGGTTTGGAACACCCTGAGGGCCTTCAAAGGTGGTGGGAGGAACTCCCGCTCGCCTTCTCGTTTGTCAGCCGCCCAGGGCGCCGGAGGCAGGGAGGGCGTCCGCCCCTGCGACCCCGGCCCATCACTGTGCCCCACTCCAGCCTCCTCGCCACCAGAGCTCCCCCACCAGAAAGATGAATTAACACAAGTGCATGACTTAGGCTTCTGTGTTGAGTCTCAGAAACAGCCATACATAGCAACGATGGTTCCTCCTTACGTTAGGAAAACACTTTAGATTTTTTGAAAACTCCAGCATTAAACATTTTCTTCTTTCATCCTAACAAAGTCCAGGGAAGCGAAACAGTGGGCTTCCGGACTTGGCTCCTGGGAATGCCTGAGTGCTGACCGTGGACTTCCCAGAGATTCTGTGAGCTCAGGGGAAAGCATGGCATTTTAAGCCTTCAGTTATATTAACTGATAATTAAAGACATTATAGTAATAAAAAAAGCAGTGGAATATATAAAGAAGTCCTCAACAGCAAAGAATAACGCAGTTCACAAATGGGCAAAGGAGTGGAATAGACATTTTTCCAAAGAAGTTACCCGGATTGCCAATAACGGTATGAGAAGATGTTCAGTGTCATTAGCCATCATGGAAGTGCAAGCCAGCCTCGGAGAAACAGCACCTCACATCCGTGAGGGCGGCTGTGGCCAAGAAACGGACACCAGCAAGCGTTGACGGGGACGCGGAGAAGCGGCCCCTGGGCTGCGGTCCTCCAGGCTCGTCCGTCCTCGGGAGTCTGCAGGCAGGGATGCTGGACCGGGTCGCCGTGCCCTCCTCCAGGGGATCTGCCCGACCCAGGGACCAAACCCCCGTCTCCTGTGTCGCCTGCATCGCAGGCGTTTTCTTTACTGCTGAGCCACCAGGGAAACCCTGGAGAATAGATTAGTGGCTCCTCAAAAAGGTAAACAAGTACCATACAATCCAGCGAGTTCACTCCGAGGCATGTACTCAGACAAAACAGGGACTCAAAGAGATTCTCGTGCACTCAATTCTTAGCCCAGCAACCAATGCGGGCATGACCCAAGTGCCCATCAGCAGATGGATGGAGAATAAAACAGGATCCACCCATGCAAGGGAATATTCTCAAGCCTTAAAAAGGAAATTCTGACACCTGCTATAACACGGACGAACCTTGAAGACATCACAGTCAGTGAAATAAGCCAGTCACAAGAGGGCAGGCACCGTGTGACCCCACTCATATGACGTCCCCAAAGAAGTGAAGTTCAGAGACAGAACACAGAAAGGCGCTTGTGGAGCAGGGCAGGGTGGGGGAATCAGTGTTTCAGGGCACAGAGTCTCAGTTTGGGAATATGAGAAAGCTCTGCAGATGGATAGTGGGGATAGTTGTACAATGCTGTGAATGTACTTAAAGCCCCTAAATCATGCACTTAAAATGACTAAATTGATATTGTATTTCATATTATACATGTGTGTGTTACCCTGAAGCTGAAGCTTCAATTCTTTGGCCACCTGATGCAAAGGGCTGACTCATTGCAAAAGACCCTGGTGCTGGGAAAGATGGAAGGCGGGAGGAGCTGGATGGCTGGATGGCATCACCGACTCAATGGACATGAGTCTGAGCAGGCTCTGGGAGTTGGTGATGGACAGGGAGGCCTGGCATGCGGCAGTCCATGGGGTCGCAGAGAGTCAGACACGGCTGAGTGCCTGAGGAACACGGCCCTCCCTGGGGGCCTCTGCCCTGGCGGCTCTCACACAGCTTTGGAGCCACGGGAGGTTTCTTATGAAGCTTCCTAACCCACCCCACCCCGGTCCCCCCACCCCCACCCTCGTCACCCCGCCCCCACCCCGGCCGTCCGCCCGCAGGGATGACAGGGGTGGGTCTGGGTGATGAGCGTCTCATCTCTTGTGTCCACTTTGGGGCTGGACCACTTGCTAGCATCCTCATTTGACCTTGACTGGCCTCCTCAGGTGGTGTTTTCAGAGAGTGCATCCCCCACAGGGGTTTATGCGTGCTAAGCCACTTCAGTCGTGTCAGACTCTTTGTGACCCCGTGGACTGTAGCCCACCAGGCTCCTCTGTCCATGGGATTCTCCAGGCAAGAATCCTGGAGCGGGTTGCCATGCCCTCCTCCAGGGGACCTTCCTGACCCAGGGATCGAACCCGAGTCTCCTGTGTCTCCTGCATTGGCAGGCAGGTTCTTTATCACTAATGCCACCTGGGAATCCCATTTTAAAGAAATAGATCGGGATAGGTTCCTAACTGGAGAAGAATCACATATTCATTCTAGAAAAGATCTGAAATACAGAACTGTACGCAGAATGAAATAAACCACTTGTAACTCAGCAGCTGCTTAATTCCCTGTGCCATGTTCCCTGAGGCTCTTTTATGACAATACACCATCTCCCCTGAAATTGGGGTTACACTGTCTATATTGTTTACAAACAGATTTTATTGAATTTAAAGAAATTAATGTGTAATGAACAACCTGACTCTTTACAAAATGTGTTAGTCATGGTTCTCCGGAGAAGTAGAACCAATAATGTGTGCATGTGTGTGTGTGTGCGCGCGCGTGCGCGTGTGTGTGTAAGAGATTTGCTATCTGGAATTGGCTCACGTGGTTACGAGGGGTGAGAGGTGCACAGCTGAGCTGATGCTGTGACTGGGCCTGTCCGGTCCCAAGGCTGGAGGAGACCTGTGTCCCCTTGGAGGACAGTCAGGCCGAGAGAGAACTCTCCTACTCGCCTTGCATTCCATGAAGGCTCTGGAGGGATTGGACGAGGCCCCCACCCGGCGGGGGCGTTTGCATCAGGAGCCCAGCAGTCCAAATACTAACCGCACCAGGAAACACCAGGACAAAATCGGACCTCAGCCATCTGGGCACCCCACGGCCAGTCAGGCTGACACATAAGTTAACCATCTCACAGATTACGTATTTCTTAGGGAGAATACGGAAATATTAAATGAACTAAAAAATGATTCTCAAGATTATTTGAAAGAATGTATGTGGAAGGAAATTTGGGGGGCAAAACAGTGAGTGATTAGATGGTCCAAATGTTAGATGTAAAAAAATATAAATAGAAACACACAGAAAAACCTAAATGTATACTCATGCGGCCTCAGGGGCCATTTTATTCCCGGAGAAACAGGAATTCCCTGCAGTGTCCTGAAGTGAAGGCAGTGACTCCAGTCACTAACTCAGACCTTACACCCATGTAAGTTTCAAACAGATTCAGTGCATGAATATGAAAGGCAAACCCACGTAAGTTTCAGAAGGATGTGTAGACAAGAATTCTTACAATTGTGGGAGCAGTGGAGAAGACTTACCAGAAGAAATAGTTAATGGAAATATTAGAAGATACACATGTAAGAAAGTAGACTCATTTGGCCTCAAAAGCGTTGCTCCAGCGCCTGTCAGGATGGCCATTGATGTCAAAGCTTCATTTGGTGGTGGCGGGATATTTTTAATACGCTACAGAACTTCTATTATTATGGATGAAATATTCACATCTGTGTCATAAATGAGAGTGACTGTTCCTTTATTTTACTGTCCTCTTCTGACTTTGGAACAACACCTGTCTATGCTTTCTGCCTTAATCTGCACTTTCAAAGAAGTATACAAGACAATTCATTGCTTGAAAATGAAAACAATTTTTTTTCTGTAAGGTCTTAATGTTTTTAAGGTAGAAATACCATGGTTTCATCCCTCATTTCCTCCTTCCTATTTGCCTGGCCAGAGTATCCTGATTTGGGTTATTTTGTATCTGTGTGTGTGTGTGTGTGTGTGTGTGTGTGTGTGTGCGTTCAGAGAAAGAGAAGTGGAGAAAGCAGGTAAACCAAGACAGAGACTGGGTGAGCCTGTGAAATCAGTCAGTCTATGAGAGACCCATTTTTCTTGGAAACTTGGAATATTCCTTTCTTTCTTTAAAAGCTCTGTGCTATTTTTCCTTTCTTAGACCTTTCATTTTGCCTTGTATAGATTTGAATTTGCAAGAAATCTGTTTATTTTAATTTTATTTTTTCTCAAAAAGAATTAATTTTTCTAATGTCCTTAGAAATTAAAGGTGTTTTTAATTCATTTTCCAATTTTCATATGTTGAATATTTAGTTCACTTCTTTTCTTCCTGTCCTTTATGTGAAAAAAAGCAATTAACCTCTAGATACAACTTTGGCCACCTCAGCTATAGTTTGTATGTATAGCATTCACTTTTATTATTTTAAAAATGTGATTATTATTCTAATGCTTCCTTTATCTCCAACGACTCTTGCTTGTGATTTAAATTTTATTGTATCTTGGAAAATGAATGTTGTTTGTGTCGTTTCTGTTTTCATAATTTACTGAAGTTTTCTTGAACATTTTTCAATGCTGAAAAAGAATAGGCGCCAATTCCTTCTATGATTTGACAGATATTACCAGGCACTCGCAGGCTGCTTGTGGGAACCTCTCTTTGGAGCCAAGCTGGCCTCTCCATGGTATTACTGCTGTGGTTCCAACTGGCGCAGTTTTGTCCCCAGAGCACATTGGGCAAAGATGGGGACATTTCTTGCATAGCAGCGAGATGCTGCTGGAATCAGTGGGTGGAGGCCGGAGCGGCCCCCTCACACCCCTTTAGAGCTGAGCGCATCCACCCACCCCAGCCCTGTCACTGAGTCTGCAATCAGGAAGGTTCCACCCCAAGACCCCAGTGCCCTTAGCATCATTTTCGTGTTTGGTCTATACGATCCAACATCGATTATTATGAGAATAACTTGCTAGCATCTTTCCTCACCGTTTGCACACGTGTTTAAGATAGAACTTGATTTGGGGCGGGGACTGGACAGCGTGCTAATTGCCACAGAGGAGACTCTACGTAAAGTCTTTGATCCAGGAGCTTTTCATGGGCCGGCTCTGGTGCTTTTCTCTGTGTCACTGCTCAGTTGCTTGGGTCGGGTCTGACTCTTTGCAACCCCATGGGCTGTGGCCCACCAGGCTCCTCTGTCCACGGGATTCTCCAGGCGCGACTACTGGAGTGGGCTGACGTGCCCTCCTCCAGGGGACCTTCCCGACCCGGGGACTGAACTTATGCCTCCTGCATTGGCAGCTGGGTTCCTTACCACTAGCGCCACCTGGGAAGCCTGGGTGGTTTTCTTTAATACAAGATAATACTGACTCTCACGTCTGTCATGAGTGTGCACGTTATAACCGTGCGTCTTTCTTGTTTCTAACCTGTGTCGTTTTGCCTGATTCTCTATTTTCTCAACAGTGACCTGCATGGAATCTCTGCGAGCCTGTGTTTACCAGCTGGTGGGTGTGAAGCGCCTGCATTCTGGGCACAGCTGCTGCGTGTCGCATTCCTGTGACATCTGCTCTCACGTCGTTTCTCTAACACACCTTTTGTTTTCTTCACGTGATCCACAGCGGTGCTTTGCTTTCAGAGCTTTGCCTTGCCCTCCGCGTCCCCGCCCCGGGCCCCCCGCCTGGGCTCCCCTCGCGAGTCCCGTGGCCGTGCTCCCCTCCAGCCCCGCGGTCCTCCCTCCCGTGTTCATCCTGTTTCGTCCGTGTTCTGTGGTGACGCTCACGGCCGTCTGCTGCACACGGGACTGGGTCTGTTTAGCGCTCATTTCCATTGCCTCCGCGAGTGCAAGGTTTCAGACGTAACCTGAAACCCTGCCCCTGCTCTGGGGCAGGCTCTGTGTTATGCGATTTCCCCAAATACTGTCAGAACTTCAGGAACTTGGTGCCTTTATGATCCCGACTCTCTTCCCGGGAAACCGAGGCAAGGGCAGGTTCGGGAGCGGGCAGTGTGGTCAGGAAGTCGGGAATCTGGGCAGTTTGCCCCTCGGAGCCACAGCACAGCCCCTCCCCAACATGTGCGCTGGGTTCTGTTCACTCCTGGGGAAGCGGCTGCTTTAGACCACGTCGTGTTTTTGTCTCTGTCCTTGGGGACCAGATGCTCATCTGCCACCCAGGAGGCTATGAGGGGTCTCCACACGCTCCCCAAGCTTCCCACGATGGAAGATTTATTCACCTCCTGAGCCAAGCCTGGGGCACACCGGCCCTGACCCTCTGAGCTGGGGTCATCAGAGCTGATGGATCTGTGAGCCTCATCTCGGGGTACCGGATGTCGACTCGTGTTCATCATCGATCCTTGTGCACATGACCCCCAGACAGGAAGGCAGAAGGAGCAGACAACGTTTCTGGGATCCAGGAGACTCCTCCACCAAGAACCCCCAGACGGAGGACCTGTGCCCACCCCCATGCTCCCCAACATTTCCTTCTTAGATGCTCCTTCCAACCTCCTTTAATCAAACTGTGTCAGGAAAAAAATGTCTAAGCTTCGGAAAAAGGCAAACTGGGGGCCCGGGCACCCTCACATGGGGGTGTGGACCTTGTCCAAAGGACCTTCTGGGAACAACAGGTTTCGGGGGGTGCCTCTACTCATCCCGAGTCCAGGGAGTTTTCAGCGCTTCTGCCTCAACACAGACTCAGGGCTTCGCTCCTGGAGGCAGAGAATGCGCTGGTGATAAACTAAAGGAATTAATGATAAAAATCTTGGAAATTTTTTTTACAATAGTCTTTCATTCAACTTTCCTGTAAGACATAGAATGTGCATGTGAAGTCCGAGAACCTCGTATTGTGCATACGTGCTTGGCCCCTCAGCTGTATATGACTCTTTCACAGCCCAGCGGACGAAAGGTCTCCAGGCTCCTCTGCCACGGGATGTCCCAGGCTAGCGCACTGGAGTGGGCTGCCATTTCCTCCTCTAGGTGAGCTTCCCAACCCGGGATCAAACCTGTGTCTCCTGCATTGGCAGGCATGTTCTTTACCACTAGCCACCAGAATCTATTAATAGTATTACCATGCTCTTAACTAAAATTTAAAATTAAATAAGACAGATCATCAAATTTTCCTTTTTATTTTATGTTGCGTCTATCCATATGTCTCCAGTCAATTACTTGAGGAGGAAAAATCTCCCAAAATAAAATGTACTGAAGGTTTTCTTTTTACTGGAGTCATTTATCCAAAACCATTAAAATCGTAGAGTTCACAATCGCTACCTCCTAGTGGTTATTGAACCTGATTCTGCCCTGGAGCAATTTAACGTATGGGGAAGTCAGTGTCCTCCTCCGGTCTCACTGAAGCCCAAGGTCAATGCTAGTCGGCTTCCTCTTAGGACAGGAGCCATATCCAAACTGGCCTCGAGCTTAGATTCAGACAACAAACGGCCTAATTAATAGAAATCATTATCGAGACACACAATTAACACCTTAGAGCAAAACAACCTTCACATGAAACTCCTGGGTAGATTTAGCAAACATTGTTGAGTTTCCACTATGTGTTACCTTCCAGACAAAAGCACTCACTGCAAACTGCCTTGGGCTTCCGGTGGCTCAAATGTAAGGAATCTGCCCGCAGTGCAGGAGATGCGGGCTCAATCCCGGCGTCAGGAAGGGCCCCTGGAGAAGGGAATGGCAACCCACTCCACTATTCCTGCCCGTAGAGTCCCCAGGACAGAGGAGTCTGGTGGGCTCCAGTCCACGGGGTCGCAGAGTCAGGCACGACTGAGTGGCTTACACTTCCACTTTCACACTTTCATAAACCACCTTTGTCTCCAAAGGGGTAACTAAGAATTTCCCTAAGAAAAGGGATCAGTAATTCGTATGAGGAGAAATATAAGCGAAAATTATGCATGTAAAGATGCCGCTGTGTCAGAGCCACATGCAAAAGCTACCGTCTCCAACATAAGGTCATCGATGATGCCGCGCGTGATCCCCCAAGCAGGGGACCACTCCCCACGCTGCTCCAGTGGCTCTGGGCCTGAACCCAGCCAGCTCCCCTGAGCACCTCTGGATACACAAGATCCATTGCTCACTCAGCCACTTATCCCAGGGAAGCAATCAGATAAGCGTAAAGAGATGTGTTTACAAGGGTTTGTTTCCTCAGTGAAGAATTAGAAAACAGTGAAATGGCCAGCAATAGCGGAGTGGTTGCGTGAATGATGGAGCACAACCCAGTCCCACGTGGGTATTAAAAACGACGGGGCAGGGTAGTCACTGATACCAACACGTGTTTCTGTAAGTGAAGTGAAAGTCGCTCAGTCGAGTCTGAATCTTTGTGACCCTATGGACCTGGAGACTGAATTCTCCAGGCCAGAATACTGGAGTGGGTAGCTTATCTCTTCTCCAGTGGATCTTCCCGACCCAGGAATTGAACCCAGGTCTCCCACATTGCAGGCGGATTCTTTACCAGCTGAGCCCCCAGGGAAGCCCTTGTTTCTGACACAGTCAATGAAAGTGAAAATGATCTGGGAGACTGGGTTCAGAATACAGTCAATGTCTCACAGAAACTCTCCCCAAGTGAACACAGGTATACATGCACAAACCCTAAGTCTGAGATTTATGTAGCTCTATTTTAGAGCAGAGAGGCAGAGGTGAGTGGACAAGAGTAAATTCCACGAGGCGAGTGCTAAAGGGTGGGGGAGGGAAGGAGTGGAGACCCCACAACCTGGACACTCCCAGCACCGGTGATGGAGCAAGTCAAAGACGAGGCAGCCCTTCTGGAAACACATGCCCTGCTCTCTAGGCCGCTCAGCGACCGAGCCTGCCCCAGGAAAAGCGGGGGTAAGCGCTGTCCGTCTCCACGGAGCTGAGCCCAACCTCAGGCTCCTGCTTCCCTTCCCGCCCGTTTCAGCCAAGACTGTTACCATCTCCAGACAACGTTCGAGGCTGGAGGGCAGGAGGCACCCGGGTGCCTGGAGCCAAGTCCAGGGCATCCTCCCCGGGGTCTCCCCGGGTCCTTCATCCTGACTCTGGAAAAAGCCGGTCTTGCTGCTGCTTTCTTTACACCTGGTTGCATCTCTTGAAATTCTCTTCTTTGTTTTTCTTTTGCCACACAAATGATGGGGAAAGTTTTGGGAAAGATGGAATTAAACTTCACCCCCTGCCACGAGGCCATTGCTCAGCGTCCTCGGTCCTCAGAGGACTAAGTCCACGGTCCACTGCAGAGGCTTCTCAGCCACGGCGCTGTGTGCAAACCTCCTGAGGAAGGCCTGCCCTCCCCGAGCACGGCAGGCTGTGAGGGAGCAGGGCAATCAGTTCGATTGTTTGTTCTGTCTGAAACAACTGACTTTTCAGCAATCTCAGCTGCTCCTTTTCTGTCCATTTCTGCACTATTGAAACACACGCACCAGGCCAGCTGAGCTCTTTTATCCCAGCCGTAGGGTCAGCGGGGACAGGACCTCCCAGGAGTGTGCTCTCTGCCCAGGAAGTGCCCGCAGTGGGTCTCTCTCTGTGGGCATCTTCACTTTGTGGAAGACAGAGTTCTTTCCAGAACTCACAGGCAGACACCGCAATTAGGTCGCAGGTCTCCATTTGATGCTTGCGCCTTCCAAACACTTGGACTGTCACCACCATGTCCTACATCCTGAAATTCTGCCATTCGATCTGGCCACGGGGAGTCCAGCAAATGCTATTAGTGGTGTCATGTGATTCCTTGAATACAATCACGGTCTAAAGTCTTTCCAGAAGTTTCTCAAGGTCACTCCCATCTATCACAGAGCTGTGGTTCACAGGCTCCCAGGAAACTTTCGGTAAATTGTGCGCGTAAATCATCCTATGACATGACTTCTGCCCACCTGTTTCACGACGTCCTTTCTCAGCCTAAGAAGCTGGTGCTGTTCCTTCTCTGGCCCTGCCGTGTCCAGGCTTTAGGAGAGATTGAAGGTCGATTAGTCATTGGCCCCTAAGTGTGAGTTTAGGAAAACGTCTCAGCCTTTTAATTTACTGCTCATTGTGTATTTCAGCGCAATGATAACCCTGCTCCTCAGTTCTGAGAATCTTAATGTGAAAGCACCAAAATGTAGCTGCGTTTTAGTGGATTGTGGCCATAGATGAGCTCCACCCTTTCAAACGTTCTCAATGGTTTTAAAATCATGAACTGATCCCAGAAAAGCTAAATTGTTTTTGAAAACAGGATCTGAAATCAAGGGTGTCTGGACAGGAGAGGCATTTCCGAGTCCTTGGTGGTTCCTGTGTGAAGGCCTGTGTTGAATCTGACAGACGCCAGCCCATGGAGTGACCACACAGGCCCCGGGGGTAGGTGCTGTTTTCTCTGAGGGGGCTCAGGAGCCTCATTCCTCCCCTTCCTCATGTCTGATGTGACATAAGACGGTCAGACGGCTGGAATTCCCTTTGAAACTTGCCCAGACGAACGTGAGCAGTCGTCCTTAGCCACGGCCTCACGGGTGTGTGGCGGGGACTCTGGGTGGTCTTCTGGCCCGACTTCCAAGACGAGCACGCACTCATGCCAGCCTCACTCACCCAGGGACCGTGTCTGAGCATCTGATGCCTGCAGGGTCCTGGGCCAGACCCCTGTCCTCACGGCTCTAAGGGGGACCGCCCAGGGCCACGTGCTTGGGCCGCCACCCTACCCTCGACCACATCTTTGCTGAGTAATCTGGGCTTTGATGCTCATTCCTCTGCCAGTCTTCTTCCCAAAGAGAACGAATCTTTTAAGAAGGTCTGATCCTTGAGCCCCAGACTGCCCGGCGGAAGGAGGCCCAGAGGGCGGAGTAGATGAGACTCGGCCGGGAGAGGACAGCGCGCCCAGGGCCAGCTTCTCCAAAATCCCAAGTAGGGATTCGGGCCCAGGGCTCCGACTTAACCCTCAGGGAGAGTCAGGCCCGAGCGTTCTGCGTGCTCAGGCAGTGCTCTTCCGCGATGAGAAATTCCCCGTCGAAGTAGCAGGGAGGGGTTCAGAAGCTGTTTACTGCTCGGTGAGACTCAGAACAATGACAGGAAAGGCGCGTCCCCTGGTGGCTTCCCGGGTGCAGGGGAAGCCCCCCAACCCAAGGTGCCCGGCCGCCTCCCGCCAAGGAGATGCTGCACCTGCTCCTCCGTTGTTGCGGAAAGTCTCCCCCAAACCCGGCAGCTCCGGGCTGGGCAGGGTCACCGCCTGACCCTGGTCACGACTCCACGTGTCCTCCCTGGGGCTCTCACAGACCTGCCCGATCAGGGTCCACAGCCTTCCCTCAAGGGAACTGAAGCTCACGGCTTCACTGAACAAGCGGAGTCATCGGAATGCACCGCCATGAGGGGCGTTTCCCCTGGGAGGAGACCGGAGCCCCGCGCCTGCCCATTGCAGACTAAACCCCCGGACCCCGCTCTCTCGCCAGCTGGACAGGCGGCCCGGCTGTTGCAGGCAGGGAGGCGGGTTCACTGAGCTGTCGATGGGAATTTATATCTCAGGGGATGAACTTCCGAATTAGCAAATGCATGTGTCTGCAGAGGCTCCACCCCCCCGGGGCATTCCCCAGGACCCTCAGGCTCCAGCTCTGAGCTGGGCGGCAGGTCTGGACAGGGCAGTCTCTCCTCGCCCACTGAATTCACGACCCCTCAGAAGATAGAAAAGGGATCCGCTGCTTGGGCGTTAGATTGTCATCGCTTCTACAACAGAGCTGACTTTGGGAGGACTTGCTTTGAGAACAGTCCTTAGTCCGTCTGCAGGTCAGCTCCCTACCTTCCGCCCCGACCGAGACCGTGGAGGGCGCTGCAGACCTGCGCGTGTGGCTCCCACCCCCAAATTCGCTCTTTCCTGAGGAGCCAAGCAGAGCGCAAGCCAACCTGATGAGGAAAACCATAAATATTCGGTGGCAGGACAATCAAACTAAGACAGAAGGACAAAAGCGGAAGACAAACGACACGCCCCTTGGTGGCTGGCCCTGCCCGCTGGCATCTAGGCTCTGCACGGACCAGACCGCTCAGAACAGCACAGTGCCAACCTGGGAGGAGAAGGTGGCCCCTCTCTTTGGACGCCAGCATTATAACCTTATCATTCTATGATTGACATGTTTCTTTTTCATCTCATCAAGGATACAAGAGGTCACATCGACCAAAGGCTTGTTTGTACATGCCTAATTGAAAAGAAAGAGAAAAAACTCTGCTGATAGAACTATGGATATACAGCTAACCTGTCAATATGGTGCATAAACTCTTTGTCTCAAAAATGTATAAAACTACATCTCTAACTCCTGATCAATAGCTCAGTTCTCAGAGCTTCTGAGAATCTGTTTCTCAGGTTATAATCCTCAGTTTGGCTCAGATAAAATTCCCTCTTTTTCTCCTTAGCTTGATTATTGTTTGATTTTTGTCGACACAGCAGTCACTAAAGCGGAAACAGGGCAGAAGGCTGGGCCGCATGAGCCCAGGGGCTCTCTCCATGGAGAAGGGGCATCAGAAGTGATGTGGCCCCCACCCCCACCTAGGTCACGGCCGACCCTCCAGACCCCTGCTGGGTGGCCTGAATCAGGCAGGACGTGGTGGCCGGCAGAGGGTGAGATTCCGAGAGGAGTCCACAGTCTCCCACTTTCCCTCCTTGGTTGTTATGTGAGACCCTGGAAGTCCACTCAGAGAGCCAGCCCCAGCCACGCCCATAGCAGGCAGCGATAGAGGACGATCCCCCTTTACTTATAATGCACACCCCAGGCCCCCACCCACAGGAAAGGCCCACAGCCATGGAGTCAAGGAAGCTGGGTTGCAGAGCCACGGGTCTTAAGGGGCATCTGCAATGCAGGAGACGCGGGTTTGACCCCTGGTTTGGGAAGACCCCCGGAGGAGGAAACGGCAGCCCACTCCCGTGTTCCTGCCTGGACAATCCCGTGGGCAGAGTAGCCTCAGGGCTGCAGTCCACGGGGTCGCAAAGAGTCGGACATGACCGCGGGACAGCATGCACGCTCTTATTTACAGGCGGCTCGTTTGAAACTGCACAAAGGGCTTCCGCGCCGTCTAGAGAAATGCCCATTCTGTGCACTGAAGGCAGCAAGTGCCAACTCACTGTTTGCGGTCAGAGGACGTAACAGTCACTGGCCCAAGGCGGCTGCAGGAAAAGCTGGATCCAGGCGCTGGCCAGCCTGGCCTCCCACCCGCCCTGTCCCTGCCTGGCTCCATGGGCGGTGTCCTCTGATTCAGACAAGGGGCAATTGACATTTCCTAGGTTTACCTCTTGAGTTTCAGCTGCTGGAACAGTATGCTCATTCCAAGCCCCAAACAAGCAAGTTGGATGCTAGTGCTGGGCAAGCAATGGTTGGCAGGACAGGCATTCCCGGGGACTCTCAGCCGGCTCCCAGAGCAGGTTCCAGGAGCTCAGTGCCCCCGGCGGCCCCCGGCGTCACCTTCCAGCCTTTCACCTGCCCCCACGTGGTTCTGACGGCTGCACCTTTGCTCCCAGGAGAAGACAGGGAGAAGAGGGGTGAGGCAAACTGTCAGTTTTTAAAAACACTTGTGAAGGATCATAAAAGAAAAGTGTGCTAGAGTTCTGTGTCCTGGGGAGGGGCTCACAGACTCAGTGAGCACGCCCCGTGGGGTCACCTCCTCAGCACAGGGTGGCCGCGTGGGGTCCCCGAGGTCCTGGCTGAGCATGTGGAGTAGAACGAGCTCCAACCCGCAGTGTGCGGCCGGGAAGGCCGGAACCACCCAGCATCACCCCCACCCTGATATTCTACCCAGATCTGTAGTTGGAGCTGCATCAGGTGAGGGGCTGGGGAGAGGAAGGGGACACTCCACAGCCACACCACGTGCCCGATGCAAAACCGCCCAGCCTGGCCCGTCTGTCTGAGCGGAGCTCAGCGACGAGGTAACTGTCTTCCTACCTTTGCTTAAGGAGAGCTTCAGTTTACACGTCGTCACCCTGATTGATGATGTCGACTTCTCATCCATGAAATCCAATCAACGAAAATCTGCTTCCTGGACCTCCTGCATATGCTCTGTCTCTCGGTCGGGAGAGCTCACGCTGGCAGCAGCCCCGAGCGCCCGCGCCCGCTGCTCAGGTGATGAGACCGAGCAGACCTGAATGCTGCAGATGCCACCGCTGCTCCGGGGCGGGGGCAGGGGGGTGTCCTGGGGACAGGCTCCCGAAGCCTGAGGGCCCAGGTCCAGCAGGATGTGAGGCGGCGCCTGTTTGGATGCTTCTGTCTGAAGAGCTGCAGGGCCCGTCGGAAGGTGTGCCTCGCCCCGCCCTGTGGCACGCAGCATCCTTGTAACCCAGGCTCCCAGGAGAGAGGACGGGGCCTCCTGCTCACCACCCTGCCTGAGCACACCCACCCGCCCCTCACTTCAGTCCTTGAACCTTCACCAAATCCATTGTAATCTCTCCAGGGAGGCCCCCAAGTTTTCTCTTGATATGCCTAATTTCATCTCACTTTGTAGTTGGTTCAGCTCTTGCTTAGGGTAGAGGGGATTATTTATTAGGTCTCCATGAGCCCTCCACAAGCAGATCCTGTGAAATGGGGAAGAGATTGTAGAAGTTGATATCTTGTACAGTTTTTCTTGTTTTCAGTTCAGTTCAGTTCAGTTCAGTTCAGTCTCAGTCGTGTCCGACTCTTTGTGACCCCATGGACTGCAGCACATCAGGCCTCCCTGTCCATCACCAACTCCCGGAGTTTACTCAAACTCATGTCCATTGAGTCGGTGATACTATCCAACCATCTCATCCTCTGTCGTCCCCTTCTCCTCCTGCCCGCAATCTTTCCCAGCATCAGGGTCTTTTTAAATGAGTCAGTTCTTCGCATCAGGTGGCCAAAGTATTGGTGTTTCAGCTTCAGCATCAGTCCTTCCAATGAACATTCAGGACAGATTTCCTTTAGGATGGACTGGTTGTTTCTCCTTGCAGTCCAAGGGACTCTCAAGAGTCTTCTCCAACACCATATTTCTTGTTTAGAGGATGTTAAAGATCCTCAGTATATTTATACAATGTTAGTTTCAGTGCAGATGTGACTCAATTTAAATATAATTCTTTGGAGAAAAGAAATGATGCATTATATTTAAGCCAGTAAAAAAGATCAAATCCATGGAATGAGAGAGAAGAAGAGGGTGAGGAATGAGAAGGTAGTTAATGCAAAACCCTCAAACAGGTGATCTAACGGAATAATTCAAAATTTATGTAAGTAAATACACTTGCTAAAGAAAATCTCCCTCAGTATATAGATGGACAGATAGAATGATAGATAGCTGATAGATAGATAGACGGACAATAGATAGGCAGATAATAGATAGGTACTAAAAGCAGTGAAAGATTTTATTTTCTTGGGCTCCAAGATCACTGCAGATGGTGACTGGAGCCACAAAATTAAAAGACACTTGCTCCTTGGAATGATAACTATGACAAATCCATATAGCATGTTAGAAAGCAGAGACATCACTTGGCTGACAAAGGTCCAGATAGTCAAAGCTATGGTTTTTCCAAAGGTCATGTACAGATGTGAGAGCAGAGCCATGAAGAAGGCTGAGCGCCAAAGAACTGATGTGCTCAAACCGTGGTGCTGGAGAGGACTCTTGAGAGCCCCTTGGACTGCAGCGAGATCCAGCCAGTCAGTTCTAAAGAAAATCAACCCAGAATATGCATTGGAAAGACTGATGATGAAGCTGAAACTCCGGTACTTGGGCCACCTGATGCGAAGAGCTGACTCAGTAGAAAAGACCCTGATGCTGGGGAAGACAGAAGGCAGGAGGAGAAGGGGACGACAGAGGACGAGATGGTTGGATGGCATCACCGACTCGATGGACATGGGTTTGAGTAAACTCTGGGAGTTATTGATGGACAGGGAGGCCTGGTGTGCTGTGGTTCATGGGGTCGCAAAGAGCCAGACATGGTTTAGAGACTGAAGATTAACAACAGACAGACAGAATGAGAGACAGATGATAGATAATAGACAGGCAGATGGTAGATGGATGGATAGATAGCCATAGACACAAAACAAGTGTGGTTGACAAAAGACATATCAAACAGAGCATGACTCAGACAGAAGGCAAGATACAGAACGTACCAGAGACCAAGTGAAGCAAGGCTGGCTTAGCCAATCACGCAGACAAGGACACATGAGCCAAACACGTTACGGAGCATGAAAAGGGCCACCTCATAAGAGAAGGAATGGCTTTTGAGAAATCTTGAGGCGAAACGGACAAAAACATGAACACAGTGAGTAACTTCACACAACGTCCGATAGCTGAGAGGCTCCAGAGGCCAAGAATTCATAGCGGAGGCTTTTGACAACATAATTAATAAGCTTGATATAACAACTATCTAGAAACTGCACACCTAAACTATCAAGAATAGATTAGCATTCATGGGATATTAGAAAAATTTCAACAATTACTAATGAATCAGTGTTTACAGAATACTTTCTCCAAACATCACACATCAAAATTAGACACAGTTGAAGAAGAGTCCCATAAACATGGAACTATCAAAACCTTTTTCTAGAGGAATTTTAAATAAGATGACAGCATAAATGCTCTACATCAAGACTGTGGTGTGAAGACAAGGCAGTGAGCTTTCTGCACGGGGTCAGACGGGACCTATTCTTGATGTTCTGGGATGGTCTCTGCTATTGTGCAGATGAGGCAGCCATGGACCATACCCGAGTGGACAGGTGTGTCTACACCCGTGAGACCTGGTCTGTACAACCAGCTGTGAGCCGCGGCTGGCCCGTGGGCTGAGTCTGCATAAAGACTTCACGTAGAGGAAAAATCTTTTATACATATAGCATATATATTAAGTAAAGCAAATAAGGATTTAACTAAAATGTTTGAGAATTGCAAAGTAAACTCAGAGAAACCAGTAAAATAACATATACAGTTATGTGCTTAAACTAATAAAACAGGAAACGGAGGCATAGACAGGGTCATGAATTCTGAAAGCTGCTTTATTAAGACAACAGAATAGATGCTTCTCTGGCAAGACTGATGAGAGGAGGGGGAGGGGCAAACAAACATTATTAAAAGGGAAAATTAGTCCAAACATGAAATAAAATAGAAGCTTAAAAATAAGGTAATAACATGAACAACTTTAACTCAACAATTTAAAAAATATAATGAGTGGATAATACAAAATGCAATGTTCTAAAACCATTTCAAACAGATATTAAGTGCATAGATTTATCATCATTAAACAGAGGTAAAAAGTGATTTAAAATTAACCAACATTTCTGCCTCTCAATAAAAAAAAAAGCTCTCAAGTTTCTTGTCAAGGATCAGAAAATTCCTGTCATATCAATTCCTGTCTTATATAAATTTTCAAGAAAATAGGAAAAAAAGGAAATACTATGAACTCTCTTTATGAGGCTACAGTATCCAGTCAAAACTAGATGTCAATTATATTTAACTTATATGCAGAGTACATCATGAGAAACACTGCGCTGGATGAAGCACAAGCTGGAATCAAGATTGCTGGGAGAAACATCAATAACCTCAGATATGCAGATAACACCACCCTTATGGCAGAAAACAAAGAGGAACTAAAGAGCCTCTTGATGAAGGTGAAAGTGGAGAGTGAAAAAGCTGGCTTAAAGCTCAACATTCAGAAAATGAAGATCAAGGCATCCAGTCACATCGCTTCATGGAAAAAAGATGGGGAAACAATGGAAACAGTGAGAGACTTTATTTTCTTGGGCTCCAAAATCACTGTGGAGAGTGGCTGCAGTCATGAAATAAAAAGAGGCTTCCAAGGATAGAAGAAAACCTGTGACCAACCTAGACAGCATACTAAAAAGCAGAGACATTACTTTGTCAACAAAGGTCCGTCTAGTCAAGGATATGGTTTTTCCAGTGGTCATGTATGGATGTGAGAGTTGGACCAAAAAAGGCTGAGCGCTAAAGAACTGATGCTTTTGAACTGCGGTGTTGGAGAAGACTCTTGAGCATCCCTTTTACAGCAAGAAGATCCAACCAGTCCATCCTAAAGAAAATCAGTCCTGAATATTCATTGGAAGGACTGATGCTGAAGCTGAAACTCCAATACTTTGGCCACCTGATGTGAAGGACTGACTCATTTGAAAAGACCCTGATGCTGGGAAAGATTGAAGGCAGGAGGAGAAGGGGACAACAGAGGAAAAGATGGTTGGATGGCATCACCGATTTGATGGACATAAGTTTGAGCAAGCTCTGGGAGTTGGTGATGGACAGGGAAGCCTGGCGTGCTGCAGTCCATGGGATCACAAAGAATTGGACATGACCAAGTGACTGAACTGATATATGGCAAAGAAACAATTTAGTTTACTTATGAACATGAATTAAAAATTCATTAGTAAAATGTCAACAAACCAAATATACAATATTCAAGAAAGCTTAATTCAAGGAATGCAGAGATGGTTTAATTTTCCCTCCTCACCTTATTAATAACAGGAGTGAATATTTACATGCATTTACCCTGGGCTCGGGCTGGGCTGCCTGCTTCACGGCTCAAAGCTTCTGATGCCCTCAGTCCCTGCATTGCTTCTTCTTTAAGGGATGAAATGAGTACTCACGTGATTGCCCTTGTCCACGCAGGGAACTACTGGAGTAAATTTACGCTCCTATCATGATAACAGGAAAGGAAAGAGGACCTTTGGTCAACTTGCTTAGAAAACATCTCCTTGGCTGAAGAGTGGGTGGGCGCTCAGTGTTCACTAACGTGCTGCTGATATTCAGGCGCTCAGTCCTGTCTGACCCTTTGCAGCCCCATGGGCTGCAGCAGACCAGGCTCCCAGTCCTTCACCATCTCCCAGAGCTGGCTCAAACTCGTGTCTGTTGAGTCGGTGACACCATCCAAACATCTCATCCTCTGTCGACCCCTTCTTCTCCTGCCTTCAATCTTTCCCAGCATCAGGGTCTTTTCTAATGAGTCAACTCTTCCCATCAGGTGGCCAGAGTATTGGAGTTTCAGCTTTAGCATCAGTTCTTCCAACGAATATTCAGGGTTGATTTCCTTTAGGATTGACTGGTAGGATCTCCTTGCAGTCCAAGGGACTCTCGAGTCTTCTCCAGCACCACGCTTCAAAAGCATCAGTTCTTCGGTTCTCAGCCTTCTTTACGGTCACTCTCACATCTATGCACGACCACTGGAAAAACCACGGCTTTGTCTATATGGACCTTTGTTGGCAAAGCAATGGCTCTGCTTTTTAGTACCCTGTCTAGGTTGGTCACAGCTTTTCTTCCAAGGAGAAAGCAACATTTAATTTCATGGCTGCAGTCACCATCTGCAGTGATTTTGGAGCCCAAGAAAATAAAGTCTCTCACTGTTTCCATTGTTTCCCCATCTTTTTTCCATGAAGTGATGTGACCGGATGCCTTGATCTTCATTTTTTGAATGTTGAGCTTTAAGTTAGCTTTTTCAGTCTCCCCTTTCACCTTTAGAATCAGAAGGCTCTTTAGTTCCTCTTTGCTCTCTGCCATAAGGGTGGTGTCATCTGCATATCTGAGGTTATTGATGTTTCTCCCTGCAGTCTCGATTCCAGCTTGTGCTTCATCCAGCCTGGCATTTTGCATGATGTACTCTGCACATAAGTTAAATAAGCAGCCTTGACATACTCCTTTTCCTATTTGGAACCAAGCTTTGCGCAGTGGCAGTATCGTAGCCAATGAGGTTTATCCGAGGCGCGATTATTGCTAATTGAAAACTTTTCCAATTTGGAACCAGTCCGTTGTTCCATGTCCAGTTCTAACTGTTGCTTCCTGACCTGCATACAGATTTCTTATGAGGCAGGTCAGGTGGTCTGGTATTCCCATCTCTTTAAGAATCTTCCACAGTTTGTTGTGATCCACACAGTCAAAAGCTTTGGCATAGTCAATAAAGCAGAAGTAGATGTTTTTTCTGGAACTCTCTTGCTTTTTCTATGATCCAATGGATATTGGCAATTTGATCTCTGGTTCCTCTGCCTTTTCTAAATCCAGCTTGAACATCTGGAAGTTCATGGTTCACGTACTGTTGAAGCCTGGCTTGGAGAATTTTGAGCATTACTTTACTAGCGTGTGAGATGAGTGCAATTGTGTGGTAGTTTGAGCATTCTTTGGCATTTCCTTTCTTTGGGATTAGAATGAATACTGGTCTTTTCCAGTCCTGTGGTCACTGCCGAGTTTCCAAATTTGCTGGCATATTGAGTGCAGCACTTTCACAGTGTTATCTTTCAGGATTTGAAATAGCTCAGCTGGAATTCCATCACCCCCACTAGCTTTGTTCGTAGTGTTGCTTCCTAAGGCCCACTTGACTTCACATTCCAGGATGTCTGGCTCTAAAGATAAGTGATCACACCATCATGGTTATCTGGGTCATTAAGATCTCTTTTGTATAGTTACTCTGCGTATTCTTGCCACCTCTTCTTAATATCTTCTGCCTCTGTGAAATCCATACTATTTCTGTCCTTTATTGAGCTCATCTTTGCATGAAATGTTCCCTTGGTATCTCCAATTTTCTTGAAGAGATCTCTAGTCCTTCCCATTCTATTGCTTTCCTCTATTTCTTTGCACTGATCACTGAGGAAGGCTTTCTTATCTCTCCTTGCTATTCTTTGGAACTGTGCATGCAAATGGGTATATCTCTCCTTTTCTCCTGTGCCTTTCACTTCTCGTCTTTCCTCAGCTATTTGTAAGGTTTCCTCAGCGATCCATTTTGCCTTTTTGAATTTCTTTCTTGGGGATGCTTTTGATCACTGCCTCCTGTACAATGTTATGAACCTCCGTCCATATTTCTTCAGGCACTCTATCAGATCTAATCTCTTGAGTCTATTTGATGATGTGTTAGAAATATGTTTTAATTAAATACAAAAAAAGGATATCGACAAAAACCATTTTTGGACTAAACTCTACTAAAAATAGTAGCCAACACAGTAAGACAAATAGAATAAACAATGTACAGAGGTTTGTAAAGTCATTGAAGACAGCTTAGTGACCTGTTTAGAGGGGCCAAAAGCATCCATGGAAAATTGATCAAAACTAATGTAGCAGGTTGATGCATTTATTAGTCTTTTCCAGAGTCCTTCCACTAGGAAGTGAGCACCACGCATCGACTCCTTTTTGTTCACAAATGTCTCTCCAGTACCTTTGAGAATGCCTGATACGTGGTAGTACTCAGTGAGTATTTGTTGAATAAATAATAAACAAATTCTCAACTGTGCAAAATATAGATTAATAGACATAAACCAATGATGTCTCTATAAACAAACCACAAAAATAGAACATGTAACTTTGGACAGGCATCATTTATCACAAGAGGAAAATCTCTAATTCGTGACAGAGATTTATACCCAACGAAAGGAGCAAAGAAGTTTGCAAAAACTGTCAGAAGATGAACCAAAATAAATAGCCCATAGATTGATGAATCAACATCAAAAGCTCTGCATTTCTCCCCCAAATGAATCTGTAAGTAGACAGTGGTGAACATCCGAGTAGGGGTTTTCATGAAATTTGGGAAAGAGATGTTATATTTAAGTTAGAAAAGCGAGGGGAAAGAACTGTGATAGAAAGACACAGCAGATGGTAGGACTGTTAGATGATTTTTCCTGCTGAGTGGTGAGAGGTGGGTGATGGGGCAGAAGAGAGGCTCCCCTGTCGCGGCAGGGAGCTGGTACCCGGGGCTCGGAGTGGGCAAGTGTGACTGAGTCAGCTTTCCTGAGAAAAGTGGATTTTCCTTGCGTGCGTGCGTGCCTGTGTGTGTGAAGGAGGGGTTGTGTGGTGTGTGGGGTGTGTTACGTGTGGTCTGTGTGTGATGTGTGCCTGTAAGTGTGGAAAGGATGCTGCGAACATGTGGCCTCTCTCAGCACACGCATTGAGAAGAGAACAATGTTATCATCATAGCCGTTTCAAGCCTCCTAATGACACAGCGCACAGATGTACAATTTAGGTAGATTAGAATAAAGATCTAAGTGGGCAAGCGAATGTAATTATCATTTTAGAGAAAATATCTAAGAGACTCTTTTTAAGATGGTGGGGAGGCAAACATTTTTTCAACAAGGTACAGTAAGCATTAACCAAAAGGAAATATTTTGTGAATTTGGAATTTATACCTTTTGAAGGGCAAAAGGCACCATGAACAGGGCAGACACGGGGATGAAAGGCATCAAACTGAGAAGTGAAGCCTTATAAACTGGAAGAAACCAGAGACCATCTTCATGACTGAGATTGTGGGGAAGTTTTCCTACAGAAAGTCTGAGAGATGAAAACGACCACCTTATAAATGAAACTCCCACACCGCGTGCGTGCATTCCTGTCTGTTGCTCAGTCACATCTGACTCTTGCAACTCTCTGGACTGTAGCTCGTCAGGCTCCTCGGCCCATGGGATTTTTCTCGGCAAGAATCCTGGAGTGGGTGGCCATTTCCTCCTCCAGGGGATCTTCCAGACTCAGGGATCAACCCCTCATCTCTTGCATCTCCTGCGCTGCAGGCGGATTCTTAACCACTGAGCCACCGGGGAAGCCCCCCTGCGCCAGAAAACGTGCAGATGAAACATAGGCTGCAGGTGGAAGGATGTTTGCAGCACACACCGTAACAATCCAACTTCTCTACACACACAGAGGACGCCTATAATTATTAAGCAAAAGCCGGCCATCCCAACAGGTACCTGAGGAAAGGGTACGGGTCGACCATTATGAGAGAGGGAGTCTGCAGATCTAGCACAGAGAACGTTTGTTCATCGAGGAAAGTGAAACTGTAAGATGAGCCGCTTAGCTCGGAATCAGCAGAGCGCGTGTCTCTGCGCCGGCTGAGTCCAGGGAAGCAGGCGGCCCCCAGCGGAGTGAGCCTCCTGGGAATATGTGGGTGGCATGTCCTCATGAGGGCGGGGTGACTGACTGGTGGATGTTCCTGCAGGATCCATTGTCACAAAGCAGAGACCACTCTGAGTGTGGTTCATTCCTCAAACAGAAAGTTACACAGAAGTTAAAATCAATGAACTGCGAACATGGATATAACAACTGTGATAAATCTCAAAGGCAGGGTGGTATTTTTTTAAAAAGCAAAGTGTACAATAAATGTATAAAATGAAACCATTTATCTGGTTTGTAAAACACAAAAACTCTATCTCCACCTGGCACAGAGACACAAGAATATATCAAGACGACACAGGGATGTGGCGAGATGAAGCCACACTTAGTTCGGGACAGTCTTGGTCCCTGGGGTTCTCCGGGCTCCAGGAGGGGGTCACGGAGGCAGTCAGGGACTCAGGACAAGGATCCCCCCTCACTGTAAGATTTTACTTCTTAGGAAAATATTTAAAGCCAATATTTCAAAAATGACTAAATCATAATGATAGGAATGGCTGTTTGGTGTATTACTGACTTTTCTCCAGGCTTGAAGTACTTCGTTTTTAAAAGAGTCAGATGAGACAGAGTTTCTATACTGAGTAAGACTGGCTGCCTCCTCCTTCAGCACAGAGCAGGGTCCTCACTCCCGCCCGACACAGCTGGGGCAATGGGGCTGGGGTCCACACTCTTCCTCAGTTCTTGCTTTGTCTCATATATGTGTGTATGCGTGTGTGTGCACATGTGCCTGTGTGTGCGTGCTCATGTATGTGTGCATGTGTGTGCACCTGCATGTGTTTGTGTGTGTCTGTGTGTGTTTGTGTGTGTGCACGTGTCTGTGTGCATGCATGTACGCGTGTTTGCTGTGTGCGCACACATGCATGTGCATATGTGTGTGCATGTGTGTGCACGGTGTGTGTGTGTGCTCATGTATGCGTGCATGTGTGCAGCTGCATGTGTGTGTGCCTGTGTGTGTACATGTGTCTGTGTGTGCATGTGCGTGTGTGCGCGCATGTACGCGTGTTTGCCTGTGCGTGCACACGTGTGTGCACGTGTGTGCATGTGTGGGGGATGTGTGTGCGTGCACACGTGTGTGCACGTGTGTGCATGTGTGTGGGATGTGCGTGCGTGCACATGTGCCTGTGTGTGCATGCTCATGTATGTGTGCACGTGTCTGTGTGCATGCATGTGCGTGTGTCTGTGTGTGCACACACATGTGTGTGCACGTGTGTGCATGTGTGTGGGGTGTATGTGCATGCGTGCACATGTGCCTGTGTGTGCCTGTGTGTGTACATGTGTCTGTGTGTACACGTGTCTGTGTGCATGAGTGTATGCGTGTTTGTGTGTGCAGACACATGTGTGTGCACGTATGTGCGTGTGTGTGTGCATGCACATGTGCCTGTGTGTGTGCATACTCATGTATGTGTGTGCGTGCATGTGTTCGCCTTGCTCTGTGGCCAGGCTTCCCAGTCTGTCTTATGACCAGGTTTCTGGGACGCTTGCCCATGATCATGCAACCCTCCTGACACGGGGTGCCTGGCCACCAGGCGTGTCCCCGTGCTGTGCTCTCTGCTGTCCTGGGGCTCTGGGGACACTCCAGGGACCCCAGCCATTTGCAAATGTCTCCTGCCCACCTGTGGGTCCTGTGATACGGCTCCAGGCTGCTGATGCGGCTGGCAGGTCTGCCAAGGCTCCGCTCCAGGCAGGGCGGCCACAGAGCAAAGCAGTGTCACCCAGGGAGGAGGCGGGGAGGGATCTGCAGGAACAGGAAACGGGGTGACATGGCCAGCTCTCCTGCTTGAGCTTCGTAAACCCCAAATAAATCGGTGATGTTTATATTCTAGAGTCTTAGGCTGAACCAGGTCTAGGAGCTGGGTGACTTCAGGATGAATTAGACACACAGTGAGATGGGCTAAGACTCGCTGAGCCAACAGGCAGGTGCAGAGGTGCAGAGACTAAAGGTTAGAAACACCACCCGGAGGCCTGGGGCTGGGGGAGCAGGCCTGACGGAGGACACGGCAGCAGGCGCCAGTGTCCCGAGGGGAGGGGCGTGGGCACTGCCTGGGTGCACGGACAGGGCAGGGGTGTCCGGAAGGCAATGGGGATCCCTGGGGGCACAGGAGGGGTCCCACCCTGAGATGGCACAAGAGTGCAGAACAGCGAGGCTGGGGAGGAGGAGTCAAGGAAACCAGGAGACAAGGAGACAGACGTGCGCATCTAGAGACGCTCGGCCGTCTCTGAAAGGATGCTCCACCCGGCGAGGACATCACTGCGGAACGGGAATCAGACAGGGCTGAAGGGAACCCACGCAGGGTGAGTGGGAGCAGCCCGCCCCTTCCTCTCCCACTCCACGGCGCTCTCTCCTGCCCACGCTGCTCTCGGTTGACAAGAAGGCCTCGGGCAGGCGCGGGGATGCTCAAAACCTGGAGATGCAGCAACTAAGATGGTGATGAGGTTTTCAGGGAGGCTGATGCACACCACAGTGACTACTAGCTTCAGGCAAAGGGCTGCGGGCTCAGCTAGCTGTGCATTTCCCCTGAAGCCGCAGGAAATCTACCCAGGACGCCCCGGGGAAAATGTGTGTGCACCACGGCCCCCAGGGCCACCCCACAAGGACGCCCAGGTCCAGACGAGCTGGTTCCGCCAGCACCAGGGGAGGCTTTGTGTGACTGAATCGAGGGTACTTCAGTCTTTAAGTCGGTAAGTCTACGCATGGGTGCTCAGGATGAAAATGACTCGAGTTTCATCCATTCCATTAAAGATGTATGTGCTGTCCATCCACCACGGGCAGTCGCCACAGACAGAGTGTCTTCGCTTCCCCCACAATGAACGTGTTGGAACCTAACCCCCCTGTGACGGTCTTAGGAAGCGGGGCTGAGGGGGTCGTGAGGGTGGGCCCCCTTGGATGGGATTCGTGGGGAGGCAGGCAGGAAGCCGGAGTGTGAAGCACCAGCCAGGGCGGAAAGGACTGGGCGGCCGGGGGCAGCAGCCCCCGAGGGGTCTCCCGGGCAGTGCACACGCCCCTCGCCTCAGGACGCCGGCGCCTGCACGGTGTCCTCCGTCAGACCTGTGAGAGGTGAGAGGCTCAGGGCCCGGCGGGCCCCGGACGGGGCTCTATATGCCCTGGACGGTGCTCTGCGTGGCCCCGTCTTGCTTCTCCTGACTCGCGGGGCAACCGGCTGAGCGCCTGGCCCGCTGGTCTGTGTGGCCCCCGTGGTCTGGTGCCCGTCCCGCTGCAGGGCCAAGGAGCCCAGCTGCGCACAGTCGCGTCTGCTTCTCCAAGTGGGGGCCGAGGCTTCCCGAGCCCCCAGTGGACGGCTGCCCACCTGGCCGCCCCACCTCTGGGCAGTCCGCCTCTCTAAGCTCGTTCAGAGATCCGCTGTCTGGGCGCTCTGGCCAGGCTGGGCCCTGGAAAGTCTTGGGCACACCCTGAGTTGCTGGACTCCATGGGACCTTCCCTTCCAGCCTCAGGCCTGGGCGGGGGGGACCAGGGGCCTGCCGTCGGCGTCCAACTCCTGGACAGCAAGGCCTCTTCCTCCCTCCCAGCATGTGGGGGCTTCCAGGAAACGGAAACTAGAGCAGGGAGTTTTTAGAGGAGTTATTTTTATAGCCCTTCAATTTATTTATATTTATCAAATATGTACCCATCGCTAAAATCTCTTTGGAGGGTGTTAAAAAATTAAAGGATTGCATCTAAAAATATGGACCCTGATATGCAGTGTGCATGGCTAAGTCCCGGCCCCAGAGACGTCAGGACGGGGCCGTGACAGGGATTGTGCGGCGGGTGGGGACCGTGGAAGAGATGCCGCTTCCTCCCTCAGGAAAGAGCGGTCGTGATGCGGGCGTGCCCGAGTCTGAGATCCATTCCTTCCTCTCCACATTCTCATCTGTCTGTCCATTCATTTAGCACACCCTGGACGAGCGTCTGCTGATTCACCCGCTTCTGGGGGGCAGCTGCACCCCAGCTCCGGCAGGCTCTGGGGCTGGACAGCGGCCCCCACCTGCACTCGGCCCCGGGCACATCACCTGTGTCCTGAGCAGATGACCGGCTCCCCAGAGGCCGGCGCCCTTGTCCCCAGAAAGGCCGGAGCACCGCCCCTGGGCAGAGAGCGGGGAAGCCGGGTGCTGGCCTGGACCCAGGAGTCCTCGGGGATGGGGGTGGCCAGCGGCTCAGCCCAGGGAGGCCAGGGGGGTCCCCATGGCCGAGTGTGGCCCTGAAGTGCTTCCAGGTCCTCGCCAGCCCAGCTCACGGCCGGGTCTCTGCCGGCCCAGGGTTGTGGCCAGGTCTCCACCGGCCCAGCTCACGGCCGGGTCTCCGCCAGCCCAGGGTCACAGCTTGGTCTCCACCGGCCCAGGGTTGTGGCCAGGTCTCCACCGGCCCAGGGTTGTGGCCAGGTCTCCACTGGCCCAGCTCACAGTGGGGTCTCCACCAGCCCAGGGTGGTGGCCAGGTCTCCACCGGCCCAGCTCACGGCCGGGTCTCCGCCAGCCCAGGGTCACAGCCGGGTCTCCACTGGCCCAGCTGGGCCAGCCGTCCCCGAGTCCTCCTCACAGATGCGTCCCCGCGTGGGGCTGGCCCTGCGCGCCTGTTTGCGCTTCCTGCCCAGTCCTAAGGGCCTTGAGGTCAGCTCTCCTGTGTCCCCCGGTGCCCTTACTGGGGCAAAAATAGACACCTGAGCCCCGGAAGCCCCAGGTGGGCAGAGAGGCAGGCCTGCAGGACTGCGGTCTGGGCTCCCTGGGCCGGGAGCAGGGACCGGCCCTCGGGAGGGGCTCTCGGGCCACCTCTGGCCTCTCCCCGGCCCTCGCTTCCCTGGGCCCTTTAACTGCACCTGCAGAGGGCAGGGGGTCCCCACATCTGGGCAGAGCCCTGCAACCTGGGCGGAACCTCCGGGGAGGCAGGGGGCAGGCCGGGACCGCTCGGCCCTCACGGGGGTGACGGTCCCCCCAGCCCGCGCTGTCCCCGTCGCCCGCCTCAGCTCCAGCAGCCGTGCCTGCTCATCCGAGGACACGGTGGCGTTGCTGTGAAGAGCTGTGAAGGTGGAGCGTCGGGGCCAGGAGCGGGGACATGGGATGCCCTGTGCCGAGGGCTCCTGGGCGTCCCCTGGGACCGCTGGTTCCCCGGGGAGAGGGAGCCAGCAGGGCCTCCTCAGGTCTGCTCTATTCACTCCTGAAATCCGAAAGGTTCTCAGCATCCTCCATCTTGCCCTCTCTCCCCCTGGGGGTCTCCCCCTGGGGGTCTCTCTCTCCCTGGGGGTCTCTCTCTCCCTGGGGGTCTCTCTCCCTGGGGGTTCTCTCCCCTGGGGGTCTCTCTCTCCCTGGGGGTCTCTCCCTGGGGGTCTCTCTCTCCCTGGGGGTTTCTCCCTGGGGGTCTCTCTCCCCCTGGGGGTCTCTCCCTGGGGGTCTCTCTCCCCCTGGAGGTCTCTCTCCCTGGGGGTCTCTCTCCCCTGGGGGTCTCTCTCCCCCTGGGGGTCTCTCCCTGGGGGTCTCTCTCTCCCTGGGGGTCTCTCTCTCCCTGGGGGTCTCTCTCTCCCTGGGGGTCTCTCCCTGGGGGTCTCCCCCACCCAGGTCGTCACAAGAGCTCCTGCAGAGCCTAGCCCACGTGCTGTTCTCGTCTCATCGTCAGCCCCCTCCTCTCCTTTTGCTCCAAGACTTGGCACCAGGGCATCCCCCGCCCCCACCCCGCAGGCTCTCTTCACATCATTCGCGTCCAGGCTGCAGGATCAGGAGCTGCGTGTGCTTTTTAACAGCACCCTCCATGACTTGGGCTCTGATCCCGCCTCCCCTCACCGGGTCCCCGAGCGCCCTCCCCACCACCTCAGAGGCAGCGCTCCCCCGGCAGCTCCACGGTGAAGGGGGTTTTGCCATGTCTCCTGCTTTTCTGCAGACAGAAGGCTCTGCAGATAATATTCTTCTTAAATATTCAGCAATTATGTATTTAGTTGCTACCAACCACAGAGAAAAATATGCATATTAAAGCATCCATAATTACATAATAAGCACTTCCTGTCAATTGCATTTTGCTGCCATGTACTCTCTGTCCCCTTTATCTTAAAAAACTTTCTGAGGCCATTACCGTAAACGCTAGAATAAATCAGGCAACGGGCAGCAGGCTAACTTGAAATGAAGCGTTTGTTTGTGGGGAGGTGTTGACTCAAATAGCGCAGGTCTGGTCATGTGGGGCGCCTGGCTCCACCGTGGACAGTGACGCTCTCTGGAGGAAGGTCGGGGGGGCAGAAGCCGTGGAAGGATGCGTCTGGGAAGGCCCGCTGGCCAGGCCTGACCCTCGCTCCTGGCCCTTCTGGGTCCGCAGGTCTCCTGACAGTCTCTCAGACTTAGTAGAACCCCAGTTCCTGATTCTTAGTGTCCCTGGCCCAAGGAAGGTGGCAGGGGTCCCCAGAGGCACTGGGGGTGCCAGCATCTCAGTTCGTCTGCCCGCAGCCCCTCACTCAGCCCCTGCCGGGGCTCCCATGACCTGACCTCCGACCACGGCCAGCACCTAGCCAGGGTCCATGTTGAGTGAACACATGAGTCAATAATCAATAAACAATAAATATTACAATCAAACTCAGGTTGCTTAAAATCCAAGCAAAGAACAGAGTGATTTCTTAAAAGAATCTGAGAGCCAAAGCCAGGACCAGTGAAACAATAAACAAACAAACAAATCTGCGATTTGATTTCTCTTCCCTGGAGGCAGCGAGCTGGGTCTTCCACAAATAGTCTTTCTGCGCTGCTAAGAGGCTCCGGCCGCAGCACCGCAGCACCCAGGCCTGCACCCCTGACCCCGCTCTGGTCCCGGCAGTGGGCATCCTGAGCATGTGTGTGTCCCCTGAGCATCTGACATCTCCCCACGAATAGGCGCTTCAGTCCGCGGTGCTCACTGGACCGTGTTAAGAGTTTCACGTTCACGGTGCAGCGAGTGTGACTTTGCAACAAGCTCTTTTCCTCTGGATTTTTCTCTGCGTGTGGTCTGACATTCGTTGGAATTGGTGCATGCAGCTCGCGTCCATTCTTTGTAACAGACAAAGTTACTCTGCGTGCTTACGGGCCACGGGGCGAGAGGCCTAAGCGATATACAGTGTGGGGTCCGGGCCCCAGCCGGGGGGTGGCTCCAGCCTTGCAGGTGGAGCTCGGCTGCGGGGTGGGAGCCCTCGACCCCGTGATAGCTCATCATTCCCCTCCTGAGTTCCTGTGGCAACTGTCGGGGAGGGGGCATGGGTGATCTCTTTTCCTGTGTCTCTCTGTCTCCCCTTTGCTTCTCTGAGCAGATCGCGTGCGGCCTTGTTGATTTCCTGTCTATCTGCGGGAATGCTTCTCATACTTTGGGTTTTTCCTCTGTGTTTGCTCACGTCTGTTGAGCTTTGTCGCCGTCCTTGGTCCTGCACTATGTCATCACACTCTTACTGCCTGAATCTCTCTTCAGAGAAAAAATAATCATTCACTGCCGTTCTGACAACTCAGATATTTACCTTGTTGTGTATGTTTTATTTCTTCACTGGAGTATTGCTGCTTGTTTTCCTGTTATCTGTTCACTTTCTTCTGGACTATCCCCATTCCCTTTGGTCCCTGCTAACCGTTCTCCATCCTCTTTCGAATCTACCACTGTGGGCTTCCCACACGCAGAGACGCCCTCACAGACCCAGATTCTTGCTGTCGATGGAAGCATGTTACAGCCTCTGTCTCGGGTCCCAGGGAGACGAGAGATGGGAGCCTTTATCTCCCTCCTTCGCTTCATTTCTCAGTTTTGTCAAAATCGTTTGGGATTGTGGAGCTATTGTTTACTTTTCAAAAGGGCTATTCTCTCGAGTCTGGAAAATCAGTCCCTTCCAGCTGGGCTGATGGCTTTACACACAAACAAGCCAGGCTTGTCTGCAAGAAATCCGAGGGCATTTGTTTAGCGTGATTACATACAGGTGTCTGGCAAGAGGAAGATTTATTGAATTTTTAACTGTCAGTTAAAATAGAGAGTATTGAACTTTCTATTTTGGTACCTTTCTGAGCAAGGTCAATACCGAGACGTCTGTCACCTGTCACCCCCAAGCTGATATTCATAATCCAAACAATTCTCTGCCCGTCAGGGCACCAAAGAAACAAGTGCGCTCTGCCTCCCTGTCAGCGAGGGCGGTGGGACACACGCCCGGACTTCAGGAGGAAGCAGAGGGCGGCCGTCCAGCCAGGCTTTCCCTCCTTGTCATGGAGCCGGGACCCCGGGCCAGCCTGCAGGGCCAGCAACACACGGGTCCACGTCCCTCTCCCCGCAGCATCCCCGCTTGGCTGGCCCATCAGAGCTGGGCACTGAGCAGGCCTGTGGGAGCGGCCTGGGGCCCCCGCCTCCACCCCAGCAGGTTCAGACAGCCGCGTGACTCCCGGTACCGGCTGCCTCGCTGGACATGTAGGAATGAGAGTAATGACAACAGCAATGGACATGTTGCACGGCATGGGCTTAAAAAGCGCCGACCCTCCAAACCCTGTCACGTACCCAAGGCAGGCATGGCACCCGGCTTCCGCATCTGGGAAGGCTCACAGGAGGAGGAGTCCCAACAGGACCCACATGGGATTCCAGGAGGACGGGGCGGAGAAGGCCGGAAAGCAGGCTGTCCTGTCCCAGCTGCTCGGTGATTGGCCAGTGGTGTGGGTGCAAAGGATGCTCTCGTTTAGGGGAATGCGGAGGGTGGATCCACACCTGGGGAGCATGGGAGTGCCGCCTCGGGTATCAGACAAGGGTGGACTTGAGTCCGGGAACAGGGCTGCCCCAGAGTGTCTTGCACGGGGGGCCAGGTGGGGCAGGGAGGTCTGGCCACCCGGAGGTTCTCCAGGAACCCAGGAGGGTTCTGTGGAGTCCGTGTAGGAGTGACGCTCTCCCACCTGGCCCAGCCCCGGAGCTCCAGGCTAGTGTCCATTCTCCGTCTTGACCAGCCATCCCCATGGCCAAGAAGTTTCCAGAGGAGCTGAGGGGGGCTCTGGGGGGCTGGCTCTGTAACCACCACGCTGGCCTCCTCAGCGTCTGGAGCCGGGCTGCTGTCCGCCTGGGCCCATGTGCAGCGGGTGCTGTTGTTACCCACGGGCTGAAGGAGGGCGGCTGGTGGGCTGACCACGCGTGCCCCCCGCACCAGCCTCCCGGGACGGTGTGTGCCCGGCTCTGGCTCTGCCTCGCCCCCAGCTCCGTGGAATCCGGGTTGGTCTAAGAGGAGCAGGCAGAGCCGGGACCCCTGATTTGTCTCCCTTCTGTTCTAATTACACTTGGAGCTCTTAATCCCGGGTTTGAGCCACGGTGGTTCCTGGGCCTTGGCCCTTCCCCTCGCTGCCCACAAACCACAGGGTCCCATGCTGCTCTGCCCGCAAACCCCAGGGCCCTGGGCCTGGCTCACAGGCGCTGGCTGGAGGGGCAGGCACAGATGCTGACAAGAGGTCATGGGCAGAGGAGCCGTCCACAACCTTCCGCTTTAATGTTTCATTAACTTTTGAGTCAAATTGAGCCTAGTGACAACACAGGCCCGAGCTCCCAGTGGGAGGCCGCGGACGGGTCCTTGCTGGGCCTGGACTCTGCCCTGAGGATGGCGCGGGCTCACGCCCCAGAGATGGACAAAGCTCCAGCAGTGGGCAGGACACATGGATGCCGGCCTGGCCTCACCCACCCAGGACCCTCCCACGACGCAGAGGCGCTGGAGAGACCAGGGCCGCAGACCTCCGGGGGGTGTGGGCTCCAGGCAGATGCCCCCGGTGGCCCCTCCAGAGCCTCCCAAGGCCCCTCAGCGGCTCACCTCCCCAGCTCTGAGCCCCCAGCTCAACCAGAGGGAGGAAGCCTCGGGGCCAAGAGCAGGAATCGGGTGGTCCCAGGGGCGGGGTGAGGCGCCCCCGCCTGCCCCACTGGGGTTTGGAGCACGTCTGCACTGTCCTGGGCTGGCCCCCAGCCCTGGGCCCCAGGGAGGGGGTGCCCACTGCCGGCTGCGGGGCCAGCTCGGGGTAGTCAGGGCGGGACCCGGGCTGAAGACCAGGGCTGCACCCGGGCGCTGAGTCAGGGACTCCTGCCCGTCACCACCTGGGTGAGGGGAGGGGCACGCAGAGGACGTCCCTGGGGAGCCGGAGCAGGTGGGTGATCGGTCATCGTCACTGGTGCCCCCGGCACCCTGAAGCCCCTTCATACGGGTGTCATTTCACAAAAGACAAAGCGGAGAGGCCCACGGGACGCCACGGGAGCCCGAGGCCACCGAGGCGGGACTGATTCTACCTCCGGGGTCTCCCCGCCCCGCCTCCAGGCCACGCCCTCACCAGGCCACGCCCTCACCAGGCCCCACCTCCTCCAGGCCCCGCCCCTCCAGGCCCCACCTCCTCCAGGCTCCGCCTCCTTCCTCCGGCCCCGCAGCCTTCTCTTCAGCCGGACGTTCCCCTTCGGTCACAGGGCAGGCCTCCTCCCACCCCGAAGCCGGCCCTCTCCTGCGGTCCCTCCCCAGGGCCGCCCCCCGCCACCCCCGCGGCTGGCTCGCCGCTCCTCACAGAGGCCTTTCTTCTGCCTCCTCCGCAGGTGAGACTGGCCTTCAGCCCCTGTTTCTGGAGCCCCAGGGACGGCCTCTCGGACGTCCCAGCGCCCCCAGGCCCGCCAGGCAGGCCGGCACCGCAGTGACCAGCATGTCGGGTGCCTGGAAGAGGATTTGGGAGGAGATGCCTTTGTTCGCGAAAGGTCACGAGGATGCTGACCTTCACAGCGAGGAGAAGACACGGTCCGTGCCCCTGGTCCTGTCCACAGCCTCCCGTCTCTCCTGCCAGCAGCTGGCACGGAGCCTTGGAAGTGCAGACCCCCAGCTCCAGACTGCTTCTCGCAGTCACTCCTGAGGACAGTCTCGGGGCACCCACTGAGGCCCTGCCCCGCAGCCTGGCTTGAAAACCCCGACCGGGACGGGCCATGGGTCGAGGCGCCGTCTCCTGCGATGCTGGGCTGCTGGGCGTGGGGCGGGCACCGGGGGGGCCGTGCAGGGGCGGCCCCCGAGCCGTCCGTCCAGCTTCCCCCAGGCTCAGCCCAGCCCAGCCCTGCCAAGGCTCGAGCTCCCGCTGCAGCCTCTCGGGCCCTTGCCCGGAGAGCCCCACTGCTTGGAGGCCCAGCCTCTGCCCTGCCCTCCATGTGCGGCCCCGCACCCTCACGGCTCGACCCGGGGTGGAGACCCGGGGACTCCTCCTGACGCTGCTGCCCACTCCTCCGTCTCCGCAGAGCGCTCTGCGCTCCCGGGCCGCGTGCGTCTCCTCCCGCCCCCAGAGGTCCTCGCCCGCCCCAGCACCGCCCAGGAGTCAGGACGAGACTGGCCGGGTAGGGACTGCGGATGGATGGATGATGGATGGACATGGGGCGGGGCCCCTGTGCTCGCCCTGGTGGCAGCCTCGGGGTTTCCCGGTCAAGGGAAATGTGTCTTCACGATCCTAACAAACTGTCCAATTGCTCCCAAAAACGTCACTGTGATTCTCCTTTTCACCATCAGCGTTAGGAGCTTCTGACACCTTGCATCCTCATTGACAATTATTTTAAACGTTGCTGTCAAATAGCTGCAAAACAATAAAGCAATCAGTGATATAAGTACGAGTAAAATAAAGTGACTTTGAGCAGGCATCAGCGTTTCTTCTCCCTTAAATTTCCTATTTATTTACGCCCTTCATTAGCTTTGTGTTTTGCTGTTATTATGTGTCCTCTTGTGTTATGTTGTGGACATTTGACTCCAGAGTTTCTGATCCCAGGCCCTTTCTGCAGCTGCACTCAGACTGACCATCACTGCAAAGGGCTTCTGAATACACAGGGTGTTTGGAACTGTATAACCTGTTTACTCCAGGGGCATCTGAGGGCTGGTTTACATACACACACACATACCCATATATACACGTATACACCTTCACACAGACACACACACATACATACACACATACACATACTCACATACACACATACACACGTACCCATTCATATATACACCACACACACACACACATACACACACATATACACACGCACCCATTCATACACATATACACCTTCATACACACACACATACACACACACATATACACCTTCACACACATGCACACACACATACACATACATACACACACATATACACACGTACCCATTCATACACATATACACCTTCATACACACACATACACACACATATAACCTTCACACATATACATACACACACGTGCGCGCGCACACACACATGCACACATTCCTCACACACACTTCCCAGACCAGAGGCTATGGAAAAAATTGACATCATTGAAAACCACATGTAGAACCAGAGATACAGACGCATCACAAAAGTCTGTTTCAATTGGCTTTTTTTGGTGGAAAGAAAAGAAAGTGCTAGTGGCTCATTCATGTCCAACTCTTTGCGACCCCGTGGACTGTAGACCGCCAGGCTCCTCTATCCATGGAGTTCTTCAGGCAAGAGTACTGGAGTAGGTAGACATTCTCTTCTGCAGGGGATCTTCCTGACCCAGGGATCAAACCCAGGTTTCCCACACTGGCAGGCGGGTTCTTTACCATCTGAGCCACTTACTACTTTTTAAAGCTCTAGTTTTCAAAAATATACCACTGTATACCAAACCATCTTAGCCAGGATTCAAAGATAAGGCCCTCATCAACTCAGGAGTTTCTGAATTTTTTTCCTCTTTACCCCACCTGTAATTGTGCAGAATAAACATATTATTTTAAGAAAATGTGATGTTTAGACTGGTTGGATACGTAGTAAATAAACAAAAGTGAATAGCCCTTTCCTACCCCGGCAGCAAGCCCTTAGAGATGGAAATGGAAAACAATGTGCTCCAAAGTGGTCACATCAGCCCCACGGAGCTCACTACAGCTGAACAAGAAGAGCTCAGACTAATGTGAAGAGAAGCATAAACCTGACCTGTAGAGACCAAGAGAGAGATGTGAGCAAATAAAAAGGCGCTTTTGCTCAACTAGGAAAACTGAAGTAATAAAATGGGATTTCATCCTTGGTATTTTATCATTCATTTAGAATAGGAATAGAAAGCCGCCCCAAATAGAGTCAACCTGGAACTGTCTTTGACACTGCACAAATAGTGTGAAATTCACATAGGAGAACTCTCTTTATCTGAGGATATTCTGAGAAAGACTAGCAGTGAGCGCGCCCGCACCTCACCAGCCATCACAGCTCAGCTCGGCTCAGCTGAAGTCACACCTCTACGGCTCTGGGCCAGCTCAGAAAACAGAAGACGGAACGAAACAGTGTCTGGATACAGTCCATCCTGTTGTGGGAACTCGGCCAGTTGTGGGCTCTCAGTTTGGTGGAGAAGGGATAGTTTGTTTCATTGGCGCTAACATACCAGGCGGTCCGTTGTCAATAAAGAGGCATTCCTACCTTGTACCTAATTATGATAAACTCGAGATAGATCAGTTCTCTAAAAGGAAAATACAGAAAAAATTTAGAGGAAGATTTAGACTAACATTTTTAGCCTTGAACAAAACAATTTTCTTATATTGGAAAATCAGGGAGCCACATTTTAGAATATAGATACATCTGACTATACAAAGATTTTAAAAGGCTGGGTGTCAAACAACTCTGTAGACAACTTCAGGGGACAGGAAGTCAATTTGTAACATAAGGGGCTTCCCTGGTGGCTCAGCTGGTAAAGAATCCGCCTGCAATGTGGGAGACCTGGGTTGGGAAGATCCCCTGGAGAAGGGAGAGGCTCCCCACTCCAATTTCTGGCCTGGAGAATTCCATGGACCGTACAGTCCATGAGGTAGAAAAGAGTCGGACATGACTGAGCGACTTTCACTTTCACTGTTTTTCACTGACCATAAAAAGTTAATATCCATAATGGACAAGACAGTCGTACACAGGAATTGGACATGTAATACACAAATACAAAATTAATAAAGGGTGTAAGTAAATAAATAGGCAACTTAAGGAAGAGGAAAAGTTAGCTGCTCAGACTCGACTTTATTCAGAATTATATTACTGAGGGCACCTATTGAATAGCAACACTTAAAATAATTGTCAGTGAAATTGTAGGGTGTCAGGCGCTCCTAATGTTGATCGTGAAAATTAGAACTGCAGCAACCTTCTTTGGAAGTAATCTGCAGCCTGTTAACCTTAAGAAGACATGCCTGTCAAACCCCATCAAGTGAGCCCCGAGGTCCCAGCCGTCGAGGACCCTCCTCCGTCCCGGCCGGCATCTTCTAGTGGGGCGGCTCTGCCAGAAGGGAAGGGGTGCAGCCTGCAGCCAGGCTTCTGGAACAGCCTCAGAGGCTGAGTGCGTGAAGCAGCCGAGGAGACGCGCGGGGACTGGGAGGGTCGGGGGGGCAGTCTGGGGACCAGTGTGAGAGTGAGGCAGCGGGGGAGAGCGGGGCCCGTGGGGGGGCGTGCCCAGCAGTGGACAGAGGAGTCGGGGACGGGGTCGACCCCCTGACACTGCTCCTGGTCAGGCTCTCACGAGTCCATCACAGGGCGAAAGGGTTTTCCTGGATGCTGGGGACAGAAGCCAGACGGTGGGGGGCCTGGGGTCCCGTGGAGAAAAGACAGGGAAGCCGGCTTCCAGGAGCAAGAGGCAGTTTCCAGCAGATTGGTAAGAAGTCCGGGCTCCCTGAGGGAAAGGAGGGGAGTCGGGGGAGGAGGAGAGAGGGGTCGGGGGCTCTCAAGGAGGAGGAGAGAACAGACGTCTTTCTCTTTTATCTACATTCCTCAGTCATAGTCACATAACCCAGAAGTGATGATCACACAACGAACTTAGTTTAGATTCTGTACTAAGGGTCATATAACACACAGCAGTGTGTCCTGCTTGACGACAGTTTCTCCTTCTGAAAAACTTCTGACTAATCCTGATATCTTCAGTTCGGTCGCTCAGCCGTGTCCGACTCTTTGCGACCCCATGGACTGCAGCACGCCAAGCCTCCCTGTCCATCACCAACTCCCGGAGTTTACTCAAACTCACGTCCATTGAGTCAGTGATGCCATCCAACCATCTCATCCTCTGTTGTCCCCTTCTCCTCCTGCCTTCAATCTTTCCCAGCATCAAGGTCTTTTCCAGTGAGTCGGCTCTTCACATCAGGTGGCCAAAGTATTGGAGCTTCAGCATCAACATCTGTCCTTCCAATGAACATTCAGGTCTGATTTCCTTTAGAATGGACTGGTTGGATCTCCTTTCAGTCCAAGGGACTCTCAAGAGTCTTCTCCAACACCACAGTTCAAAAGCATCAGTTTTTCGGCACTCAGCTTTCTTCATAGTCCAACTCTCACATCCATACATGACCACTGGAAAAACTATAGCCTTGACTAGACGGACCTTTGTTGGCAAAGGAATGTCTCTGCTTTTTAATATGCTGTCTAGCTTGGTCATAACTTTTCATCCAAGGAGCAAGCATCTTTTTATTTCATGGCTGCAGTCACTATCTGCAGTGATTTTGGAGCCCAAGAAAATAAAGTCAGCCGCTGTTTCCACTGTTTCCCCATCTATTTGCCATGAAGTCGTGGGACCAGATGCCACGATCTTAGTTTTCTGAATGTTGAGGTTTAAGCCAGGTTTTTCACTCTCTTCTTTCACTTTCATCAAGAGGCTCTTTAGTTCTTCTTTGCTTTCTGCCATAAGAGTGGTGTCATCTGCCTATCTGAGGTTACTGATATTTCTCCTGGCAATCTTGATTCCAGCTTGTGCTTCCTCCTGCCCAGCGTTTCTCATGATGTGCTCTGCATATAAGTTAAATAAGCAGGATGACAATATACAGGCTTGCTGCTGCTGCTAAGTCACTTCAGTCATGTCCGACTCTGTGTGACCCCATAGACGGCAGCCCACCAGGCTCCTCTATCCCTGGGATTCTCCAGGCAAGGATACTGGAGTGGGTTGCTATTTCCTTCTTCAATGCATGGAAGTGAAAAGTGAAAGTGAAGTTGCTTAGTCGTGTCTGACTCTGCCTGACCCCATGGACTATAGCCCACTACACTCCTCCGTCAATGGGATTGTCCAGGCAAGACTACTGGAGTGGGTTGCCATTTACAGGCTTGAAGTACTCCTTTCCCTATTTGGAACCAGTCTGTTGTTCCACATCCAGTTCTAACTGTTGCTTCCTGACCTGCATACAGGTTTCTCAGGAGGCAGGTCAGGTGATTCTGGTATTCCCATCTCTTTCAGAATTTTCCACAGTTTATTGTGATCCACACAGCTTTGGCATAGTCAATAAAGCAACAGTAGTTGTTTTTCTGGAACTCTCTTGCTTTTTCAAAGATCCATCGGAGGTTGGCAACTTGATCTCTGGTTCCTCTGCCTTTTCTAAAACCAGCTTGAACACCTGGAAGTTCACGGTTCACGTATTTCTGAAGCCCACGTTATGGGACTGTGCCTAGTAAAATCTTTCTATTGTTAAGTTCTACTCCTGTTAAAATGTAAATTGTGGGAGTGGGTCTGGTAAAATTTTCGCAACTTTGAGACATTCTTTTGATTTATCACAATAACTAATTTAAACAGTCTATAACCCCTTGCCTAGACTGGGGGGGTGCTCTCCGCCCCCTACGACGTCTGTGTCAGAAGCTCTCTCTGCCCGTTCTCACTGTGATAAACTCCTTCTGCCATACCAGAGCCCGGCGTGGTCAGACCTGGTCTCTGGTCCTGAAGCTAAATCATCCTCTGAGACCACGAATCCGACATCGCTCACCGTAAGCGCTCAGGCAGAGTGGTGACCGGGGGCCTCGAGACACTGTCCTTAGCTTTGTTTTGTTTTCCTGTGTTTTGGTTCGCTGTGTTTGCATTGTTTGATGGCTTTGAAAGGAGGAAAGGTTTTGAGCCAGGAGAGGTTCGAGTGACTTTCAAAGGCCAGGTGAACAGATTCTGGGGGCTGGCTCCATAAGGACGGGCTTTGTGGCCCTCTCGAAAGGCCGCTGCCTTGCAGGCACCCGTTGCCTCTCTCCCTGAGCTGGGTGCCTGGCGTCTCCAGAGCTCAGCCCCAGTTCAGCTCAGTCGCTCAGTCGTGTCCAACTCTGCGACTCCATGGACCGCAGCACGCCAGGCCTCCCTGTCCATCACCAACTCACAGAGTCCACCCAAGCTCATGTCCATGGAGTCAGTGATGCCATCCAACCATCTCATCCTCTGTCATCCCCTTCTCCTGCCCTCAGTCTTTCCCAGCATCAGGGTCTTTTCAAATGAGTTAGCCCTTCGCAAGAGGTGGCCAAAGTATTGGAGTTTCAGCTTCAGCATCAGTCCTTCCAGTGAACACCCAGGACTGATCTCCTTTAGGATGGACTGATTGGATCTCGTTTCAGTCCAAGGGACTCTCAAGAGTCTTCTCCAACACCACACTTCAAAAGCATCAATTCAGCTCAGCCTGGAGCCCGCAAAACCACGCCGACCTCTAGGGGGAGAAGCGCACCGTCTCCCGTGGCTCTTGTCTCCTGAGCCCAGGGGAGACCTGGAGATGCTGTTTGGGCCTTCCTGGGTCGGGCAAGCCAACGGGCTCCTGGAAGAGGCCCTTGCGACACCAGAACAGTGTGAGAGTGTTCTCAGCCACGCAGACAGGGCGTCCTGAGTGCTCCCCGAGCCCCCAGCAGCCATCTGTCTTTGAGAGACCAGCGCCGACCTTCCTTGCTGTCTTGCCACCCTTCTGGGCCGCATACTGCGGCTGATTCCATCCGTGGAGATGGGACCAGCCGCCTGGACGCCCTCCAGCTCGCCCCTCCAGCTGGGACAGCCGGGAAGTTCCACTGACACAGCGATGGGGATGTGTTCGCCCCGGACTCCGTTGGCCTTTCCGACGGCATGGACTGTGCCTGCTGGAAAGCAGCCAGCTGTGGGGGTTGGGATTTCTTAAAGAGTAAATAAAATGTATATTTCTTACACTTGCTGGGGGAAGAAAATCAATAGCACATGTGTACGGGTGCCAGCCAGGCAAGGAAATGATTAAGAGCTACATGGATTTGCACGCCGGGCAAGGACCATCTGAATACATTAGAGGAATAACTTACATTTTCTTTATGGTAATATTTTTATTTAAGACTTCCTTCTGTGCAAGAATAATACTGCTCTTACTTAGCAACACAGATCAAGTCTCCATCCTTCACAAAATATGTAAATAGCAATGGAATCAATAATCAGGAGCCCATTAAAACACCAAGAGGAAGAGGCTGATTGCTGGCTTCAAAGGCCAGCGTGATGGATGGTGATGGGCAGAGATTTCTCCTCCCGGGGGGCCTGCCCAGCAGGATCTCCTGGCCTCCGTCAGGGGGAGCGGGTCCCCTAGACTTCATGCCCAGAGAACAGGGCAGCATCTGGCCCTGGCCCCAGGCTACATCCCCATCAGCATCCATCTGCCCCTGCAGACTGGACCTGGCCAAACAGGCAGTTTGTTTACGGTAAAACTTGTGGCCATTTTCATTCTTTGCCAGGCAATCGAGTCCTGCTCACCGTCCTTTCCCTTCTGTGGCGGCCCCGAGTCCTCAGCCCCATCGTACAGGTGCCCCATCCTATATGATGCCAAACTCTGCTGGGTACACGCCTTTCCCCTCTATGGCTTCCTGGGGCTCTGCGTCTATCCAGGGGCTTCCCTCCGGCTCCATCTGGGGCCTCTGTTCTCTTGGACCAGTGACCCCAGGCATGTGAAGGGCCGACCCAAAATCAGTAGAGCTGCCCAGGGTGGGCAGCCAGGGCTGGGCCGGAGTTGCGGGCATGTTACGCCCCGAGTTCCTGGCAGCATCTGGGACAGCGTTGCTGAGACGGCAGAGACAGACACGCTCATCCGCATTCTCCTCGGCTGAGTTAGAATGGACTCACGCTCTGCACGACAGGACAGGTCTCCACCAGGGAGGGAGGAGACCCCTGGGCCCTGAATGGTCCCCAGGATGAGGGGGAGGTCCCGGGAAACCAGACCAGTCAGCTACCTGAGCCCAGCCAGCCCGGCTGGGCCCCCTGCCTCCACGATGGGCAGGTTGCTCAGGGGCCAGGTGCACCCTCAGGCTGGGGCTCCCAGCAGCTCCCAGGTGCCAAGTGAACACCCCAGGCCAGGACACAGGCCACCCTGCTGAGAAGGCGGCAGGCAGGAGCCTCAGCTGTCAGAGCGCTTGTCCTCACACAGCCTGGGAGAGTCTTGTCCTCGGAGAGGACCTCAGCGAGCCTGGCCAGTGGCCCGGGCGGCCTCTCACGGGCAGCGTGCAGTCCACGCCCGGGGGCCCCTGCCCCTGGAGGCAGGCTGTCCGCCACCTGCCAGCTCTGACTCTGCATGGGGCAAACAGTGCTTCTGGGCTTTTCATGAAAATCAGCAGCCGCAGCCCCCTGCCCCCGCCCCAACTCCTGCCCTTTCCACTCGTTCCTGCCCTTCCGAAGCAGGTAATCTCAATCAAGTCATTCCTTCTCTTTGTGTTTACCTCCGTCTCTTCCACAAAACACGCTTACACTGCTTTTCCTTGATTTTTTTTTCTTCTTAGATTATATACGTATCGATTTCCTATTATGGAGAGTGATGGTTTCATTCTCCGCCGCTTCCCCTCCAAACCTGACAACCTTCTCATAAAGGGGTTTCAACCGCCTCACCCCCCCGGCGAGACAGGGGCTCAGCCCAGGCAGCCCTGTCGATATGCAAACAGCGCTCGCGGCTGTCACATCAGCTTTATTTCCTGTAAAATGTTTTGTTGCCCTCGTGCGAATATTTCCTTCCTGTGTCTATCACCCGTTTATCAGGACGTTGGCATGAAACCTCTATTCTGAGGAGTCAGCATGCCAGGAATCCGGGGACCTCCTCTGCCCTCCGGGACACTCTTTCCAGAGCCTTCCAACTGCCCAGCTGGCCACCGAGGCTCCTCGCCCGGGGGACCCCCGCCCTCCCGGACACAGCTGAGGTCAGCGAAGGACTTCTGGCTGTCTCCTGGGAACTGAAAACTGTTACAGCTCACACGCGTGCTAAGTCGCTTCAGCTGTGTCTCCTTGCGACCCATGGACTGCAGCCCGCCAGGCTCCTCCGTCCATGGGATTCTCCAGGCAAGGATACTAGAGTGGGTTGCCATTCCTTTCTCCAGGGGATCTTCCCTATCCAGGGATCGAACCCGTGTCTCCTGTGATTCCTGCATTGCAGGGACAGTCCCTACCGCTGAGCCAGCAGGGAAGCTCATTATCGCCGGCATGTGTGCCCTCACATGTGAGAGGTGGTTTGAGCAGCGGCAGAATCCAGGCTGGAAACTGCTGCCCTTCGGAGGCTGGAGGCACGGCTTCTCCCTGAGCCCGGGGCTGCTGCTGAGAATGCTGATCTTACCCTGACTCGGGTCCTCTTAATGTCACATGACTTGCCTTCCTGTCTTTCTGAACTTAAAAAAAAAAAAAAAAACTATTTCTTTCCATCACTGATGTTCTGAGATTTCACAGCATCGTGCTCTTGGAGCTGGTCTTTTTTCACGCATTTGAGGGTTTGTCACTGAACTTTCAGAGTGAATATTCAAGTCCTTCTACCCCGGGAAAAGTCCTTTCATTTGTCTGACAATGTCTTCCTTCCGGCATCCCTGTTCCTGCTCCTAGAACTGCTGCCTTCCTGACTTTGAGCCTGCAGGCTGGTTTCCTCACGACCTTCATGCCCAGGCTCCATCGAGACATCTTGGTTTGCTGTTCTGAACGGGGCGTATCCTCAGGGTCGGCTCCTTCCTTTTAAGTTGTGTCTGTATCTGCTCCCGTATTTTCACTTTCCACCTTGTTCTCCGAGAGCCTTAATTTCTACACATCCTGACCTCGGGCTGAGGCTGTCGACTCTCTGGAGATGGGACGTGTTTCTGTCGCATCCTGCTGCCTCTGCTTAGGGGCCCAGGTCAGAACAGGGGCTGGGGACCCGTCTCCCTGTGTCCACCACCCACCCCCACAGGCCCCCACCTCAGCTGCTCCAGGGAACCCGCGTCGTCCCTTCCAGAGGGTCGCTCTGCGGCCTGCTGCTCTGCGGGGAGGGGACGGGGATCCTCCACGGTCCCCCACCCCGTGCTGTGAGCACGGGGACCCTGCCTTCAGGGGGTCACTAGCGTCCTGCGGCTCCTGGATCCCCGTTCTGTGACACTCCGCCACCTGCAGATCTTCCCTCGGGTCTCCGTGGACCGGCGAGGTGAGCCCCCTCCTCACTTCCCCTGACGCCCTCCTGCCCCGGTTCTCTGCCCGTGCGGTCTGGTGTCCTGCAGGCCTCACCTGGAGAGGGGGAGGCTGAGACAGAAGCAGCCCCGTGTCAAAGCCACAAGAGCCAGGGGTCCTGCAGCTTCCTGGGCACGTCCAACCCTCCACTCCACTCCGAGGGTCTGCTGCCGCCCACCTCCTGTCCACAGGGAACCGGCTGGGACCCCCCACGCCCTGCCAGAGACCCTGGGACGCTGGCCCAGGGGACCCCAGGTACCCAACCCCAGAATCGGTTTTCCTGAGCCAAGGTGCCTGCAGACCACAAATGGGGAAGATTCCTGAAGCCCGTTTGATGGACATCTCCCCACCCGTTCAGGTTTCCTGTTCTCAGGAGTGAGACCTGATTTGGCTCACCTGAGGATGATGGGGATGATGATGACGGTGGGTGGGGAGCAGCCGGCGCCGCTCTGGGTGCCAGGTCCTCAGGGGAGGACGCCTGGCAGATGCCCCATCTGCTCGGTCCTGGGGAGGTGAGGGCTCCCCTGAGACTCACAGGGAGGGGTGGGGTCTCAGCCCCAGGCCCGGCATCTCTGACAGAGGCAGCTCCGCCTCCAATAGCTGAGTCCAGACACCAAGGCAGCCGGCGCGCTTTGCCAAGATTCTCCTGAGGCTTCTGGGCAAGTCTCCCCGGGGGGGCAGGGGGGTCAGCAGGAGCCATCAGGTCACGACCTCATCGGCTGCCACTCACCTCCCAGGCTCCCTCCGCCCCCTTCCACATTAGGCTCAGAGCATGAGCTGTGTGGACATGGACGGGCTGGGTCTGGAGCGGGCCGGTGTCCCGGGCAGAGAGGAGTGGGGTTTCTCCCGGAAACACTCAGAGTGGGGACGGGCCCATGCTGGTCGGAGAGATGGTCCTCAGCCTGGGATCCTAAGGGACAAACGTGGGGTCTGCGGTGGTCTCTCAGCTGGAGGGGAAATCGCACAGAAAAGCAGGTGATTAACATCAAACCAAAGAGCCTCCCCAGGCAGAGCCAGGACGCCGCGTGCTCCAGCCCGAAGTAATTCAGTTCTGTTGTCTGCACTTGGGGCCGGCGGGGAGGGCGAGGGGGGCGGGGGGGTGGGGGTGGGGGGTGCCGGCGGCGCGCGCAGGTGATTTGATTATGTTCGTATCTTAATTTCATCTGCCTCCTCTCACCCCCAGACAGCTTGCAGAAACAGCTAAATAAGCGCCACACACCAGCAGCTCGGCCCAGGGCCCCTGGGTCCCACCAGTAGCCGCGCCAGCCCCTGGGGTGGTGAGCTGGCTGCCCAGCAGTGGGGACGCCTCTGAGGGCAGTGAGGACCCTTCCTCGGGGAGGACACAGAGCGGCCAGCCTGCGCCCGCCCAGCCTCGGACCCCGGGGGCGCCCTGGCCCCTCCGCACCGGGAGCTCACCCGCCTCGCCAGTCTTCCTTCTGCCTTGACCACGTTGCCCAGGACAGCTCGGTGCCCCGGGCCCCGCCGTCCCTCAGACCGAAGCTCCTCGCCCGCCCCTGTGGGTCCCCCGCACCTCACACACGTGGGCCCGTCCCCAGCCTCCCGGCCGGCCAGGCTCTGGTCGCACTTGCATCCTGCCCGGCCCGGGGTGTGGGCTCAGGAAACCGCCGGGTGGGCACAGGGCAGAGCAGGCAGAGAGGGCCAGCCAGCTGAGGACGTCGGGACAGCTTCCCCCGGAGCCTCTGGGGCTGGCTTGCAGAAGCGAGGGCGGGTTTCTGGGCTGCCGAGCTGTGAGAGCGTTTCTGTGCGGTCCCGCCCGTGGGGACCTGCTCCCGCCACCTGGGACACTGGCACCGTGGGTGAGGAGGGTGTGACCTTGGGAGGGGCCACTGGATAGCCCTGGAGGGTGGTCCCCGCCACTCCCCAGGGTGGGGGTCAGAGCCCGTCCCCAGGAGATGGCCCCCTCTGTCCACACACACAGGGATGGGCCAGGACCCGTCCTGGACTAGGAAGGAGGCGGCCTCCCCTCCTAGGGGACCCCTGCGTCCCAGGACTTAGCTGGCCCGGGGCTGGGTCCACCCACGTGTCCCCGTCTGTGCTGCTGGGGAGCCTGCTGAGAGGCGGCCCTGCCAGCCCGGTGGCCATGCTGCTCCGGGCCGTCCCTGCGTCCCTGCCCCGTCCTTCCTGCTCCCGGGATGCCGCCTGGGAGCCGCCAAGCCCATTGCACGTCTGTGCCCTTGAGAAGCAGCAGAGAAGCCGGCTGCCCTCATTAGAGGCTGATTAATGGCCCCAAACAGCCGTCCCCGTGAGCGGTCCCCGCCCGACGTGGCCGAGACGGGCCGCTCTTGGCATCCCATCCATCGCGGGCCTGATGGCGCAGGAGAGGTGCGCAGGAGGTGAGGGCAGAGCCAGGCTGACGGATGAGGCATCCGGCGCCGTGGGCCGTGTGGACGGCGGAGAGGCGCAACTTCAGGCTTCGACCTCAGCGGAGCAGGGGATCTCAGCTGAGTTTCAGAGGAACACGTCCTTGGGGCAGAAACTCTGCGCAAGCTACGGAAGCCGCCCAGCTGGCCCCGTGGTCCAGCGGCTGTTGCCGTGCTGAGCCTGGCGTGGTCAGTCCATCCGGGCCAGGCAGTGGGGCCTCACCCTGACCCAGGAGAGGGGGCACAGGTGAGCATCAGAGGCGGCGAGAGGTGAGGTCGCGGGCCGGAGTCCCAGGTGGAAGGACGGGCCAGCGCGGCCCTTGTGGGTGAGTGGGCCAGACAGGAGCCAGAGGCACTGACTCCCTCCTGGCCTCAAGGCGGTCCTGCTCTGCTCCCCAGGCTGGCTCGGCCCCCGCGGCCGGAGGTCAGCGTGGGGTGCGGGGCGTGCGGTGGGGCTCTGTCAGCAGGACCCTGCGGATAGCCCAGCCCGGGGCTAGCCCTGCCCCTCTGGTCTGCACCAGGCTTCCTGCTCTGTAGACGGCGTGACGCGGCGACTTCTCGTCAGTCGTCACAGGATGACATGGGTCCCTCCGAGTATCTGGGAGCAGGCCTGATCTCCGCAACTGTTAGCTGCGACCAAGGTCAGGAGTTTCGGGAAAACTGCAGCTGCGGTGAGAGATGGAGTCTCACCCCAGACACAAGAACAGAGTCTTCACAGTAAGCTCTGAGAAGGCCTGGTGCTGGCATGTTTGGGTGGAAATAAGCTCCCCCGGTTTTCAGGAGGGGCCGGGTCATCATTTCATCTTGTCAGACCAGAGCTTGGAGATTTTCTTAGAAGTGACCGAGCACTCAGATGAGAGCCGTGCTCTCAAAGTAAAATAAAGAGAGAGGAAGGGAAGGGCCGCCAAGTCACGCAGGGCGCCTTCCCGGGACCCGGCACGGCTCTGCAGGAGCCGAGGTTCCGCCAAGGCTTGCCCACCGTGCAGGGCGGACGCACCTGCAAACCAGCCTATGTGGCGAGCAAGGGAATCAAGGACACTTCCTGCTCAGGAAATACTTTCAGTGAAAATAAAACAGTAATTCCTATGTTGTTAGTGGCTTAATCCTCCGACTGAAACCAAAGGAGCCCATTTTCCATAACCAGATGTCCATCATCTCTGTTATCCTTCACACCATGCATCAGACACTATTTCTTTTTTTTAAGAAGATAGAAGTTATTTGTTGGCTGAACCACATGGCATGCGGGATCTTAGTTCCCCAACCAGGGATTGAACCCGGGCCCCTGTGGTGAAAGCAGGGCACGCAGGTCTGGACCATCGGGGAAGCTTTAGACACTTTCTTAGAGAGCTGGGTCTATGTGTGCTGCTCACGACAGATGGAGTCTGGATGCGATGCGATGGTGGGGGGGCGGTGAATAATCACGCGGGCGTAGGAGGTGCCGACGGGTGCCCCGCCCGCCCCCCACCTCAGGGTCTGCCTGGAAGGATGGACGGGGAGGGAGGGCTGCACACGCCCGCCCCACAGTCTGTGTGGCCCCGTGCGGCACGCAGAGACCTGGGCTCCCCTGTCCCAACGCTGCTTGGTGGGTCAAGGCTGTCCCGCTGTGCACTTTCCACAAAGCCGTGGTGGCCAGACAGCGTGCGGCTGGGGGAGGTGAGGTGAGTGTGGTGGGCAGGATTAATTTCATGATTGCACACACACACACACACACCCATGTGCACACACACTCACACACTCATACGCACGCACATACACGTGCACACACCCATGTGTACACATGCACACACGCGTGCACACACCCATGTGCACACATGCACACGCACACATACACGCGCATGCACGCACACTCACACACACACACACACACACACTCGTGGAATCTACAGAAAGACAGGCCAGCGTCCCCAGTCTCTTCAGTCCCCCGGGGGCTCCTTGCTCATCGCCTGGACTGACCACCCGATGGGCTGCAGAGTCTGGATTCGGTTCCGTCATCTCTGCTCGCATCACAGCTCCATCCTCTAGAAACGGCACTTCCCTCCTCAACTGCTTGTGTGGAAAATTGGGCTAAGTGCCCAAGTCCTGCGCCTTCATCGCCAGTTTTTTGAGTAACAGGTCTATTCTCTGGTTTTCCCTTAAACCGACCAGCTTTGGGGAGGGAGGTCATCGTGACATCCTGTATTTCACATATTTAATGTGTTTTAATGGAGTGTCACTATTCCCCCTGATATTCAAATGGCCCCATCTTTTCACCTGTCGACACCAGCATGCCAGCGCAGAGGCTTTGCTAACAAGCTCTTTACTGAAAGCAGGGTTAAAGTATTTTCAGACCCAGTCTCTTTCCCACTAAGAATGACCCATCACTTATTGTCTAGAAGTCACGTAAGAGTTCCTTCCATACAGTTCAGCTTCTAGGTTAACACATCCATGGGTTCGTTTCTTTCATCTTATGCTTTTTAGAATTGTCTTTCATGTCAATTTACCTTTGCTTTGTGATCATGTAAAGTGGGTTGGGAAGATCCCTGGAGAAGGAAATAGCAACCCACTCCAGTATTCGTGCCTGGAGAACCCCATGGGCAGAGGGGCCAATACCCAGGGCTGCGGTCCATGCGGCTGCAGGGAGTTGGACATGCAGAGCCACTCAGCTGCGGCAGCATGATGCCGGGCGCGTTTCTCCGATACATGCTTGCCCGTGTCGTCTTGCCCACACAGGGAGCCAGCTCTACCTTCATTTACAGATGGGGAAACTGAGGCACAGGGCGGCCACGTATCCTGCTGGATGTCAGATAGGAGGGGAAGGGAGGCTGACCTGGGGCAGCCAAGGCCTTGTCGGGGGTGGAGGGCGGCCCTGCTGGGCCTGGAGGTCCGAGGACTGAGGTTGGGGCACAGCTGCACCCCACCTGTGCCTCCACCCAGAGGAGAAGGCCAGCCCGGAAGGGGATGCACCCACCAAGGCGGGGTCTGGGCGGGGACACCTGGGGCTCCAGTGAGGACAGCCAGCAGCAGTCAGGTGAGTCCTCCTGGCCGCTGCCTCCTGGGATACACGGGGAAGCCCAGCCCCGAGCACAGGAGCCTGGGGGCCCCAGGGGGCTCATGAGCTGTGCTCTGCCCAGAGGGCCACAGGCCCCTCAGGGCCGAGCCCCCCCCCGACCTCCCCACCCCACCCCCTCCTCAGAGCAGAGAGGGCAGGATGCCTGGGGTCAGGGTTGGTCTTGCTGCCCTGCACCAGGTGTTGGGTATGCAGGGCCCAGTACCCAGGTGCTCAGTACCTAACACCCAATGCTCAGTACCCATACCCAGTACTCAGTGCCTAGTGCTCAATACCCAGTACCCAGTGATCAGTACTCACACCAGTGCTCAGTACCAGGTACCCAGTATCCAGTACTCAGCACCTACTGCTCAATATCCAATGCCAAGTGCTCAGCACTTAGATGCTCAGTACCTGTGCTCAGTACCCATACCCAGCACTCAGTACCTAGTGCTCAATACCCAGTACCCAGTGCTCATACTCAATGTTCAGTACTTAACACCAGGTACTAGTACCCCGTGGCCAGTGCCTAATACCAGTGCCTGGATTGATCCTTACCCACCCTCATGGTCCATACTGCATGTCCAAACCTCATGTCAGGGTTTCCCTGGGTTCATTTTGAGTCCCAGGTAGAATCAGTGCCAAATCTCAGAGGTGTGTGCAGTCTAGGAATCTGGGAACATGGGGAGAGCCTTGCGTGAGGCCTGGACATGAGGTTCACCCAGAGCATTACTCAGAACTTGCAGGCCGGGCCCAAGGTCTGGATACATCTGGCCTCCAGCATCCCCTCTGCCCAGAGCCCCCAGCTGCTGCCAGGCTCAGCAGAGCACGGTTCTCCAACCTCTCAGGTGGCTCCAAGGGCCCTGCTTCTCTGTGCCTGGGGCTGGGACCGTAACTCTGTCTAGGTTGCAGGATTCTGGCGGACTCTCCCCAGGCTTCCCCCAAACCCTGACCTGACTGCCAGGCCATCCCCTCATGGCTCACAGCCCAGCCCACCCCCAAGCATCGGACAGCGGCAAGTCCTCCCGGGCTGGCACTGGCGGGGAGCCGCGGTCCTGCTCCCCGACGGCCCAGGTGGAGTGAGCCAGCTGCTCTGGGCTCTCGGCCCCATCACAGGCCAGATGACCAAGCGCAAGCGTCTCCCACGCAGTCAGGCAGAGACAGAGACCCTCCATGGCACCTGGGAGGGGGAGAAGCAGACACCGGCCCACTGCCATCTTCCTGCCTCCCCTCTCCCTCCTTCCCCCCAGATGCGCCCACCCCGAGGTGCGGCGCATAAGGCAGACCCCACTGAAGAGGGGGCGCAGATCCCCCGTGTGGCCAGCTCGCCACACACCTGTCCTGGCAGCCAAGGCTCTGGCCTTTCTGGGGTCCTGATGAGACTCTCCCTGGGTCTCTGGTGCGTCCAGCCTCCTCCGGGAGCTGTCCAGCCTGACTGGCCCCTCGCCGCTCCCCCGCCTGGCTGCCTGGGACGCGGGGTCCCCTCCCTGCCTGGAGCCCCTCCCCATGTCTGGGCCGCCGTGTCTCTAAAGGCTGCCATCTGGCCCTTGGTAATTCCTCCTTCCAAAGAGACCTCATCTCCTGATTGATTTTTCAGCAGCTCTGGCTTTTCTCCCCCAAAATTGAAAAGGGTTTTACACAATTGGCAGATTATAAAAACAGGTCTATCAGGGTGATTTATCTTCTCAAGGGAAAAGCTCCCCCCCAACATGCAAGCAGTCACTGTGCTCCGCTCGCCTGGGGCTGGGCTGGGGGCTGGGCTGGGGTGCGGTGAGGGCGCATCCTTTCTCCTGTAGGAGGAAAAGAAAGGTCGCAGTCTCCAAATCCATGGGCTCAGCTTGTTCTGAATCCTCGCAGGGAACCTGGGCGGGGTTGGGGGGGGCATGGCTGCAGCCTGCTGGTCCTGGGGTCTCACCTTCCAGACAAATAAGCGCCCTCCAGCTCCTGGGTGACGCCACCCTCTCGAGGGTGGGCTAGCCCCCAGCCCGTGTTCCCAGCAGGGAATAGAACGGGGTCCTGAGGGGCAGGGCACCCCTATTTCCTCCCCAGGGTACCCGGGCGGCCAGGATGGTGTCAGGCAGCCTGCAAAACACTTGAGATGCATTTTTCCATGAAATCTCCACCACGTGTTTTAAAGCAGGCCTTCACGAGGCCAGGTTGTGGGCCCAAGGCCAGACCCCAGGACACGGCTGCCGTCTTCTCTGCAGCCAGTCTGATGGAGACACGACGTCCTCTCAGCTGCAGACAGAAGCTTTCTGGAGCCACCCGCCAGGGAGCAGCCGGCGGAGGCTCCCTTTCCCGGATCATCAGAGCACACTGCAGATAGAAATCGCTCCCAATGCACACGGCAGGCCCAGGGCAAAGTTGACTTCACGATTAGATAAATTATAAACCATCCAATTTATCTGCCCATCTCTCTAATTAGCCTTCCCGCCCGTATCTGCCGCAGACACTGGGATCCGCACCTTTAATAAACGGAAGGGAATGAGGCTGCCCTAATCTCCCGACAGCTGGAGATAAAAGATTCACCCTGTTTACTTGGGATTAGAGGGGAGCTTTGACCTTGAGCAGGGAGTTATTGTTTCCTGAGTCACTTTCAATTGGAAACATTGTTGTCTTTCAAAGGAACCGTTCGACTGAAGCTGTAACGAGGAACAAACAATGCGTGGTCTGCTAGGAGGGCCCAGATAAATCCAGAGTTGCCTTATCGGAAGAAAATAACTCATTTCAAACTGTTATTGCATCCGGAGACCCAGCAACAATGTTTGCTAATCTCGTGGAGGTGCAGCGGCTGATCTGGGGAGTGCGTGCTTTAGCAGTAATTAGATGCTTAGTAGGCTAATTATTTTGTGAATAAAATCAAATACAATCAAGTAATTAAACAACAGGCAGAGACCATCTAAAGCCCTGTCCAGAGCGCTGTTGGAAACCCGATTCCCTGGGTGCTTTATGGACAGAGGGGGTCTTCATCACTGTAGCGTGTCTGTGACGTTAAACTGGAGGGGGTCCCTGAAAAACAAGACCAGGGACCCCAGTGTCCTGGGAAATTCTGGGCGAGCATCAGGTCACACAGGTCCCAGGAGGGATGGCCGTGTTCTCTGCCAGCCTGAGCCCCACAGGTTTGCCTGTTTGTTGATGCCTGTGCAGACGCTCTGCTCGTGGATGCCGGGGTCTGAGGGCGGCTACCTTCTCCCTGCCTCGCCCCACAGCTCCCTGGGCCGCCTCCTTCTCGCTCCACGTGGGAGCCCTGGAGGGACGGGGCAGAGTCAGGCCCTGCGGGACCGCGCAGGAGCCGGGCCGACCTTCTGTGGACCTGACCCAGGGGCGGAGGAGAGCACCTCTCACCACCTGCCCAGGTGAGGGGCATCGCTGGGGCCGGGCAGGCCTGCCGCCGCTGTGCTCTGCTTTCTGACCCAGGAGAAACGAGCTGATACTCCCTCGGAAGACCCTCTGCTGTTTCATTTCCTCATTCATGGGATCAGCTTAGCCTTTACTCAGCAACCGTTTACCTGGGGTGGGTCTGGGGACCCAAGGCTGACAGGTGTGGCGTTTTCTCTTAAGATGCTAAGTACCCAGTGGGGACCAGGGGCTGACACAGTTGTTTGGTAAAGTGCGTATTAAATGAGTGCTCTTAGCTGTTAAGTCGTGCCTGACCCTTTGTGACCTCATGGACTGTAGCCCGCCGGCCTCCTCTGTCCACGGGGTTTCCCAGGCAAGCGTACTGGAGTGGGTAGCCATTTCCTACCCATTTCTGGGGATCTTCCCAACCCAGCGACTGAAACTGCATCTCCTGCATTGCAGGCAGATTCTTTACCGCTGAGCCACCAGGCAAGACCACACATTAAAGGTTAGTGAGGGTTAATTCTGTGCTGTTAATTCGGCAGCTAAGTCGTGTCCAACACTGCGACCCCAGGGGCCAGACTTCCCTGTCCTTCACCATCTCCTGGAGTTTGCTCAAACTCATGTGCTTTGAGTCGGCGATGCCATCCAAGCTCATCTGTTAATTCTATAGAGATCAGATAATCCTGTAAAGAGGCAGGATGTAAGTATTTCACAGGCTGTGCGGTCTCTGTGACGCTCACTCAGCTCTGCCCTTTTAGCGCATAAGAAGCCACAGACAGTGAGGAAACAAACGGACAAGGTCGGTTGCCAATAAAGCTTTATTAATAACAAGCAGAGGCCTGGATGTGGCCTTTGGGTTATCCTTTGTTGCCCCAGATGGAGATGGTAACCAACTAGGGCCAACTGGTCAAGTCCACCCTCCTCTTCGGGCGGAGGGGCTTCACACCCTCAGGTGTCATCTGCCCTCATCACTGAAGATGGCTTGGCTCTGAGCCCTTTGCCCAGGACCCGTAGACATGCCAGCCTCCGCACACGGGCTCCCAGCCACAGGAGAGCCAGGCCAGCCCTCCTCAGTGGTGAGGGTGCAGGGGACTCTCCCTAGAAAGACTGTCAGCCTCCAACAGCGGCAGTGGATTTATTATCTTATCTGGAAATGAGGAAACAAGTCACTTCAAAGTAAACACTTGTCACGGAGCTCCTGTCCTTTCTAGGAGGCAGAGGAGCAGATGTTTAAGGCCAGTGACATTCAAGTTCTAATACTGTGCTCATGGTCCAGGGGTTAAGAATCCGCCTTCTGACGCAGGGGACACAGGTTTGATCCCGGGTCTGGGGACTAAGATCCCACATGCCAGGGGGCAAGTAAGTGCACAGGCCACAACCAAAATCCCACGCAGACAAATAAATAAATAAAATTTTAAGAAAGGTTAGAATCCCACAGAGCAGTTCCTTGCACTCAGCCATTTACCGGACTTCTCCAAAATCTCAGTGTTTACATCTGTTTGTAGAGGTGAAGCTCACGAAAGATCGGTGCAGGTGTTCAATGAGACAGACTGTGAAATGCTCTTCCTGGGGCCCCCTGAAAGGAGAGCTCTTATCCACTCACCATTCCCAGCGGCCAACCCCGCTCGGGAGGAACCCACGTGGCGTGAGATGTACAGGCAGATCCACCACCCACAAAGGCGGCATCTTCAAGCCTCTTTCTTTGCAAAAATCTAAGGCTTGAAATCACAGCCTCACAGGAGAACAACTGCTAACTCTAGCATCAACTGCACACGCAGAAACTTGGCACTTGGGGTGCGGGGAGAGGAGTCTGGCCAGGCACCCTAAAATAGGAGATTATGTTCAATCCTGGCCCAAAACACAGACGCCACATTGGTGCAGGTACAGCTGTCTGCTTTCATACAGTCTGGCAAGTCTAGAAAATAAGCACACCACCCCTCCTCCAGTCTGGGAGGGACTGAGGAATCTGATTAAGCCATTTCCTCAGAGTGGGGCTGTTCCAACCGAGGTAAAGTGGATTTGGAAGGTACAGCATCCTGGCTGGTAAAATGCGGGGTGGGGGAGGGCATTCATTCACTTCAAACTGGCTTTAAACGTTGTCTGCTCTTTAATTAGATTCCACTTTATGAAGTTATTCTTTGCGCCTGGGGAGCATGCCCACCCCTCCCATCCCAGATGGCGGGCTGGCAGACTGGCTGGTTCACTGAGGCTCTCGATCCTGGGCTGGGCTCCGGGTCGGGCAGGCAGGGACCAACTCACAGTTGGCACCGAGGCCTGGGCTGTGTCGGCTCCAGGGACCCGAATCAAGAAAAGCAGTGTCTGAGCTGTGCCTGGCCCCCAGGTGCCCACCAGCCTTAGCTTCTCCCGCCCCTTCCCCTCCTTCCTCCACACCTCCGGAGGTCTCACCAGCCCTGCTTGGGGCGGGGGCCCAGCAGAAAGCATAAAGGGCCAAACCCAGCACACAGGGAGGGTTCCCTTCCAGAGGAGGGGCAGGCCGTGAAGAAGTGACGCAGAGAGCCCGCGGCTCTGTAGGCGTGGTCAGTGGGGGCGAAGGGAGGGGCGCAGTGAGGGGAGCGAAACGGGAGGGCTGCGGCTAAATTCCAGGCCTGGACAGGTGAGGGGGGCCTTCCCAGAGGGTGGATGTTGGTGGATATGCAAACAATGGGAGGAAATGGCCCTGGGGGGGACGGCAAGAGAGCAGAGGCCCTAAGGCACCTCCAGGACCTGAGGTTGCCTGGGGTAGGGGCGGGGAACCCGGAGCAGAGCAGGTGAGGGGGATCGAGTTTTCCTGGTGCGAGAGCGCCAGCCTGGGGACAGGAACGTCCCCCGAGTCACGGTTCCCAGGGTCACTAGGTGGACGGAGGTCGTCCAGGGGCGGGCTCTGGAAAACCACCAGTGGGCAGCATGCAGCCTCACCCCTTCTCCCACCCTTGACCCTTGACCCCTCCTCACCCCCCGCCACCCCAGAGGCTCCCCAAGGTGCCGGCATCAGACCTCTGTTTGATGGCACCTGGGGTGACAGCGAATGGCGGCTGCCTGTCCATACCCTGGATGCCTGGCTCCTGCAGCTGGCCTTCCTGACCCCCGTGTGCACCCGTGTGCACTTACGTGTGTGTGCGTGTGTGTCTCTATGAG